>NW_028277087.1:3687500-4042500 GCF_059951505.1 Python bivittatus
GATTCCAGGATGAGCTGAGCTTCATCCTGCAGCCTCTCCCACTAGAAGACTCCAGTGGCCAAGTACAAGAATCACTTTCTTCCCTGCAATGGTTGGGTGCTGGAGAACTTCCGGCAGTCAAAAGTACTGGAGAAATAGCACCGGATGGCTGCAAAGTCTTTTGATAATCAGCAATTCCCTTTTTATCACCTGAAAATTAAGAGAGGGGAGTCCTTGGTGCTCGCTGGGCCTGGTGGTTTGCTTGCAAACGGTTCATCACCCAACTAGGTAACATCATCACGGCGAGGGAGCATGGGGCTTGCTGCCTGTTTATATATAATAGCTTGCACATGCCCACCAAAACTGGCAGGGCAAGCCACTATATATAAGCAGGTACCAAACCTCACACTCCCTCGCCCTGATGACGTTACCTAGTTGGGTAATGAAACGTCTGCAAGCAAACCACCAAGCTCAGGGAACACCAAGGACTCCACGGTGCAACCCTGAGCTACAGATCTTCTCTTTAATTGGAATTAAGAGGGTATGGAATTGCATTTTAAGTCACAGCCCTCTAGCATTCTCCCCATAGAAAAGCATTGGGGGGCTTTTTTTTCCTGGATTTTTCCCTCCCCAGCCCCAAGATGGATACAGCCCATTTTTTAATTTGATCTTTCTTTCTCTGCCTGGATCCAGATGTTGTCCCATTTTGTTAAGTTTTTGGAGAGTTATCCTGCTGATGGACGAAGCCCTTTTATGATTCCTTTGGGCTGAAAAGACTAAAAAAAGATGTATTACAGTAAATACACTCTTGCTCCATTTGTGATCATGTTTAACATGGCGTTTATCCGTCTGCCTCGGGTACGAAATTTGGGCCAGAAAAATCCAGGCGCCACGAGATGGCAGCAAAGAGTCAGGATTGGTGCCGTTTTGGTTATATTCTCACATTTCATTTTCTTCTTCTTTTTTCCTTTCTTTTTCCCTGCGCTTTTTGCCCCTTCTCTCTGTCCTCTTTTCTTTAAGTCTAGTTTGTATTAGATGTTACTATTATAATCAAAATTCTTTATAATAAAGGATAGGGCAGCCTGGGTCTGCTGGCCCTACATGAAACATTTTTCATGGGCCAATTCATGATCGATGGGAAACATTTGAGGGCCCCCTTTGGCTGTTTCAGTCTCTTTCTGGATCATCTAGCATCCTGGCCGTATTTCCCCTTTTTCTAGAAGGCATCAAGACTCGGTTGGGGAAGGGGGCGATGGTAAGTGTTCGCATATTACTGTTTCTGCAAGGAAACCCGAAA
This sequence comes from Python bivittatus, assembly GCF_059951505.1. Taxonomy (NCBI): domain Eukaryota; kingdom Metazoa; phylum Chordata; class Lepidosauria; order Squamata; family Pythonidae; genus Python; species Python bivittatus. Next base: position 3,688,777 of record NW_028277087.1, read on the forward strand.
CAGAATGTTCCTTGTTACAAGGGATGTCAATTATAGTACACATTTTTTATGCTGATGGGATGAGAAATATTTTCAATCACTACTTTGGGAGGTGACTAGGATTTTTAGCAATAATATGTGCTGGAAGAGGCTGGCTTTTTGTAGCTCCCTGAACGCAGCCCCCTTTCCCACCCCCCAAATGGGACCAGCCTTTCCCCAGGCCAATAGGAGGGCCACTTTCCCGATACATCCCTTAGCCCAGGGTTCTTCAAGCTCAGCAACTTTAAGATGGGTGGACTTCAACTCCCAGAATTCCACAGCCAGGGCTGGCTGGGGAATTCTGGGAGTTGAAGTCCACCCATCTTAAAGTTGCTGAGCTTGAAGAACCCTGGTTTAGCCCTCATTCCCCAAGATGCTTTTATCACACCTGGGTAGCACAGTGCACAGATGTGTGCAGGGGAGGGCCAAGCCACGCCAGGGGCATCAGAACATCATTGTGCAAATGACAAGAATTCAGAAGCTTTCAACATTTGCACGATGGCATCACGAGGCACCTCCGTAGCGTGTGCCTCAAAGCACACAGGAATAATGCAGAGGATTGTTGCATGTTGTATGTCTTGGATCTTCCTAAATGCACAGGTCCTGCAACTGAGCCTCTGGACCCCTCTCACTGCCCCTGCCATAATAGCCCTCCTCCCGAACTCCTGGGTTGGCCCTCGCAGGGCTGGAGCAAAGCTGAGCAATGCAGAGGCGAGATGCCTCGTGGGTGCTGAGCTAGGAAGAGGCTGTTGCTTCTCAAAGCATGCTCACCTATGAGTCAGACAAATGCGGCACTCTGGTGCCCTTGCACGTGGAACGGTTGACTCAGTGTTGAGTGCACACACAGGAGTTTCCTTACCCAGCACTGCTGCGACTTTTCCAGAAAACTTCATCACCAAGGGAGAGGACACGATTTTTCTCCTCCAGGCCCTTCTTCCTCTTCCAACTCCTCTCCTGCTCTGGCTTGTAAAGGGAAAACATGCACACACTTGATAGTTTTAAGGATACGATGAATATTATTTATTAAACGTATATGCCGCCCAGTTCCCAACACCTCCGGGCGGTTGGTCTTAACTGCTTTTGAGTCGGTAAAAAAAGAAGAACAGCAGCCAAGGGTGATAATAAGTAATAATATAAAAATAAGCCAGAAAATAAACCCTAGAGAAACAAAACAGCAAATTAATTCATGCTCGTTAGAACAGGTAAATATACAAGGGCATTAAGCCTTAAAGAACAAATTAAATCTTGACCGTGCTGAATCCTAAGAGTTTTAGTGGTGACTGTTTGACTCAGGGCAAAAGCACACTGAAGCCTGTTTGGAAAGAGAGCAATGTCCAACTTGCAACACCTTTTTTCCTACACACGTGGAACTTCCTGGGAAGAAAGCTTGTGGAGTTCCACTGGACTTTTCCCCAAATCCACGTGTGGAAGACTGAAACTCAAATCAGGATTTTTTTTCTCAGCTGCCAGCCAGAGGGGAAAAGGCCAGGTGCTCCAGTGTTACCTCCAACCGGATGAAGCGTGTGGTGGCCGAATCTTAACCCTTTTCTAACTCACAGACACCCGAGAGTGCAATTGGACGTTACTTCTGTGTCCCAGCAGTGCAAGTTAAAACGACAAGGAAAACATTCCAAATAATAAATGTCTGAGATCGCAAACAGCCAATTCCAACTACAGTAATATCCAGAGTTTTCATAGAATCCTGGAGTGGACGGGGACCTAAAAGGTCATCTAGCCAAGCCCCTGCCCGTTGCAGGAATCCAATAATTATGATTCCATAATCCTCCTGGATTATGGCAGGAATCTCCATCTCGCACTTAGATTATGATTCCATAATCAGACTGCTTTGGGAGGTGGTGGATCCTCCTTCACTGGAGGTGTTTAAACAGCCTGGATGGTCCTCTGTCAGGGATACCGAATTGTGGATTCCTGCAGCGGGCAGGGGCTTGGCTAAATGACCTTTTAGGTCCCTGTCCACTCCAGGATTCTATGAAAACTCTGGATATTACTGTAGTTGGAATTGGATTACAAGCCTCCTGGCCAGTGCAGGAATCTCTGGCCATCCAGCCTTTGTTCAAGCCAGTGTTTCTCAAACTTGTCCACTTTAAGATGGGTGGACTGCAACTCCCAGAATTCCCCATCTGGGGGGAATTCTGGGAATTGAAGCCCACCCATCTTAAAGTGGACAAGTTTGAGAAACACTGATCTAGATCCTCACCTCTCCACCTTTCTTCATTAGCTGTTCTCTGTTCCTTGGAACAGTTGGGACGAATCAGAAGGACTGAAGTTCAGGAGCAGGGGACGCGTTTTGCATGCCGACAGGGCCTGGCACAAGCCACATCGCAGCTGTGGGAAGACCAGCTGGGAAAACCTGCTTCTTGAAGAGGTGGCAGCTCTTCAATCTCCAAACCAGATGGCCAAGTGGAGTGTCAATAATTCAGCAATGTTCGGGCAGCTTCCTTGGCCAGCGGAAATGACAACAGCTGCGCCACAGAAATACACCTTCCTTGCGCTCTTCCACTGCGGTCAGGAGCATGTTGATCATCAAAATGCCACCTGTAATTTTAATTAACCAAACAAGGTCCCCCTGATAGGCCTGGGTTTTTGCCTCCCCCCGCCCGCCCCCCCCCCCAGTGGCAAGCTTATTTAATGGTTGACTTACTGCGTGGCAAACACCAGGTGTGCAAGATAGTGAGGCGGGGGGGGGGAAGATTCTGCTTATTAATGGCAATTAGCAACAGACATTTGAAGTGCATCTCCCCAAAGAAACTGATTTATTTATAGCTCTCAGGGTTGTCTTCGGCTCTCTGGGCATCATCCCCATTGTCCTTGGGTTGTTGCTCAGGTGGGCCAGCTAGATTCCCCCAGACCTGGGAGAATCATAGAATCATAACAATGGAAGGGATCTCAGAGGCCATCTAGCCCAACCCTCTAACAAGCATTTTGGGCAGATGGCTACCCAGCTTTAGTCTGAAGATCTCCAGGGAGATCTCCAGGGAGAACTTACCACTTCAGGTGGCAACCTATTCTACTACAGGATCACTTTTAGCATTCCTCCTAATACTACAGTCTGAATCTGTTTCCATGTGCTTTCAATCCATTGCTTCTAATCCTGCCTCTGGATCAGCCCTCCTTCCTTTATGGGATAACCCTTTAGATATCCGGAGAGTGTTATCCTCTCTCCCCCAGTCTTCTTTTCTGCCAGATAAACCCACCCAGAGGGTTTAAATGGTTCCAAGCCGGGCTTTGCTTCCAGACCCTTCACCAGCTTGGGAGCTGTTTTTGGAACCTGCTCGAACCCGTCACTCTTCTTGTTGAGCTGCGTTGCCCCAAACTGGGCATCGAATTCCACGTGGAGCCGGGCCAAGACCCAATAAAGCAGGACCGTTGCTTCCTGTGCATAAAATCAAATTCTGCTTCTGGCAGGGGTGTCCGCAGGATATGGTCCACAGTCAAGATGGCAGCCCCAATGGTGTGACCGAAAGTCTGCCTGTTTTTTTAATGTGCCCGGCAAAAATAGGCTGCCAATCTCTGCAGTTGGCACACCCTTCCATTCATTCTGCCATGCCTCGCCCTGGCCTTTGCTCCTGGCCTTCAGACGCATGGCCCGAGCTGGCTGGGAATTCTGGGAGCTGAAACCCCAACGCATCTGGAAAACATCTGGTGACTGGCCTCAAACTGGGGTGCTTTGCTCTTAGGATCCTGCTGATTAAGGATAGCTGCAGGGTGTAGCGATAAGCAGATTCCAATGTATGGGTTCAACATCATTTCTTACCCTCATATCACCCCCCGACACACATACACATAGAGTGCAAGAATCCATTCATAGCATCCCTGAGCAATCTGACTTCAGGGGCAATTCTGGCTTAGCAGATGTGACAGCACTGGACAGATGTTTGCCAAGAGAATCACTCCTGGCCAGTTGAAATGACACTGAAGTAGAGAAGCCACCTGCCATGGCTCAGGACAACTTCTTATGTTGGTAGAAGATGGAGAAGGTTGGCCTTGAAGATAGCACTTCCTATGTGCCTATTCACGCCAGCTGTTTATTTAGAATCATGAGGGCTAGAAACTCTTTAAGAGAAAGCCCATCGCTCAGCGTTCAGTACCCTGCCATCTCCCCAAGCAATCCTTAGCTAATAAACAGAAATCTTTTTCTGCTGAGATCCTGGAACCTGCTGCCCAACACAAGATGGGAAAGCTGGCCTAAGTTTAACCAACTTCCTAAATATCTAACACAAGCCGCCTGTGAAAGATCCTCCAGCATTTTCCAGAAGGGAAAAGGAGAGATTTCCTTGTCTTGGCACTCTCCCCTTCCCCACATCCGTTGCTTCTTCCTGGAGGCTGTTTCTGAACTACATCTCCCAGCAGCCTTTGCTATTGGTCATTCTGGCCAGGACTGATGAGGACCGTTTGGGCATCTCTGCACGTTCCTCCTGCTGCTGGCGCTGATGCTGCCCTGTTTGTTTGGGGAAACCAAGAAGGTGCTTTGCACCTAGAATTAAAGATAGGCAGAGCAGGGAGGGACTGAGTGAAGATCCCTTGACTTAAACACAAACTGGTGGCTACGCAGACAAGTCCTTGTAGGATTTTGGGGTGACAGCCATTGTCTCCTTCCTTCCAGGACACAATTGCAACTTCTTGCTGTAGCCCACAAGCCTGGGATTTTCTTGTGACCTAGTCACGAGTATTAACCAGGTGCTTAGCTTTTGGGTGGAGAGGGGGGGCATCAGCCAAGGGTGCCAGGTGCTGCCCCCTGCTGTAGAGAAAGCAATCCTGCGCGTGGCATTTTAATGGTAATGCTGGAGGGACGTTGGAGACCACCTGCTGGAGGCAGGAAATGCAGAACCAGCTCATCCCGGGCAGATTGCGCTCAAAATATTATTTATTTAGATCAGTGTTTCTTAAAATGTGGTCCTAGGGCCTTTGGGGGTCCCCCCAGACCCTCTTGGATTCGTGAAATCACAATGATTTGGCAATCTAAGTTGAAAAATTATACCATATTAAAATCCCCTCAAACAATCCTGAGAAGCTGTAGCATCAGTGAATGCATCCATTTTCATTTTTTAATCCAGTAACTATCGATAAATATAACCCAGACAAACCAAAGCTCTCTTTTGGGGTCCTCCATAATTTTTAAAAGTGGGAAAGGGTCCCGAGAGAAAAAAAAATTAAGAAACACTGATTTAGATGATTACTATTTAACCTAATTATTAGATTTATATTCCAACTTTTGTTCTGGAGCGCAAGGCACCCTCTTCCTATTTTAACAAAAGCATTAAAATAGTGAATACGTTAATAAAAATAAAAGTCAATTTTTTTTCTGCCCAACAGTTCTGGACAAAGTATTTGGGGCTAAGAGGAAAGGACTGGCCCAAAGTCCCCCAGGGAAGTTCCATGACTGAGGAAGGATTCAAACCTGGGTCTCCCTTGTCCTAGTTTAGCACCTTCACCTTTCCCCCCCCCGCCCGCCTCGCCCCCAGTTCTCTGCATTTTTGTTTCCAAATAATTTCAGGACAGGAAGGCTTTTTCACATAACTAAGTGATGGAATTTCCTGCAGGCACACGGGGTGATCGCTCCAGAGGGCAATTAGACCAAGTCACAAAGGAGAAGACAGTTGGTGGCCAACAGCCGTTCCAGGATCCTGCTGGAAATCTCAAGCAGGAAGCCCAGTTGCCCAGTGGCCATCGGTGACCACGGTGTCCACGCATCTTAAAATTGCCAGGTTTGAAAAACGCTGTTCTAGGCCTTTGAGATGACTCCTGGGTGCCTCCTAAACGCTCAGGAAAACTCGTCTTCGACCTCCTTAGCTGCCCCCTGAGTTCCAACCTGTCTTCTGTGGATCAGCCTGGCTAGAATTTGAGAGGAGGGATTACATCTTTCTTCCATCTCCAGACCAAGCACATCTACTTCCTTAACTTTTCCTGCCAGGACTCATTTCCATATTCCAGACTGCCTTCACCCTCTTCTGTGAAATGGTTCCAGTTTGTCTACTGTGAGAGGGAAGGAGGAATCCAAAAGTTATTGCTGGCAGTTAAAAATGATTTGGAGTAGGCATAACTTCCCTTTTCTGACCATAGCTCCTGAGCATACCTCCTATGCTTTTGTTTCTGAAACTACCTCAAACTAGTGAGAGAGAAGGAGTCGTCGCCATGGTTACCAAGGCTCCCCCCCCCCCAGGGTCTACAAGAAGCCGGAAAAGGGGGGGGGGAGATGTCTCTGGTGTGAAACAAGGTAAGATAAAACCAGTTTGGAGCTGTTTGACCTGTCCAAAGTGATACAGTGGTACCTCGGTTCACGAACTTAATTCGTTCCACGACTCTGGTCGCAAACCGAATTGGTCGCAAACCGAATCAAATTTCCCCATAAGGTTCAATGTAAATACAGTTCATCCATTCTGAACCATATGTATTTTTTTTTAAACCACAAAAATATGACACAAAGTACAGTACAGTACAGTATGAAGAGAGAGAACAGTAACCTTGCTTGAGGCGACTTCTGGCGTGGAGGACAAGAAGGCGGGTGGGGAGGCGGTTATTGCTTGGAGGGAGAGTCCCCCTCGCCTACAGGAAGCCACGACCACGTGTCACGGCAGGGAAAATGGCCGCGGGTCGTGTTCGTCACCCGATGCGGAGTTCGCGAACGGAAGCAAAATTTTGCGAACGGTGCTGTTCGTGACCAGAAGCGTTCGTGACCAGAAGCGTTCGTGAACCAAGGTATTACTGAACTTAGCAGAGGTCTTTTAGGAATGCATGAACTCTTGCCCCCCAACCCTTATTAGCCTAATAAAAACCACACTCTGCATAGCTAATCACCTATTTACCATAAACACGTGATGTATGTTGTATGTATAGTATATAGTGGTCTGTAGAAGGGGGGTAACAGGAAGTAGGCGGACGGAGAAGAGTGTAACCTCAGAGTGCCCCTCAGCCAATGGGGAAATGGGGAGAAATCAGCGTCGGTATAGGATGGTATAAAATGTGCTGAAATCTGTAAGAAGGGCAACGAAGCCCACCAGCCTTTGCCAACGCTTCAATAAACTTTACTTCTGACTAATCCAGAGAGAGACTCGTGAGTGCATTTCTCACAACTGGAAGTAGACGTGGCCCTCCAGACGATTACAGAAAGAGAACCAGTCAAAGGGTGGTGCTTCTCTTCTTGAATGGATGGGTTCAAGTAGAGGCTGGGTGGCCCTCATTTGGAGATGTTTTAATTTGGATTCCTGCCTTGAACAGGGGTTGGACTGGATGACCTCAAGGGGATCTTCCAGTCTATGATTCTATGACTTGGCAATCTAGGAATCCCGGAAATACATTCATCTACTTTAGCCATGATCAACTACAGTACCGGATCATTTACCTGTTGAAGGAAAGCAAAAATATTCCTTTCTCCAAATGCTTTTGGAAAGCTGCTGGCTTGACATCCTGATTCAGGGATACCTCAGTACTAGGCTACAAAGCAGGGGTATCCCTAGGGGAGTCAAAAAAGTCAAGATGGTGGCCGTGGACCATGCAGTGCAACACCTCTAAAAAAGGAGCAGGTCTTTGATTGCACAGTCACGGCTGCCATTTTGACTTTTTAGACTCCTTGTGCAGATGCCCCAAACTTCCCCCAAACCAGAAAACAGCTTGGAAAGTGAGAGGGGGAGGAGAAGGCAGAGGAATTGATTATCCAGAGAACGTGTTATGAGGAAGCTCCTGTTCTAATTATTTGCTGGTGAAATGCAGAAAACCCAGCAGCGCTCTCTCCTGCCGTACTCCCACGCACACAGATTCTTTTCCACTGGAAAATAGCTGTTGGTGTAACATAGCTAAGGATAGTGAAAATAAAGAGGAGATGAATCTGTTAAATTAAACTCCCCTATCAAGGAGGGTTGGGGAAGGGGATAGTGTAGGGCTGAGGTTGAGGGTATGACAGTTGCATTGGGTTGGGGTTGAGGGCACGACAATTGTGTAGGGTTGGGTTGAAGGTATGACAATTGTGTAGGGTTGGTGTTGAGAGTATGACTTGTATAGTCATTGTGTAGGGTTGGGATTGAGGGTAAAATAAATTAGCTATGCCTTTCTGGGGTGGGGGCAAAAATCTAGACAACTCTCTAGCAAGGAAATACAAAGACCGTTCTTTTCTGCCATTTTATAGTTGTCAGCCCATCACACTCTTCAGCCCCTCACTATTTTGAGTTCCCAGGTTCCATCCCCTTTCTCCAGAAAGGCTTAGTCCCCCATAAAGCCTTGCACCACGAGAATACAGGTGGTCCTTGGTTAACAACCACTCATTCACCCAGCAGCAGCTACCCCAAGCCCTGATGCGCCTCCCTGGCCACCCACACACCCCTTGCTCCCTCTCCCAAACAGCAGGAGCCACTCACCTGCCTGCCGGCCTGCTTGTCAACCACCTGGGACCTCCTCCAGCTTCCCCATTGACTTTGCTTGATGGAAGCCGGCAGGAAGTTGCAAGGGGCCTCTCACTTAATGACCCACGATCCTCACTTAACGACAGTAATGGGGACTGCCAGGATTGCCGTTGCTAAGCAATGCAGTCACATGACATCACACTTTACGACCGCATCACTTAATGATGGAAATTCCGGTCCCAGTTGCCATGTGACTCGAGAACTACCTGTACTGGCAAGCCTCCGTTACATCACTAGCCCCTCCCCACTGTAACAACCAGTGTTTGGATTTGTGAAATATGTTCTGGGCTGCCAGACCTTGGCAGTGAGTTCCGTAATGGGTTCCTTTTCAACCACTCTCTCTCTCCCTCTCTCTCTCCAGCTCTTTCTCCTGGAAGACTAAGCAGGCAAACCAGGGCAATTGACTAGTTTAGATGTTCCTTTAGCATGACCGAGCATGTTATGTGCCATCAGGTCCATATCAGCTCTTAGCAGCCACACAGGTAGGCCATGGAGATGGCTGATTGCAGCTAGTTTTTTAACCAGGTACAGGACTGGATTTGCTGGGGGCTAAATTTAAGCCTTGGACACTAATTCACTGAATTGAGCCCCCCCCCCACTTTGCTTTTAATGTATGTTTCTATGGGCTCCGTTGAGCAACGTGTGAGAATAGGCTTTTCTGAGAATCCTACATAGGTGTCTGTGCAAAATCCTACGTTTATCTTTTTAGGTTTATATCTCATCTTCCATTCAGGAGCTCAAACTGTGTACCTAGCACTCCCTATTCCTCCCTGTTCCCTACCCCACCAGTAATAATTCTGCCACTGGCCCAAGGTCCCCCAGGCTGAGGAGGGTCTAGAACCCGGATCTCCAGGTTCTAGTCCATCGCCTTAACTACTGTGTACACACAGGCAAACCTCAGCCTTCCTGAGAATTTTTGTTAAAATCAGATTCCTATACCAGGATAGGCAGTCCCTGTGTCACATTTGTCTTTTAGCTCAGTTGATATTTAATTTAAAACAGACATAGATCGGAATAATTGCTGCCCCCCCCCCCCGTAAACCCTAGAGCTGCAGTTCGAAAAACTGCAAACAGATGAAACCCAAGGCTTCCTCTGAAAATGTGAACCTCCATGCAGCAAAAAGAATGACAAACTGAAATAAGAATCACCCAGACATCATAGCTAGAGGGGAACGTCACTTCTGGTAAATGGGAGTTTTATAAAATCAGCCATTAAGTGCCCACTATATGCTGACAAAATTTCAAATCTGCCCATTGGTGCCAAAATGTTGCCTAAACCATCTTCTGGATCAGTGTTTCTTGACCTTGGCCACTTTAAGATGTGTGGACTCCAACTCCCAGCATAGCTGGCTGGGGAATTCTGGGAGTTGGAGTCCACACATCTTAAAGTGGCCAAGGTCGAGAAACACTGATCTAGGTCATTTGAGGGCAAAATGCAGTGGAAAGTATGTGCAGAAAATTACCACTGAAATCTTGATTTTTTATCAGTCTTATCCAGCTTGGCACCTTTCAGATGTGCAGTCTGGGTTTCCCAGAATTCCTTAGAAGGACTGACGTGGAATTCTGGGACTTGCAGTCCCTGCCCATCTGGAAGACACCAGATTACGGAGGACTTTTCATGTTCCTCTCTCCTTCCCTTTGCAACAGCTAGAATCAAAACAGAGGGCGGTGGAATTGCTCGTGCGAAGCAAGATAAGCTATACTCAGGCAACAGATAACTTGCCTATGAACACATAATTGTTGCAGACTGCAGAAGGGGTATTTTTCTACCAACAAACGTGGGTATCCTTGCTCTGTCCAACCACCTTGCTGGGAAAAATGAAAGAAAACACCGTAATGCATCATTCAGCTTGGTCATATTTATTACATAGGATGGGTCCAGATGAACAATTGTTCAAGGACAAGAAGCAGCCAGTTTGGGGGAGCCAAAGCCCCACCACTTAACCACCAAACATTTGGTCAGTTTAGCCATAATCAATTATTGGTTGTACATTCAACATAAAAACGGACACAAGTGCACAGGAGGGAGCCCCGAGACAAGGACCTTAATTTGGTTTCCATGAAAGAGATCCGAATTGCCCATCTGCAGTAGCGATCGGACATTTATCCTGCCCTTTCGATGGGGGGGAAATGTTCAAGAAAGAGAAATGCCATCCATTTCCCCAGCAGGCTAGAACGCCAAAATGGGGGGTGTGAGTGTGCATAATACAGGGATAAACCCAAAGGATGGGGCGGAGGGGGCGCACAGCAACATTCAAAGTCCAATCCCCAGAGAAAGTCAAGGGACACCACCGAATCCGACATATCTACTCAAAAATAAGTCTCATTGGGGTCGTTGGAAGCTCGGCCCCCTTTTCAAAATCCATCATTCCCACATGTAATCCGGTTTTGTAGGTGCAAAACCACAGTTGCTCACCAAGAGTGAAAGCTGCTTGGGATGAAGCTGCAGATACGACGATAGTCCCAATTATACCTCCCACTAGATTCAACCCCTTCTCCAGATTTTTAAATTGTCTCCAACTTCTACCCTTCTTGCTCTTCCCCACCTGCTCATCTCCAGAAGTGGACCAGGATCGCAAAGTTGATCTTGTAAGAAGGTTTCTCTTCCAGGCTCACGACAAGTTCCAACTCTATGAAATTATGAGATTTTGGCTGGCCATCAGACACCATTTCCTTACGGATGTTAGGGGCTGGACTAGGAGTGGGGAGACCTGAGTTCAAATCCACCCTCAGCCACAGAGGCCGAGTGGGTGAGTTTGGCCTAGTGCCTCTGTCTCTTCACCCAGCCTACCTCACAGAGTTGCTGTTGTAGGGGCAAAGAGGAAGAAGCACTATGTACATTGCCGTGAGCTCCGGTAGAAAAGTTAGAATATAAATCTAATCAATAAATACAATTTTTAATACCTTTCCTTTTGCAGATGAGGCCTCTCCTCACAAAGGAGCATCTATCTTGCATACAAAAGTTCCACGGTTGTGCAGAACTTACACCTCCACACAAATGCAATGACACAGTTTGTCCAACGACTTTAACTCAGGTTATTGAGTTAACCCCTTTTTGAAGGTGCAGCGTACACGGAACCATAAGCTTCACTCTCAGATCTACACCGGGTACTGTGCAATTTCTGCATCCTCACCCCCGCCCCATGATCTCAAAAGTGGGCTTCAAGCACTTCCTTCTCCTTAGCGGCATTGGTACATTTCTGTCTGCAATCAAATAAAAAGTTAAACAAAGATGCCCAACGCCCCTTTTCTTCCTTCTTCCTTGCTCCCATCCAGGTTTGTTTCCTTTGCCATCTCTGTTCCTTTCTTTTGTGTTTTTTTGAATTGCTTTTTTTTTTTTTTAACAATTTGTAAACCACCCAGAGTCACTGGGAGTCAAGCAACATAGGAATTTAATAAATTCTAATTATTATTATTATTAGCTGGAAGATGGGACAACATGGCTGTTGGGGGAGGACTGGATTCAGGCAGGTCAGCTTCATCCACAGACGTCCAGATTCGAGAAATTTCCTGGTGCAACGAAGTGCTAAATGCATCCAAAGTGACAGTCCTTAGGACTAGTGGGGGAAATAATGTCCCTCTAGACACGAAACACAGAACCTGAGGCTTCGGGGCACCGGGAGTTCTAGGACAGCCCCTCAGCAAAAACGTTGTTGCTGAATTGTCACACAAAGGAAAACGCATTAAATACACAGGAATAATCATGCCAACCAGAGCTAAGTGACAAGACCGGACTGGCCTTGCCAGAGCTCAAAAAAAAAAAAAAAAGCAAAGCGGAACCAGCCTTGGTTGGTCCTTGGATGGGAAACCACCAGGAATCCCAGAATGGTAAGGTAGATTGGAAGTTGAAAAGAAACCCCGGTTGGAGGCAATGACGAACTACTTCTCTCTTGTTGCCAAGAAAACTGCATGGATGTCCCCACCTAGTCACGAGTTTTGCTCAGCTCCAAGACAACTCTGCCTTCTATCATACAGAGGGTTTAATTACATTTCAAGTTCAAAGGAAGTCTAATTCGTTTTGCTTCTGCCCGTCCATTTCTTCATCCTGGCCCACCCATTTGGGGGACTGTTCCTGGCACAGCCCTTGGTCCATAAAAGACCGAGCCCCTCGCTTGGCAAAAACATCAGAAAAAAGCCCATTGCTCTCAGCCCATCCCTGCCAGGCTGTCTTGACTGGCATCTTCCCTGCCCAAACCCAGACAACACACAGGCGCGGTGTTTTGTCCTGTTCCACCTACAGAACCACCTTCACAATTCCAAAGCTGCAGAGTAGTAACGGGAAGACGCATTTGTACACCAAATGCACACCCTTGTGACTCATGCCGACAGAGGCGCTCGGAGAGCAAGGCACGGGGCCACAGCTGATGATCAAAAGCATGCAGGGGTCTTGCATGATGCAGCCCTGGCACAACTATAACTCTGGGGCTGATCCTACAGAACCATGATTTTGCTTCCTCCTATTCTTGGTTGGAAGGAGCAAGGTTGTGAGCATGAAAGAGCATCTATCTCAGTGTTTCTCAACCTTGGCAACTCTAAGATGTGTGGACTTCAATTCCCAGAATTCCCCAGCCAGCCAAGCTGGCTGGGGAATTCTGGGAGTTGAAGTCCACACGTCTTAGAGTTGCCAAGGTTGAGAAACACTGATCTATCTTATGGCCACACACCTGCCAATGGACATTCCCACTTTATACAAGGCCCGTTTCCTTCCAGATCTCCCAGGAATGATCAGCAAAGGGATACTGTGATTAACATGTTGCACAAGGATTGCAGACCTCCAAGTCCGTGAAGTTCCCTGGCTAACCCTGAGAAGGGAATTGTCCCTCAGCCAAGCCCACCTTCAGGGTTGTCTGGAGGATAAAGTAGGAGGAGCAACTACAGGTCGTCCCCAGTTGAAGAACAAGTTCCATTCCCCAGGTCTGTCCATAAGTCGAATTTGTACGTAAGCCAGAACACTATTACCGTATAATACTGTATAAGGAGTATTGTGTCATGAGCTCGAACCATTGTGCATTTAACTCAAATCACTGTGTATTTAACTCAAATTTTGTTACAATAGTCCGTTCTTAACTAGGGGTGGTCCTTAAACCAGGTGTTCTTCACCCAGGGACCACCTGTATCCTACTTTTATTTTTATTTTTTTAAGGGAAAGGCATTTGAAAAATATAACACTTTTATCAATAAATAGATCTATCTTTTTTTCCCTGAAATATATACAGATCCCAGGAAGAAGTTCATTCACACGCTGTCCAAGGAGACTCCTTTTGTGGTGGGAAGGGGCGCACTTCAGAGACGCAAGGGAAGTGTTTGGTTGTGGCTTCTTTGCTATTTCTGCTGGAACCCGAATTCTGCCGACTGAAGATTGGTGCAAACTGGGCCCCAGCGGAGCTCGGTGTGGAACAAAAAGTAAAGCGGGGAGTTGGACAGCCACAGTACATACGGCAAAGGACTTGCATGCCTCGTGTGGCCCTTGAGAGGGAAGAGGAGAAAATGAGAAAACGGAAATGGAGAACCCAGAACCGGGGGACGGCTTGCTACAGGAGCTTCCTGAAGGGTAGAACATACTTCTTGTTGGCCACCCAGAATGAGATGGGCAGCCATATAAATCTAAATAAATAAAAATATGTTGATGGAGGTTCTCGGTCATCCAGGTGGAATTATCCGGCGGTTGAGTCATGTCAACTGGACTTTTCTTTTGGTTAGATACATTTCACTGCTTGTCCAACTGAAGCAGCTGCTTGGACAAGCAGTGCAACGTATCTAATCAAAAGAAAAGAAGTCCAGTTGCCACGACTCAACCTCCAGCTAAATAAACAAACTAGGAAGGAAGGAACTCACCTCTTGGTCAACCCCCCTTTGATTACTGTCATGCGGTCTCCTTGGAGCTGCCCTTGGAGACTGTTCCAGTTGCAATTAGCCCCAAATGCAGTGGGATGGGATATAATTTCTCTGTAGTAATTGTTCCGTTTCCTAATTTCTTGTTCATCTTCCAGAGTCACAAGAGTGAGATGGATTGCCATAGACGTTGTTTAAATGAATAAACTTACTTCACCCACACTTGTAGAAGTATAGATTTACATCTGAATTGGGATGGAAAATAGGATACGCCCAAATTAGAGTTATTTAACAAGAGGAATAACTACAGCAAGTCTGAATCCCTCACCCATCTGTCATAAATCCCTTACAGCACTGTTTCTTAACCTTGGGAACTTTAAGATGGGTGGACCAACTACCAGAATTCCCCAGCCAGCATGGCTGGCTGGGGAATTCTGGGAGTTGAAGTCCACCCATCTTAAAGTTCCCAAGGTTGAGAAACTGCCTTACAGTGTTACCCGTTGATCCAGATTTACTGCCTTGCCCACACCGATACAAAACTCCAAAGCTTCAGCCAGGATTAATTGCTATTCATTATCACTGCACAATTAATTTGGTTCTCTCCTCTGTCAATTCTTTGGCATATTTTTCTTATCTTCTGGGGATTTTTTTGTTTTTTGCAGAGGCAATACTTTTGGAGCAAGTCAAGGTTATTCCCTTTCCAATCCGAACTTCCCTCCAAGGACTTTCTGCTTTGCTGACCCTATTTAACTTGACAGGTTTATTGCTGCGAGAGCCAGCCGTGGAGGCCCCATGAGGGCCTTTAGAGTTTCCATCTTGCATCTGAAATACTGCCCTTCCTTTTTTTCCCAAACGCTTTCAATAAAAAGCTGTAGAGGAGGAGGGAGGAGGAGAAGCTTCACTGTTCCTCCTTGATGGTGCAAATTCTTCCCAAGAAATCATTTCTCCGCTTACACCATTCTTAGAACAGCAGCGAGAAACCGGCAGAATATTTGGGGATCCTTTCAAATACAGCAATTCTTCCGGCTTCCAAAACAAAGTCAGGTTTATCAGAACATTCTCCTCCAAGAACCTAAGAATTTGCTTGATGGATCTGGCCAACAGGTCAAGCTGCCGTGACTAAAATCAGATGTGCCTGGAAAAGCTGGTGTGTGGAAGAAACAGCCCATTTCCACCGCTTCTCCCACTGTCCAGGCCATTTTAAAATACAGGCCGTCCTCGTTTAGCAACCACAATTGGGATCGGCAACTCAGTTGTTAATTGAAACGGTCACTAAGTGAAACCATGCCTGTGCTTATGATCGTACTTCAGCCTTTCTTTGCTTTACAGACCTGTGACGGTCGTAAATGCAAGGGTTGGTCATAAAGTTACTTTTTCATCATTGTCATCATTGCAGTTGCTAAACGAGGCAGTTGCTAAACGAGGACTACCTGTAGTGAGTGTGTATATTGCTCATGCATGCTGCCCAGAATTGTTCAAACTGGGATCACTTATGCAAGGCTGTCAAATAAATAAATGTTCGGAAGTAGATTGCTTTTAAACACAGAGGCATCCATTATTATCTTTCCCTCCCACAAATAATTAAAAAGAAAAAGAAAATGAAGAGTTTTATTCTGATCAGTAAAGGCTGGGTCTTCCTTCCCTCCCTATTCATCTGAATTCAAGTTTTAGGATCTTCCCAAGAGATCCTTTTTCCCCTACAAAGTTTTGTTGAGGAACGCCAAAAGTACGAAGTGGGCTGTTTTACCCTGCTTACCGAGGGCTCTTTTCTTCAGACCCTGAGGACACTGGGGGTGGGGGGGATCACATCTGCCAAATGAGGACTCTGCACATATCTAGGAAACTCTCTCTTCCAGCCACTGATGCTAAGTCTGGATTCCAAAACTTAATCCAAAATCAAATGCACAATTTGATTTTCCCCTTTAAAGAAACCTTAGTTCAAGATTAAGGGAAAAGACCACATAATAATCCCCACCATATAATAAGCATCATTAGTGCGACCCCCTTTCTCCTGAGGACATCAGGCACTTGATTTTGGAAAGCAACTTCTAAAATCCAGTAACTGAAGGTGGAAAAACAGATCCCTGCCACTGACCACCAATCTAGCGAAGGGCAAATAGACATGGAGCATGGTCTTCCAATTCTTTACAGCAGGGTTCCTCAACCTCAGCCACTTTAAGATGGGTGGACTTCAACTCCCAGAATTCCCCAGCCTGGAATTCTGGGAGTTGAAGTCCACCCATCTTAAAGTGGCTGAGGTTGAGGAACCCTGCTTTACAGCAAAGTTCAATCTCGCCGGATCAGAATCGGCACCGAGAGCCCATCTCCCCCAGGGAAAAACATTGCACTTGGTGAGGAAAGGGAAAGGGGGTCACTCCAGAAGGAAGGGAAAAAGAAATCGGTTGGTGGGGTCCGCGGGAAAGCGAAAAGGAGCAGGAGCAAAGGGGAAATTGGGGAGGGGGGATGTTTCAAGGCCAGCAAAGCTTTTTGGGGCTCAGCGATTACCTTTGTCTACACAGCAAGCCAGCTGGGGAACTGTGAAATGGCAGTTCTGGGGTGTCTGGAGGGCAGCAAATACACTTACAAAGTGGGGGGATCCCACATCCATGTGTGCACGCCTTCCTCCAGGCCATCTTGCCTGCTTTCTGGAGCCGTGGGAGCAGGTGAGGATCGAATTCCCCTGAGCCCATCATTTAAAAACAGAACCACCTCCCACCCCAAAAAGCATTTCTCCAGTTTGACTGCTTGGCGTCTGTTGCATTTATGCTAAAAAATACCATAAATCCAACAGCATTTCCATAAAAGCGCTTTTATGGGAAAAAAGGGGTGCAGCACAGGCTTAGAAGCGCTTTAAAGGGTGGGGAACAGAGCAAACATTGCAAACAGGGCTGCAGAAATGGAGTTGAATGAAGGATCAAAATGGAGCTGCTTGGCAATCTAGATTTTCATTGGCACTAACATGTTTTTTATTTAGGGATGCTAGATTTAGATGGTCGGCAGCAAGACATATGCTTGCACTTGGCTGCCCAAATCCAGACAGCCACTAATAGCAGCAAAGAGATGTTGTTGTTGGTTGCACAGTCAGCCAGATGTTTAGACTGGATTTGGCATTTTTGTCCACCTAACGAGTCCTTCCCAAGGACCTGGGATAGGCAGATGTGGTTGTCTGATGGGGTTAAAGGTATCGTCGCAGGATATATTATTATTACAGACAGTCCTCATTTAGTGACCGCCTCACTTAACAACCATTCACAGTTACGATGGTGATGAAAAAGTAACTTTGCAATGAATCCTTGCATTTATGACCTTCGCAGGTTGTAAAGCAAAGCTGAAGATCACAGTTGCAGCTTCACTTAATGGCTGTTTCACTTAATGACCAAGTTGCCAATCCCAAATGTGGTCACTAAACAAGGACCTGTGTTATTATTTTAAATTTATTGGCCGCCCAACTCAAGTGGATTCTGGGCGGTGTATAAAAAACTCTCATTTCTTTGCTGCAACCAGTGTCTGCCTATATTTTTTTTGCAGTGCAGGGTGGGTGGCCCAACATATACACCTGACATGTTCAAGGCCCCAGGTTCAACCTTTAACATGTAGGTGGGGACCCCTGGAGAATCGTAGCCAGTCACCGACTGCGTTCCTGCAACACAGTCTCCATACTGAATTCACCCATTTTCTGATTCACCCAATACAGTACGCTGAACCATAAACTAACAAAGCAGGCTGGAACTGGACAACAGACTGACCACCACAAATAGGGGTTGGCTTCCCATCCAGGCTCTTCCCAGGGAGCCGCCTAGCTAAGTGCTTCCGCGGTCCTGGACAACGAAAAGCCAGGACCCTCTGCCCAAGGCTGCTCGGTGGCTCCATGGTGCAGTGGCGCTGGACCAGGAGTGGGGAGACTCAGGTTGATGTCCCCCTCAGCCGCGGGAGCTCACTGGCTGGCTCTGGGCCAGTCCCTCCCTCCAGCCCAAGCCATAGCTTGTCGTGGAGAAAAAGCAGGTCCAATGCTTTAAAAAGTGCTAATCCTCAAATGATAGTCAGGGCAACGGAAGAGAGCTGGTGGGCACATCCAGGAGAAGCTACAGAAGCATGCTTCCTTCTTTGTTAGGAAAAAGGGATCTAACTAGGGTTTAGTATTCACGGTTGCTTTTCTGTCTTTCACTAGCTGACCCTGAAGGCAGGGGGTCTCTGATGAACGACCTTTGCAACTCTCCCCGAGGCTTTTTGGGGACGAAAATGAAGATGCTATATTCCCTCCCTCCGGTTTCTCTTACTTCCCTCATCCTTTCCACAGAGATATGGAGGCTAGTGGAGCCCACGCCACGCCTCGTGGCAGTGAATTCCGTAAGTGAAAGACAGGTTCCACAGAAGAAGGCACCATAGGGAAAATGAAGAATTAAGCAACTGCCCCAGGGGAGTAAAATGCCGACTGATCTCTCACATAATAGAAATCAGAGGGAAAGAAAGAGAACTCCACAAATCGGTAGCTTTATTCCTGGCCACGTTTGGTCCTCTAGCATAGTGCTTCACACTGCACGTACTTTAAGGTGTGTGGGCTTCAACTCCCAGAATTCCCCAGTCAGCATTTGTGGACTTCAACTCCCAGAATTCCTCAGCCAGCATTCATGGACTTCAACTCCTAGAATTCCCCATGCTGAATTTCCCATGCTGGCTGTGGAATTCTGGGAGTTGAAGTCCACACATCTTAAAGTAACCAAGTTAAGAAACACTGCTCTGGAGGGCGAGCAAAGATTGGCCTTAAAGGTTGACAAAATGCTCTCTTCCACACCGTTCTTCCTGATGTCTCCCCTAACCTGCCCCTTCCCTTTGGGTTCAGCACGGAGCGTGGCGTATAAGGCATTGCGTATGCGGTTTATCTCCTAGATATATATAATTTTTCTGTCAGTATTTTATATATATATATAAGTATGTATATATTTTACACACACTGGATTAAATTGCATGATAATCTAGATATGGCTTTCCACGGAATGGTCACAGCAGGGCGAGGCGGGATGAAGATGATTGCGAGGCAGGAGCCAAACTTTGGTCAGGAAGCGGATGGGGTGGACGGCTCCCTCGTCCCGGGCACCCTGTCTCCTGGCTAGAAAAAAACGCCCCCGCGCATCACTCCTCCTGCAGAGGCCGAAGTCCCGCCGAGCTTCCCTGAAACCGGATCCAATGTGCCCCAGCCCCACCTGATGAAGCACGCAACCCCAAAGGTCCCGAGTTTCCCCCAGTAGTATTGCAGAGCAAGTGATGGTCAGCACGAGAGAACGGAAGCCAAGAGGGGTGCTGCAGAACTGCCCCCTTGCCAGTTCATGCTGCCCCACAGCTAGCTAGGGCGATTGGGTGCTACCCTCCCCGCCCACAAGGCCCCTTGCTGATTAAATCGAGGGTCACAAATTGGACGGAAGCCTAGACTTTGCTGAGTCCGTATCAGGAGCACTAATGATGGAATCCTTGCGGGCACTACCCGAGTCCTGCTGGATGCCCGCCACGGCAGCTGTCCCAGGGTACGCTGCAGCCATGGACATCTGGTGGGGCAGCCGGGCAGCCGGCCGCGATGCGGCTTGTGGGGTGTTACCAGCATTCTGGGTCGAAGTGGCAGGCGACGATGGGGAGGCTCCCTGCCCTGTGGCGATCGAAGCGGTGGACGCGTGAGCCGAGGACGGCGGGCTCTGGCTCAGGGTCTGAGAAATGCCGTGGGGAAGGGAGGGTTGGGAGGCGGAGAGCGGCCGAGTCTCCTGGCTGAGACTGCTTGTGTGAAGGGCCTGGGTGCTCTTGTGGGCCGCCAGCCGCTGCGGCGAGCCAGGCGGCTTCTGCTGAGTTAGCGAGAGCTGGGAACCCGACTGACCCTTGGCACCCCCATACGGGAACGTCCGGCTGGTGTGGGGGCTTTGGGAAGGGGGACTGGACACTACAGAGGGGAAGGGGCTGGTGGAAGAGGCTGGAGGAGGCTGGGGAGGTGGGGGCTGCTGCTGGAGTGGGGCATTCTGCTGCGGGGGCCGTGGCACATTCTGTGGCATTGGGACACCCTGTTGCTGCTGCTGCTGCTGTAGGTTGAGCTGCTGCTGTTGGTGCTGGTGATGCTGCTGGAGCAATGCCGGCGAGATGGAGAAGGCCCCGGGGATACCTCCCTGGTACTGGAGCCGGCGGACCATCCGTGGGGACCCGAGGCTGATTGGGCCGACCAGTGGGCTGGCCATCTGGGGGCAGAAGCTCATAGCCACCGCCTGCTGGAGCGTGGCGATCGCCGAGGTCACCTGGGGCTGAGCTGGGGTGTACATGGCGGTGTGCTGCTGGAGCTCTGCTTGCTGAACCATCTCCCGGTCGTACTTGACAATCTCTTGGATGATCTCGTTCTCCTGGTTGTTGAAGACTCCTGAATTGAGGTCGTGCTGCACCTTGTGCAGGAGGATGGAATTCTTCTTCCCTGCAGGGAGAGGAGCAACAAGCTATGGTTTCCTTGCAGTCCACGCCCACTGGCCCCTAACCTACTTCTCCTTGCATTGGCTCTTCCCATAGCCACGGAAAAATGCGCAGCACACCCACAGAAGCAAAATGGCAATAGCTGCCCAGCTATCATTTCTTCAGTCTGGCTCTTAGCCACGTTTCAAGCCATGCTTCCTAAGATGACCCACAAAAGTTAGCAAAAATGCAGCTGATAGGGAAAAGCTAAGCCTCCCCATGTGGAAGGAATGCTTCTTCTAGGATAGCCCGCCCCCAACTATTTGAACAGTGAACCATTCAAAACAGTAAGAACTATTGTTTAATATATGTATTTAGTACAGAATTGCAGTCAGAGCTATCTTAGAAGAGGCATTCCAGGAAAAGGAGAATCTTTTTCCAAGTTGTTGTGCACCGATGTATATATGAAGCTTTGCACAGATATTGGTGCCACGTTAGAAGAGGCATGCCTTCCTGTCCTACAGAACAAATATCTTCTGCTGCAACATCAGCTTATCCCATAATATACTCTACCCAAACCTGGGGGTGGCTAGCGCCTCGATAACGCTCCCAATTATTCTGGATCTTTTTATTTTGAATTTATTATTGTAATGTTGTCATTTTAATTGATTTTAATTGTTTGTAAACCGCCCAGAGTCGTTTAACGAGATGGGCGGTGACCAATTCGATAAATAAATAAAATAAATACTCACCAGAAGGTGCCGGAACCCTCTTAGCGAAGGCATTCCCTCTTGCATGACCGCAAAGAGGGAATGCCTCTTCTAAGATATGTGCACCTCTTATACATCAAAAGACATTGGCTCCACCTTAGAAAAGGCAGAGTCGCTTAAATGAGATGGGCGGCCACACAAACTAAATAAACCATCATCATCATCTCTGGTGGCACCTGGTTCCTCTCATTTTGGTAAGTACTTTGGTTAACACTGTACCTCCCCAGTGGGAAAAGTGGAAATAAAAAAGGATATACGAAACAAACAGGTACCATCTTACAAAAGCATCGCTCTTCCCCTCCTGCACGCACCAGGGAATGTCTGTTTTGTTTCTTTTTTAAAAAAAATAACATGTACCATCTGCAGGTTTTACAAATAACTGAGTAAAAATAGTTATTCGCCATATTTTAAATTGGAACCTATTTTAAATCAAAGTATTTACAGAAATGGCAGGTGGCAGGCCGCTCTCCTAACTGAGTCCTCTGTCTACACTCTTGCAAACAACACGTTCGCTGTTATAAGCCTTAGAGGAATGCACACTGACATCTATTCATTTCTTTAACGGGTCGAAGCCCCCCAAAACTCAAGAGGTTTTTTTTTTTAAATCGAAATATTAAATTGCTAAATTGAAAGCCAGCACCGCGATTCTCAGTGGATGATGTCCCTAATATATAGTTTTGCATGAATATTTACTTGCATCGATCATTTTACAGAAAGGAACACTCCTGTTTAATAATTCCAAAAAAAAATCTATAATGACCTACATGCATCTACATGTATGCGCAATGCTGGAAGGGACCTTTGTGAAATTCACTTTTCTTGAATGTCCTGGAAGCAATGTAGCCTCAAGACAGAGCTTTTGAGCTTTGAATAGCTGCTTTGACCTCAAGATATTTTAGAAGTGCTTGAAACAAGCTGTTTTGCCCTCGAGATGGGACATCTCTTGGAAGAGTTGTGCTTGAAAAACTCTACCTTTGACAGGCAACTTATTTCTTCCAACTGATAAAATCTAGATGCCCTTTTCAGAGTTTCGAACTGGGACAGCGTGGCCCATCAGCCTCTTCCCCCCCGTTCCAATTCTCCCAACGTACCAATGCGATCCAAGCGATCCAGGGCGACTGTTTCGAAAGCCCGCCTCATCATGGGGTATTCCTCTAGGACTTCATTAAAATTGTCCACCGAGAGGGAATACAAGCGACAATATGTGTCCGCACGGACACTTGCAGTTCGCCGCCCTCTGGTCAGGAGGCAAATCTCTGGAGAAAAGATGGAAAAGTGAATCCAAAGCCAAAAGCTAATGGTGGATTTCAAACAGATTCCCCCTTAACGACAGAAGATTACATACATCTCTTGTAGGGTTAAACCCAACATCTTCCTCTTCTTCACAAAGCCCAGCTAGATGTCTCCTGGATCCATCACAGACACTCTCTTCCTTTCCTTCAACTATTTCCAGTCAAGCTGGTTGTTATAAATACCATATAATTTTAAACTCAGTTCTTATTTTTCTTTTTCCTTCCTTAACCTGAAGCTCAAGAAGATTCTTTGTCTTCTGAACAGTTTGGGAACTGCTCATGCCTATCATGGCAGCCATCCTGGGAACAGTCGAGTGTTCTGTGGCAGCCATTTTGGGAGTGCACCCAACACATGCTCTCCAAATGCCAAATGTGCCTCAACTTAGGAAGGAACCCGATCCCTGCCCCTTAGAATGCCCCAAATATGTAAGTAAATTAAGGCTGCCTTAATCCATCTCACCTCCGAAATAGGAACCATCTGAAAGCTTCATCTCTTTATTCCCTTTTGTGAGGACGCTGACCACTCCGTGCTGGATGAAGTACATCTTTTTCCCGATGGTGCCCTCTCGGATGATGTAGTCGCCTGGCTGGAATACTTCAAATCTCAGTTTGGTGAGCATGGCTGTGACAAAATTGGGGTCAGCGTTGGCAAAGAGCGGCATGGAGGCCACCAGTTTGCGACAATTGAAGTTGACGATCTCCTGGAGAGTGACAGATAGAAAGACCCCGGCGAATGGTGAGCCACGGAGAATGAAGAAAAGAAAAATGGGTCCAGCATTTATCTATGTATCTATTTATCCCTTGTGTCAGCAGAGAGCCACTGCTCATTGATAGGACATGGTGCTCCATTTGGAGACCGCCATGTTCTGTTAAGAATGAATGGGCTCAAACTTCTGTGTCCCCCTCCATTGCAGAGGTTTAAGGCATCCACTTTACATCTATCTATCTATCTATCTATCTATCTATCTATCTATCTATCTATCTATCTATCTATCTATCTATCCATCCATCCATCCATCCATCCATCCATCCATCCATCCATCCATCCAATCTATCTATACTATCTATCCCAGCATGCTGGCTAGGGAATTCTGGGAGTTGAAAGCCCACACATCTTAAAGTGGCCAAGTTCAAAAACACTGATTTAGACTAACCAGCCTTAGTTAGCAGGTCCCAGAAAGAGAAACCCACCAAGTTCCACCATCTGACTAGGAAGCTGCTTCAGCCAAGATCTACCCTTCGTCCACCTTCTCGTGGTGCATCTCCTTGTGGTGCATGGATGAGGCTTACCTCTCGCAAAGGCTCATTAAGTTCCCCAAGGATGCTGTCCTCATCAAACATTTTGCCCTGGTAGCGATGTTCATAGTAGTCATGGATCTTTTGCCGGAAATCAGCAGGTAGTTTGTGGAAAGACATGTATTGTTCCACTTGTTTGTACTGCAAGAGGAAGAAGGTGGAGGTGAAATTAACTGGGAGACATTAAGAAGAACATCTCACTTGAGGAATACAAAGGGAAGGAAAATCAAACCAAGGAATAGAGATGGGTTTGTTGCATCCATCCAGTTGAAGTCCACCCATCTTAAAGTGGCCAAGGTTGAGAAACACTGCTGTAGAAAATCACGTAATCAGGGAGGGGAGTGGTCCGAGACCACTTGCTTCCAATGAGATTACATGAAACTCTCAGATCACTGCAAAACAGTGAGGATATGTCCAAAAAAGGAAAGGAGGGAGACTTGGTTTGGGGAAAAGTGGCAAGTCCACATCTGCTGTCCACATCTTCTTACTTATCCTGCCCAGACAGGTGTTGCCCCATCATTGGTGTTGTAATCCAAGGTGTGCTGTAGATTTCTCTAACTTTTTAAAAAATTGCCAACATCGTTTCAACACATGGCCCCCAGAATGGGGGTTTGCCATTAAACAACTGTGTATATAAAAGGAAATAAGAACAGCGATATTTGAATCAAAACTGCTGGAAGAGGTCCTGAAGAACCTTTATCCAACCCTTAGAGTTAACTTAGAGTCAATCACAGTGCTGGCAAATTAGACATAAAACCATTTTGAATATATGCAATACTACATTTGTTTCTCCCGAAGGTGCCACGAGGCTCTTCTGCTGCAAGAAATGGTTAACCACTTGGCCACATTTGGAACCGTCTTGAGCAGGGTTCCTCAACCTCAGCAACTTTAAGATGGGTGGACTTCAACTGCCAGCATGCTGGCTGAGGAATTCTGGGAGTTGAAGTCCACCCATCTTAAAGTTGCTGAGGTTGAGGAACCCTGGTCTTGAGAGAACGTTGGCTTCTTCGTGTCCTCTGAACTTGGTTGTTTTATCAGGCTAGGTATCATCATCAGGGCATGGAGGAGTGAAATTTGCTGGTAGTTTACATATTGTAGCTTGTCCTGTCTTGGTTGGGGTGTGGGTTCTTCCTTAATGGTTCCTTGATATGGGTATTGTTTCTTCCCTGATTGTTTATCTGTGCCGTTTCCTATTTCAATAGAAGAGAATCTCTGTAGCTCAGGGTTGAACCGTGGAGTCCTCGGTACTCTCTGAGCATGGTTTATTTAATTAATTTATTTATTAAATTTATATGCCGCCCATCTCCCCCAGATGGTTGTCGGCTTGCAGACATCTCACTACCCAACTAGGTAACATCAGTGCGAGGGAGTGTGGGGTGCTCCCTGTTTATGTACAGTAACTTGCCCTGCCAGATTTGGTGGGGGTATGGTTTTCTCCTTGGTAGTTTATTTGATTTCTATAGCCGTCCATCTCAACAAGTTCCTTAATTAGAGTACTGTTTTCTGCTTGATTGGTTAATCCCTGCTTATCTGGGTGTTGGCTGCTGGAGAGGAGGTGTTCTGGTCTTTTTGTTTCCTTCTCAGCTTTTTTTATTGTCTCTTTCAAATGGTGCGTAAATATGGCATATTTTTCTGTGTTGACTGATGGCTGATTTGTCTGAATGCCAAGCTTCCAGGAATTCCCTAGCGTTTTTGGATTTAGCTTGGTCACAGCTTCCCTATTTATCTGGGGAAGACGTGCTCTGGGAAGAGGCTGCTGGGGTGGATCAGGAGAGAGACAATATCCTCACCAAGGAACTATCGAGGAAGAAACCACATCCCAACCAATTCTGGCAAGAGAAGCACTGACTGATTGATTGATTGATTGATATGTCAAATTTATATGGCCGCCCATCTCACAAAAAAGTGACTTTGGGCGGCGTACAACAAAGCAAAAAACAATATTTACAAAACAATTAAGGCTGTTTCTGCTGTTCATTATATATAAACAGCCAGCAAAACCCACGGTCCCTTGCACTGATGATGTTACCTAGTCAGATAATGAAATGTCTGCTCAGAGAACACCAAGAACCTAACTGATCAACCCTAGGCTACATTGATTCTCTGCTATTTGACTGAACGGTCCAGAACGATAAGTCATGCAGGACCCAACAGAGACCTTTCTATGAGCGATGATCATTCTGTGCCAATGCAAATGATCAAAACCCCCAATCAATCATACTCAGAGAAGGAGAAATGATAAAATGAGGTCAGAGGCAGAAGGGAAAGTGGCAAAGACTGCATTCATACAGAAAGGTAACAAACAGCTTTTCCCCAAAATTTTGAAATAGAGCCAAAAACTCTGCTCAGAGACTCTTTGGATTCTAGAGGGATAATGCTTTAATGTAATAGCTGCACAAGAAGAGAGCAGTTCTCTCTCTTTACTCTGTGGAAATTAATACAGGTAGTCCTTGCTTAATGACTACAACTGGCACTGGAATTAGGTTGCTAAGCAGTGCGGTCATTAAGTGAGCGACTGGCCTCAATTTTATGAACTTTTTTGTGGTGGTTGTTAAGCAAATCACACAGTCATTAAGTGAATCATGCGGTTCCCCATTGATTTTGCTTGCCAGAGCCCCCTGGGAAGGTCGCAAATGGCAATCACATGACCCCAGGACACTGCAACCGTTGTAAGTGTGAGCTGGTTGCCAAGTGCCCGATTGCAATCATGTGATCGCGGGGGTGCTGCAATGTTCATAAATTCGGGCACTGGTCATAAGTCACTTTTTAGCATCGTCGTAACTTTGAACGGTCACTAAATGAATGGTTGTTAAGTGAGGATCATCTGTACTGCAGTTCTAGAAACATAGAACTTGTGCCATCTGATCTGCTCCCTGGAACTCTGATGCCCATTCCCCCTGCCAATGAGGGAAGTTGTTCAGCCATATCTGAACATTATCGGATGCCCTCAAGCTGCTTTAAAATCAGCCCCAAAGTAGAAAAGTAGCACCCCTAGAAACTGGCATGTACTAAGCAGCAAAGTATCAATGGACTTACTCCATGGCTGGTGTGGGTCTTCCGGGCTGTGTGGCCGTGTTCTTGAAGTTCTGTTTCCTAACATTTCGCCAGCACCTGTGACCGGCATCTTCAGAGTGCAGGAGCACAGACAGGAGTAGTTCTCTCTGTGCCCAGGGTGATGTGACCCTTTTGTGGGTATTTATAGAGATCTGAGGGGGGGGGGAGAGGGGGGATTGGGTGTGGGGGGGGGCTGGGTTACTGAGTGGCTGCTTGTTTTGGTGTCAGAATATGTGTGTATCTTCCTGGGGATTAGGCAGGGTTTTTTCTTCTATTGAATTGTTAATGAGGGGCTGCTGGGGGTGATTAGCAAGTTCATTGTGTGAACTGTTCACATGTCCTGGTGGTTGAGCTGAGTTCGTTGACCTTTTGCAGGCTGTATTTTTCAGGATTCAGGATAGCCAGGTTTTGTTGATTTTTAGACTCTCCTCTTTTTTATTGAAACTGTGCTGGTGTCTGTGAATCTCAATGGCTTCCCGGTATAGCCTGGTATAGTGGCTGTTGGTGTTGTCCAGTATCTCTGTGTTTTCAAATAGGATTTTGTGTCCAGTGTCCTTGAGAGCATGTTCAGCTACTGCAGATTTTTCTGGCTGCTGTAGTCTGCAGTGTCTTTCGTGTTCTTTTATCCTGGTATGGATGCTGCGTTTTGTGGTCCCGATGTATACTTGCCCGCAACTGCATGGTATGCGGTATACTCCTGCGGCGGTGAGGGGATCCCTTTTGTCTTTTGTCTCCCCCCCCCTCAGATCTCTATAAATACCCACAAAAAGGGTCACATCACCCTGGGCACAGAGAGAACTGCTCCTGTCTGTGCTCCTGCCCTGTGAAGATGCCGGTCACAGGTGCTGGCGAAACGGTAGGAAACAGAACTTCAAGAACACGGCCACACTGCCCGGAAGACCCACACCAGCCATCATATGCCGGCCGTGAAAGCCTTCGACAATACATTGGACTTACTCCATGTTTACGGTCTTAAAATCAAAATGTGTCTTTGGCGAAAAGAGCTATAGCGTTCCTCTTCCTTGTTTCCATCCAGAATCCACTGTGCCCACGTGCACGTTCATCCAACTTTCCTCTCTCATACCTTTCCTTGTCCTTCATATTATTTTATTGCGTTATAAGATGCAGGTAATATATGATATATATTTTATTTATTTATTTTATTTATTTAGTGGGCTTGTCCCCGCCCATCTCCCCACAGTGGGGGACCCAATATTATTTGGGTACAGCAGTAATTATACTGTACAGTATTAACTAGAGATTGTTAACACTATGATGATTTAGTTAACTTAAACCTTTAAAGATATGGAGGGGAGTTTATATCAGTATCAACTACGGTTTCTGAAACGTTCATGTTAATGAGCATGAAGTTGCTTAAATTATACTTTTAAAGTGGGGCGTTGATAGACAATTGTAAAATGCATTCAATTGTTTTGTAATATCATAAAGGTTTCTATCTTCAGCTTAACACTAAGGTCTCCACTGTAACAAACACAAAATTCAAACCAACAGAAAATCCAAACAAAATAAAAAGAACAAAAACAAAATTCAAACAAACCCCAAACTCCAACAAACACAAAATTTGTTGCTGCTTATACAGGTTAGAAAAGAAGAAAAAAACAAGAGAAACAAAACAGAAAGAAAAAAGAGGGGGGAAAGGAAAGAAGCTGCTCGAAAACGTCGACCAAACACCAAACATCCGGTACCTTTTCTTGATACTGGCGCCGGGAGGAATCCAGGGACTGGATGAGGGCTGTGGCATGGCCGATGAACATGGCATAGCAGGTGGCTCCCACGATCATGCTCAGCATCGTCAGCCAGATGTCGGTCATGCTCTCCGGCGCCTGGCGCCCGTATCCGATGCAGAGCATGTGGCTCATGGACTTGAAGAGGGCAAAGGAGTACAGCTCGCTCCAGGAATCGTTCTAGGGTGGGAGAATGACACGGCTCCCGTTAAAAAGACGGCCCTTCAAAGAGAATTAGGCCCGTGTTCGTTCTTTAAAAAATTCATTCTGAGCCAATGTTATTTCAACGTTCGTTTTTTTTTAAAAAAAGGTCCAAATTTTTGAAGAGAGCTTAGGAAGGGTGACACCGGAGACCAAGGGGCCAAAGCTGCTGAAGGAGATTGTTGGAAGCAGGGAAGGAAGGAAGAGGGTAGAGAAAGGAAGGAAGGAAGGAAGGAAGGAAGGAAGGAAGGAAGGAAGGAAGGAAGGAAGGAAGGAAGGAAGGAAGGAAGGAAGGAAGGAAGGAAGGAAGGAAGGAAGGAAGGAAGGAAGATAATTAACGCTCAGCAACAAAAGCAGAATAAAACTGCATGGCAGTTTAAAAAAAAAATCCCAAATGTATTTATCAGAATAACATTATATGGCAGGGTTTTTTTTAAAAAAAATCCCAAATGTATTTATTGATTAGAATTATATCCTGCATTTAATTTTTAACAATTCAAGGTGGCCTACATATTGGTCCCTCTTTCTATTTTCCCCACAACAACAACCCTGTGAGGTGGGCTGGACTGAAAGTCACCCACCTAAGTGAAGGCTGGAACTCATAGTCTCCCAGTTTCTAGTTCAGCACCATTACCATTACACCAAATGCACATTTCCCCAACTTACCCACTTTCCGGAATTCTGTCTGTGCCATTGCACACTTCTCAGGGCACAGAATGTTTACTGTTAGGCTCTGAGCACGTCTGAGACATAATTCTGAATTTAAGGCAGCAGTTTTTACAATATCAGATTTGGGAGATGTCATTTTGTCCTACAACAAGAGCATTCCCTTTGTCCCTAAAGACAAAACAATAAAGTTTCTAGAAATGGTAAGAAAACTATTGATGCGCAGAGGTCTATGGCAATTCCAAGCATGTTGCCCTAGGGGAGAAGAGGCCACCTAAGAACAGTGGCTTCTACAGAGATGCAACATGCAGCCTCCTCCTGGAGTAGGCAATTTCTCTGCCCTCAGTTTCCCAGCGCAAGAGCGATGCGGAGAATAACTCAAATCACACACAGGGGACAGAGGTGTGGCACGTGGTCCCTGCTCCTGAATGGAAACCAATTAGTGCAAGAAGATGCTTTGGATAAGAAGATCGCCCTGAAAAATGGCCAAGTTGTTCCTGTCTTTTTACTGTGACTAACTAAATAATTTAAAACAAAGAGAGAGAGAGTGTATACTGTAATGATCCAGCCCTACAAAACCACCACGAAGAAACACAGCCCACGGCACTCTATCCATCACGGGCAGCAGAAAGACTCTCCTGAATGACTGAATCAACTACTACTTGGCAAATATCTGGGGATAAGTCCACATGCATCTTCACTGGGGGTGCCTTCTCCTGGATAGATTCCAGTGTTGCAATGTCTTTTTTAAATGTAACACCCAGATCCGGACCCAGCTCAATAAACAGCAGAAAATGTGGGGGGTTTTGGTGCTCTGGACAGGACACTAGGGAGACTGGTCTCTGCACACCAAACTTTCCAATCTAAACCGGGAGTCTCAAACTCAATGCATCAGGAGTATGACATGAGGACTGGTTCATTAACCCATTGCCACAACACTTAGACCTTTTCTTACATTGATGCAAAGGCTCTAGCGAGTTAAAAATGAAGACTATGAGATTCAACACTTCCTGGTTGGACTGCTGCAATACACACCTCATGGGGCTTTCCTTGAAGACCACTCATAAGCTGAAGATGGTCCAGAATGTGGTGGGCGCAGTTTTGGGCACACCATGGTACACTCACATAACACCACAGCTACACAAGCTGGACTGGCTTCCAGTAGGTTTCCAAGTGCAATTCAAAGTGCTGGTTATCATCATGAAGCCCTGCACGGCATACTGTTGGAGAACTTGGGGACATCTCAAAAAGTAGAACTCAGACCTGGCCCTAGGAAGACATCCCTTGTTTACATCTAGGAAGGGTTACTGTCAGGCCTAGCCCAAGGAACTCCAAGAGACAATGCCAATTCAGTCCAGCTATGTTTATTAGCTACAACCTCTAGCAAGAATCTTCCCAGACTGAAACCCCAGTTCCCAAAGTCCTCCAGCCACAACAGTGTGAATTCCTCAGGGAGGTGCCAGTCTCATCCTCTTGTTCCTCCCACGCGGTCCTGGCAAGCTAAGAAAATGTTTATCTCCCTGAGCTTGGCCTTCATAATTCCATTCCATCACAGTTACCTAGCTTTTACATGATGGACCTCCTTGATAGTCCTCAGAAACTATGGTTAAGCCAGAGGACAACAGGAAGACTGGAAGCTTACTCTCAAGTTACACTAATCCTGCACCATTTTGCTAACTCCCATTCTGCTTCCAGGCTGGACTTAGAATATTTTAGGGGCTGTTCCCTTCCACGTTCTTCTCCCACTCTCTACAATCATCAGCAAAGTTCTTTCTGTCTGTCCTCCCTAGACGAGAAGCCGTACACCTACGTATCACCACTGCTTTGTGAGCTGCACTGGCTTCCAGGTGCAATTCAAGGTGCTGCATGTTGTCTATCCAGCCCTGCAAGGCACAGGGCCTGATTACTTGCAGGGCCACCTGTCTCTAATGGTTTCCACCCAACCTACCAGATCCAGCAGGGTGGCCAAGCTCTGGGTCCCCTCTGTTTAACAATGTCATCTAGTTGGACCCAGGAAGTGTGCCTTCTCTGCTGTGGCACCTGGCCAATGAAGCCGCCTCCCTCCTGAGGTTTGGACCTATTGGTCTTTTGGAAGGCCTTCAAAACCTGGCTTTTCCTTTGGGGTTCAAAGCCAGGATGCTAGGAGAGATTGGCCTGTGGATCTAATTTTGCATCGTTTGTTGATTATTTTTACCTGGCACTTTCCATTGTTGGTTTTTTACTGCTTTTATATGTATGAATTTGCTTTATGCTCCGTTAACCACCCAGCATGATGGGCGGCTGTATCAATTTGCAAAACAAAAAACAAACATGGATTAAATTTTTAAAAAAACCACCACCTTGGCTGAGAAACAGAACTTTTCCATCATTTCAATGTGAGGGCTCCGCTGTCACGTTTGAGGTCGCTGCTGACCTTAGTGGAGAGCCTTTGGAGAAGAGCAAGGCAGTTTGCTCTGCGGAAGAGATTCTGCAAACTCCATTACTCAGAAGGAATTTGGTAGCACCTTTTCCAATTAACACATTTTATTAAAAGGCATAAGCTTTTGTGGGACAGACCTGAGCCAGCTGAGACATTGTGGGCTCCAGGAAATGACCTGGAGGACCTCAAAGGGCTCCTAGGCTACAAGTTTGAAACTCTGAAGCTAAACCTAGTAAAATCAGGAAATAAAGATGAGTAACTAGAGACTATCCTTCACTATTATTTTCCTACCTGCAAAGCAAAGATGCTGGAATTGGGTGCTTATAATTGTGCATGGAGAAGTTCTGTTTCTCTTCGGTAGTGGAATGCCTACGATAGCTAAGATGGTACTTAAATTCAGAGGATCCTGAATTTAGGACAGTCCTGCCCACCCACCCTGCCCCAAAAGCAAATAGAGAAAAAAATCCATACAGACAAAAGTATTCAGCCTCCCCACCTTCTCAACATTTTTAGCAGCGCTTTTAGACCTGAAAACGGGGAGGCAGATCGTTTTAAAATCCCTTTGAGGATTTTCTGTTTTGTTATTTATATTATGCTATAATTCCTTGCATCACAGAACTGCAGAATTGAAGGGGATCCCAAGGATCCTCTAGAACCCACCATCTCTGTAGGCACTGTTTCCATTCTTGTACAGATCTTCCAATCATGAAGATTTTCCTTCTATTTAAATGAAACCTAGATAACTGCAATCTATTCCCATTATTTCTGCTCACAGTTGCGGCGACCATGGAAAAGAGTTTCCGAACACCTTCCCTGTAGCTTCCCTTTATGGACTTGAAAATTGCTATCATGTCTCCCCTCTGTCTTC
Organism: Python bivittatus; assembly: GCF_059951505.1. Taxonomy (NCBI): domain Eukaryota; kingdom Metazoa; phylum Chordata; class Lepidosauria; order Squamata; family Pythonidae; genus Python; species Python bivittatus. The sequence continues at coordinate 3,721,766 of NW_028277087.1, forward strand.
TTCTCTTCAGACTGAACTTCCCAGGTCCTTCAGCTCTCCTAGTAAGGCAGGCTCTTGAGACCTTATATTATCTTGGTCACTTCCTCTGAACTCTCTCTAACCTGCCAATAAAATATGAGCTTTGCAAACAGGAGGCTGGCTCCAGAATTTTCTAAGCATGGCGTTGCCGCAAATGCTTCGAAGCATGATTGAAGAGCGAGGTTCTGAGACGAGGATTTTTACAAAACATTTCAGGATTTTTACAAAACAAGGGCAGAAGATGTGGCCACTAAAGGTGGCAGAGCTAAAGAAATAAAGGCAGAAGAATAGAGAGACTAGCAAGCATGTTTCTAGTCCTCAGGGTGGTCCTTGCAGCGACCGAGACCCCTTCGCCTGTTTCCTTCTGACTCACCACCATGCCGTTGATGGAGACCCAGCAATCACTAGGGAAATCCTGCAGCATCGGAACGAGGAACTGAAGGCAGCCGTCCCAGTGACACAGAAGTAGCATCATGCCAATGAGGTTGATGATTCGCATCACTGCACTAGCCAGGTCGTATGTCATGTGGAAAATCTGCCGGGGGAAAAGGTGGAGAAACAGGTTAAGTTGCAAAGAGTTCCCATTCTCGGGAATGTGAGACACTGCCAGGCAGTCTGGTAGCTGAATGCTATTCAAGGGGTTGCTATTCGGAGTCAGGAAAACAAGGATGGAGTCAGTATTGATCTATTAGTTTAGGTGGGACTATTAACTGGAACAAGAGAAGCCCAGGGACTCTTCAGAGAAGCAGCCTTGTGAGTGGTGGGTCACCTAAAGATGATGGAAGGATTCCAACATCTGTTCTGAGGACATCTGATTGGAGAAGACTGCAATGACTCATTCAGAGAAGCAACCAACAGCTTTTCCTAGCACTGGGTCGATCATTCTCCTGTGCATCTCCCTAAGAGAGACCGACTGATCCAATCACAGAAAACCAGTAGGCCAAATGGAAAATAGCGAGTCAGAACACTACATCATACAGAGTCACAGCAGACAACCTCTTCTGCAAGGAGCTGAGCTGAGGTTCAGCCTTCCCCCACCTGGCAAAATCCACAAGTTTTGGACTGTGATTTCTTTACCCATTTGTTAAATGTCTACCCTTTTTTCTAAGAGCATAAGGCAGGGTATATAGCAGTTTTCCTGGAACAACGGTCTTGTGGGGTAGGTTGGGTTGGGAGGGAGGGAGGGAGGGACACTGTCCTCAAGTCGCCCCACGAGCATCCACGATGGTAGATGAGTGTGAGTCTGTGCCATAAATTGGACAGTGCCAGGCTGGGGGACTTGAATCAACTGGGCAGTTCGTCTTGATTAATGGAGCTCCTATTTGATCCCACTAAATTACAGTCAATAGAGTTTGAGATCCAAGCCACAATATTCAGCTCACCCCAGTTTACAAAAGCAGGTAAAGTAAACAGGAAAGCAATTCATCATGGTAAATGAACCCAGGGCGCTCACTCAGTTAAAACAGCAATTAAAACAAAGGGAGGGTTTAATGCATCCACCGCCTGAGGCTGGGTCAAACCGCAGACCTCGTCTTTCAGAGAGATCACAACCAGCCCCAGGTATGTGGACTCCCATCTTCCTGGGCTTGGAAACGATTCACGTGGCTTTGATTTCCTCTTATGCTTTGATGTCCTACGGCAAAACGGGAATAGATACAAACCTGTCAACACCATGCAGTCAGCTTGCTGAAGAAATCCGTCATCAGGGTTTGCAAAATGTATTTATTTCATCTATTTATTTATCGTACTTATATAGCTGCCCGTCTCACACAAAGCGACTCTGGGCAGCGTACAGCAATTCAGAAGAATAAATACATAAAAAGAATTACAAATGAAAACTATAAAAACACACCACACAGGAGGGGATAAAATTAATAAGGGAGCCGTTGCAAAATCTCCCCGGTCCCCCTGGTTTACGAGTCCCCAAAATGCCTGGCTCGTCAACCAAGCAAACAGATTCAGTTTGCATGACATGCTCAGTCATTAAAAAAACAAGCCAAGCTGACACCAAGATCTGCCCGCGTGCGTAGGCAACTGCTTCTTTAACTAAGATGTATTGAGGGAACAAAACTTCTTCATGTATGTATTTTTTAAAGGAACTCCCAGCTTTCCTCCAGGACCTCAAGGCACCATAAATAGCTTTCTCGCCTCCAATTCCCCCCCACAACAACTCTGAGAGATAGGTCGGCCTGAGGGAAAGGTATTGCACCAAAGACCCTTAAGGAGCTTCTGGGTTCTCCCCACTCCTAGTCCAGTCCCTTCCCCACTGCATCTGATTGGCTCTTGGGCTGAGAGGGAGGGATTGGCCCAAAGTTAGCCAATGAGCTTCTGTGGCTGGGGAAGGACTAGAACGTGGGTCTCCCCACTCCTAGTCCAGTCCCTTCCCCTGTGCACCTGACTGGCTCTTGGGCTGGGGGGGGGGACTGGTCCAATGTCAGCCAATGAGCTTCTGTGGCTCCAGGGGTGGGGACTAGAACCTGGGTCTCCCCACTTCTGGTCCAGCACCTTCCCCACTGAACCCCACTGGAGCAGTCCTGTCACATCCCCATCCCCAATCCTTGTAAGGAGATGGGGAAGGAATATCAAGAAGATCCAATAATATTGGCCAACCTTCTGTCCCTCAAAATATCTGGTTGCCACAACAAGCATTATGGACTTATCAATGGGTTGTCTTTAGGCAGAATTCCACCAGGAGTGATGGAACCACAAGGCAGGACTTAGATCATTACTTCAGTCTTAACTTTCTTTAATCCAACTCCCTTGGTTGCCCATGATCCTGGGGGCAATTCCAAAACATCTTACATTCAGGCCTCTCAACTGCATCCTTCCACAGCGGACTCTCCACCGATCCTGTTAAATAAGAACACCAAGGACGGAATCTGGGATTCTGCCCACACGAGAATGGTGGCATTCTGGTCATTATTCCCCCGTCTTTGGCCGGGGAGAGAGAGACCCCTCCCTTCATTGTGCTTTCCATCTTTTGTCTGTATTTTTTATTGATTTTATTGTAATTCCTTTGATTGATTGTCGCGAGCCAGCCAGATTTGCTGAGAGGTGGATGGCATACAAGTTTAATAAATTATTATTATAATTTCTGTGCACACTCACTAGCACTGATGATGTTACCTAGTTGGGTAATGAAACGTCTGCAAGCAAACCACCAAGCTCAGAGAGTACCAAGGACTCCACATGATTATTATAAATTATTATTATGGCCCAAGAATGGGATGGAGAAAAACTTCTAGGATGCTAGGAAGCCTCCTTATTTCTCTATTTAAATTGCAAGGGCCGCAGCATGGAAGGCAGGAATGAGGCGGTTTTAACAGAAAGGAGAGGGTGGGATTTTCAAACACTTCTTCCTTTGTGTTGTTGTTAACCCCAAACTCGGGTTAAAGAAAAGCCAATTCTCCTCTGAGCCAAGCCTCGCTCTTGGTGACTTCATGAAGTTTCTTGGGCACCAGCAGTCTAGATGAGACCACTGACATTTCCTGGGGGTTTCTTTTTTTATTATTATTAATGTTTATTAAATAAGCTTTTTTACCGAATAAAAACAATACAAATTTAAAGAAAAAGTAAAAGTAAAGACAAGTAAAAGAAACTGATAAGTAAATAAGAAAAGGAAGGAAGGAAGGAAGGAAGGAAGGAAGGAAGGAAGGAAGGAAGGAAGGAAGGAAGGAAGGAAGGAAGGAAGGAAGGAAGGAAGGAAGGAAGGAAGGAAGGCAGGCAGGCAGGCAGGCGGGGAAGGGAAGGGAAGGGAAGGGAAGGGAAGGGAAGGGAAGGGAAGGGAAGGGAAGGGAAGGGAAGGGAAGGGAAGGGAAGGGAAGGGAAGGGAAGGGAAGATAAAGGAGTGGCTTCTGATATTCTTTAAAGCAGTTATAAATGCATTTATATTTTATCCTCTCCATTTCCTGGTGGTTTCTCACCCAAGTTTTAATTAGCTACAAGCGGCCAGGGGCTATCGCTTGCTGGGTTAGCAAAGCACTGTTGCTGCAGACGTAATATTTGTATCCAAAATAAACCGGATTATGGCTTGATGCAATGTCCTGATTTATTCATGCAACGCGTTAAGACACCGGGCACCTCAAAGCCAAAATGACTTGCCACACCGAAGCGCAAGGATGATGCATTCTGCATTCCTTCTGTGGCCTCCTCTGGTACCTCTGCACGTGCGCGGAAGCCTCTTCTGGTGCTTCCAATGAGCACCTGGAAATCCTGTAAAACGCCCCCAAAGCAGAAATGACATGATAGCTTTATTTTGCTTTTTCCTGCTGGGAAACACCAGTAAGGGGTCGAGGCATTGTCAAAGCAAGAAACCCATCAAACCTCCAAGGCTCAGCTTACTGTCCTTGTTTCCCGCAACAACGGAAGTCGAAATCATGCTTCTATAATTTAGTGGCATAATGTTGTACGCTCTGGAGCTAATTAAAAAAAAAAACAAATGGTCTGGGAGTCACAATCCATCTGCAGGTTGGCTCACCAGTCCCCACTGGAATAGAGCTTGTTTACCTCCCTAAGCAGAAGCTGCAACCAAATTTGAACTGGTCACCTCAGTGATTCGGAGGAAAAATCCTCTTCCGCCTCTTAAAGCTGTGCAGAGAAATGCAAAGCACGTCCACAAACCGCAGCGATCCATGCATGATGAACGGAGGGGAGAGGAGCGTTTCAAAACGAGGGTCTTCTGATGAGGACACGTTCATTGCTCAGCAATCAGTCCAAGCGGATAATTACGATGGAGGCACAAAAGGGCAGGCAGGTTGTGTCAGAGAGAAGGGACAGCTGGTGCTTGTGCGCACTCCCGGAGATGGTACGAAATTCACAAGCATTTCCGGACTAAGACAAAGCAAGAACACATTTCCATGCACCACCATGCTTTCCTCAGGTGAATTCCAAAAGAGCTCAGAGGGATGTATGTCTAGACCCATTCGGTGTTTCAGCAGGACTGACATGGCCACCACCGTGATTTGGACAGCTGGAATCTGTTTCTTAGATCTCTCCATTAAAAAAAAAAAGATTATTCCACTGTTCTTCCAATGACCTCATCTGATAGCCAGGATTGTTCACAGTATGGGTAGAATAAGTTAAGGACGTAATGGACTCAAAATGAACTTCACAGGTGAACAAGTCCTTGAATATGGTTTCCTATCACCCCCATGCCTAGTTCAATGCACAATCCCAGTGTTTCTCAACCTTGGCAACTTGTAAGATGCGTGGACTTCAACTCCCAGAATTCCTCAGCCAGCTGTCAAGTTGTCAAGGTTGAGATACACTGCACTAGCCATTATACCATACTAATTGGTCCTGAACAATGGTTTGGGAAGTATGAGAAAGATCTCTGCCTTAGTGAGGTTAAAAAAGAAGAAAAAGTAGGTTCTCCATCTCTGAAGGTTTGTAAAACTCTAGACAGATGCATCTGAAGGGCGGTTTAATTGGTTTTCTTGCACACAGCAGAGAGTTGGATTAGATGTTCCTGGGGGTCCCTTCCAACTCCACAGTTTTTATGACCATTTCCCTTTGCTGAATACAGCAAGCACGCAACTGTCCAAATTTCACATCTTCACCCACCCTCTTCTTACAGATCACAAAAGGTCTGGAGAGAAGATCTGAAGGACCCGATCGAAATCTCCTCCAATTCAACATGGATTTTCCCATCCTAAGAAACTACAAGAATCCAGGAAAACCAAAGGACACCCAGCTATGGTCCTCAGCCCCTTGTGCTGAGAGCTAGACCATCTTCATACTGAGGTCAATAAATAACACAATCATTTTATCCTCTCCCGATTTGCCCAATTGTGCTCTAACGGATCCAACGGAAGGACCGAGGTTCTGGAAGTCTATTCCACAGTTTAACTATGTCCCTTGCAAACTTGTGAAGGAGGAATTCTTCAGAAATGTATTTTGGAAAGCACCACAATGTGCAGGGAACACTCTGCTCAATGCCTGGGGCAGCCCAGGGTTTACAGCCATTTCCCCCAACTTGGCGTCTTCCAAATTGTTGAACTTCAACTCTGTAGGCCAAAGTGGGATTCCCCTAGATGGGAATTCTAGGAATTGACGTCCCACAGATATGGGAGCTGCCAAGTTAAGGAAAGGTCAACAAGAGTAACAGACTGGGAAATTTCGGTTTACAACCCATCCCTTTTGGGAAAAGGAGAAAGAGCATTGTGGATCCTTGCCCTTTCTGGCTCCTAAGAATCACCAGGAGCTGCATATACGGCTGGAGGAAAAAGGGACCCCAACCGCAGGATCATTTCTCAGAGAAGAAAGCATAACAAGTAGAGAAAATCAAGGGCCAGAAGATATATCTTTTATAAAAAGCCAATTCACAGAGGCAAGATTTGCGGCCAATTAAACTCTGCTGCCAACGGTCGAAAACTCTGCTAAAGGCTGGGGATAACCATTGAACGGTGCGTTTTATTATCTTTCTACCTAGCAGTTAAATTCATGCAGGGTGACAAATGGAGAAAGCTCCGTCTAAGCTTCTCACTTATTGACGCGGTGGATGGATAAGGCATATGCGTTCACAGTAAAAATGTCAAGGATTGATCTCAAACGTAGGATTCTAAAGTACAAAGCTCTCCGACAGTAAAAAAGACAATGAAAATAAACATTTCCTTTCCTCCTTTCGCACTCTCTTTTTGGTTTGCATTTTCTTCCCTTTTCTGGGAGAAGAAAAAGATTCCCTGCAGATTTACGTATATTGTCGCCGTATATTGACTCTAGACACATGAACTTCCTATAGTTTATCATCTTTACAAGTCAGCAGCAAGTGTGGGGATGTTTGCTTTGACTGAATGGGTCCTTTAGGGATTGAAAAGAAGAAATAAATGTGCAGCTGTTGCTGAGCAATTGGGTTATTTTTATTGCTCTTTGTGGGGATTTGGTTGTTCTTTCTTTCTGGCGGAGTTTGGCATTGCTTCCTCAGGCGCCCCGGATCTTGCACAAGGATACTGAAGATCACCTAGCCAGAAGTAGGCAAAACAGTTCAAGGCACCAACGTTCCCAGACTTACCAGGGCTGCAAAACTCAAGTCTACCACTAGATGACAGCAGTGTTGGGACTCTCTGTCTCTCTCAACTGCCATCTGGTGGCTGGACGGATTTTGACAATCCTACCTTTCAGCAGCCTTTTTATGCATAAGCAAATCTCCCCTGGCAGCTGTTTTGTACTCCTGTTATTAACATTCCAGAGGTGCCACAGTGCCAATCCCTGACTTAGATTCACACGTACCTGCCTAGCTCTTCAGAGCCGCCTTTCCATCAAGATCAATATCACAGGTTTTTGAACCCAGAAGGACCTTTATGATACCGATCAGTGGATTGCAAGCCATGGATACTCAGATATATATGAATATACATGGCTGGGTACATGCAGGAAGTCCCTCTGCCCCGCACCGCAATCTCGCCACAGCTGTACTTAAAGCCTCCTGACCCTTCTCCATTTTTCTTCCAATCTACCAGCATTGCAAGTGTTTTTCGTTTTAGGCTCAGCAGCCACCAAGCCCTTTCAGCGCAGAAATGCAGAACACAGAACTACGCCAGCTTTTTGCTAAGAGAAGGTCATTGCACCTTGCAGAAAAATGACCACATCCCTTGGAAATCTGGTGACCACAGAGGCAGTCCCCCGGGGGGGGGGGCTTTTCTGACTTCTGCACGGAGCAGCCTCTACAATTACTGTACAGAACCCTTGAAAAAACAGGAGTTTCAGGAAAAATGCAACTGCTGCTATGGGTTTTTATTTTATATGATGTATTTGATTTGTTTTTCTCTACTTTATTGTAAGTCACCCAGAGTCACTAGTGTGAGATGGCAGCTATGTAACTCAAATAAATAAATAATAAAATCTGTTGAGAGTCAGGGGGACTGCGGGCAAAGGAAATGGGTTACCGCTTGACAGAGATCAGCTGGTACAAGAAAGGAGATATTTTCAGTCTTAGCTCCCCATCTTTGGAACCCACTCCCAAAGTCTACCCTCTTGCTTCTCTTTGCTCCCTGTTAAACCAATACTTGCTTCCCCCCCCCCTTCTTTCCTGTTTCCTTTTAATTAAAATTAATTTTAAATGAAAAGCAAACTGTTGAGCTTAGTTTTATTTTAACCATTAATTTGAGCTATAATTTGTGCATTGATAATTAAATGGTTGAAATCGGGGCCAGCTGACAAGTTTAATCGTAACAGTGTTCGCAAGGTTTTTGAAATCTGCTTCATGAGTGCTCGGCTTTCAAAGTTTGGATGGAAAATGGGATGGAACGGAACAGACCCCCAGTTTTTTAAGATGAGCTTTCACGAAGCTGAAGTGCAAGATGTGCATTTTGGGAAGGAAGGAAGGAAGGATGAAGAGGAGAAGAAGGAAAAGAAAGAGGAGAGGAGGGAGGGAGGGAGGGAGGAAGGACTAGGAAGGAAGGAAAGGAGGGAGGGGAGGGGAGGAGAGGGGAGGGGGAAAAAGGAAGGAAAAGAAAGAAAATAAAAGAAGGGAAAAAACAAGCAGAAAAAAAGAAAGTCTATCTCTTTGATCACAAGGCCAACGCACATCTCCATCCCTGGTCCTGAAGTGTCAATTATGAATCACTTACTCAAATCCATATTTCCCCTCACTTAATTTCCCTCTTATCTACCCCAAGCACTTTATCCCTCATTAATTCAATTCCGACCATCTAATCATATTGATGGATGGAAGGACAAGCTCTAAGTATCCTGGGAGAACTGGAAAAAAACAGCCTACACTGTCCCGGGGAAATCATCTCGCCACTGTTCCATATCTGCAATTTGGGATTCCACAAGTGGAATTTAGGTGATAAAATGTACGCACATGTGCACACAAGCAGGAAGGAGGGATAGACTTAAAGCCCAAGAACTAAGGTTCTTAAGATCTCGTAACTAATCTTGAAAGGTAAGCAATACGGCTGGCTTATCTTCAGCAAGCACCAATGGTGACTCACCGTGGGATGTTTGTGAAACCATCCGGTCCAGCTCTCCATATTCCTAGCCTTTCCAAAATTGAGCCAGTAACCCTACATCAGAGGGCTGTCTGCAGCATTCACATCACACGAAGCACCCAAAGAAATCAACCACCATATTGTGGCATAACATGGCTCACAACAGTGGTTCACACAACCATTCAATTTTCTACAGAAAAGTCTAAGGCTGCACTTGAAGCGCACTCAGGATCTCAGCTTCCAACGGCAGCAACATCCAGGTAACTTTAGGCAGAAGTAACACACCTGAGGGACAGAGCGAGAGGAACTGCAATGGGAGGAAGGTTGAGAAAGGCAGGGAGAGAAACAGCTTCATGAGAGAATGGAAGATCGCTCTGTGGCTTCTGTGACCCTTGGCATTGCAGAAGGCTTCTCAACACACCCATGGTAATGTGAGATGATTCCCACTCCCCTTGCAACAAAGCTGGTGCCACCTACAGATGCAAAGCTAGACACACACTGGTGGGCCCATCTCTGCCAAGTTCTCTTTCAAACACGAGAGAAGGTGACTGGCCTTTCTCGAACATCTTGCTTGAAGGCAGGAGAGGTGAGCAAACAGCACAATCATCCCTGAACCTCTTTGTACCTGGAGATGTCAAAGTTGGCCTTCAACCCTGATGTATGTACACCAAGACAGAGCAACAGCTGTACCCAACTCCAGCAGAAATAAACCTTAATGTAGTTGAGAATGAAACCTGGGTCAGAGAAAAGGCCCACCCAACCCTTATTCTGCTTCAACAGTAGCCACCCAGAAGTTTACAAGAAGTCCCACTTTCCTACCACCCTGGATTTCTTTAATTTGCTACTGAAAGCAGCAAAGGCAACAGCCATCTCTGCAACTGGGGATAAAGAGCTCTGAAATTTTAATTCCTTCTTCCCATAACAGGGTTGGCGAACCACAGCTTTTGGTCACGTGCAGGGAGTGGCTTGATTTTAACTTCTCTGCAAACAGGTCCAATCTATGGTAATAGTTTTTTTGTTCCCTACTCAGCAACTGCTTTGGGAAGGGAAAAAGGAGATGCTGTCAAAGTAGAAAGAGACTGAGAGAGAGGGAAAGGAGAAAATAATTCTGATCCCCTCCCCAACAAACCACTAGCCAACCTCACCAGCTCCCAGGAGAAGATGTGGCCCTTGATCAGAAAAAAAATGGCTCCACCCTAGGCCAGGAGATGCAGTAAGAGAAAGGCATCCTCATTCATTATGTGCCATCAAGTTGTTGCTGACTCTTAGCAATCATGTGGACAGACTCTCCAGGATGATCTGTCCCAACCTGGTGCTTCAGATCTTCCAGTGGTGCATTCACCGCCACTGTAACTGAATCCATCCCCCTTGCTGCTGGTCTTCCTCTTCCTCTCTTTCCTTCCACCTTCCCAATCAATATAGACTTCTCAACAGAGCGAGGTATTCCTACTGACTATGTGCCATCAAGTTGATGGTGATTCTTGGAGGCCATGTCGATAGACCTTCTCCAGGATGATCCATCCCAACTTGGCCCTTTAGGTCTTGCTGTAACTGCTGCCCTGCTGATGGTTGTCCTCTTCTTCTCTTTCCTTCCACCTTTCCCAGCATCAGAGCCTTCCCCGGAGAGCTGGATCTTCACATCATATGTCCCTAATGTTAGAATTGTCCGTCCACATGGTTTTCTTGGTAAAATACAGGAATGCTTTGAAATGTGTGGTTTCAAATTGAGCCTTTGCCATTGCAACTAAGGTGATCCTCTGTCTCTGGCATCTTCCTCTATTGCTGCTGCCTAATAGAGGTGCCTGCTTGCTTTTGCTGGGCAGCTGGGATGACCCTGCTGGGAATATATACCCTGGGCACAACCCCCCGGCATTCTTCACTCATCCCTCCCAGGAACACCCCTAACCTCCATGACGAGGCAGCACAGCAGGACTTGGGGAGAAAAGGCTTCCTAACCAGTTTTAATTTGACTAAGGTCACAATCATTTATACTTAGATATGGCTTTAGGATCTCATTGTGGCTTATTTGGGAGCAGGGGGGGCAGTGTATGGTTTATTATTATGTAACTGTACCTGTACCATCAACATTTTGTTGATATAACCATGACCTGCCAAGAGTCTCTCAATTTCAGCAGGCCAAAAATAAATAAATAAATAAATAAATAAAATCGAGCCAAGTAAATAATTAAATAAATAACATGCAGATAATATCACATATATGCGTGGGTGTGTATGCAGGTGTAATATATATAAACACGAAATATATATATGCATGTGAGATATGGATATAGATATAAAATTAATGTATAATTAATATGTATAGAATGTATAATTATGTATATAATTAATATACATTAATAATATCATTATTATATGCTTTTACTTATTATTATATCCCACCTTTATTTTATACCACCCAATAATACATCATTCTCCCTCCTCCTATTTTCCCCACAACCATAACCCTGTGAGGTGGGTTGGGCTGAGAGAGGGACCAGCCCAAAGTCACTCAGCCTGCAGGAAAAATGTAGGAAGGAAAATATAATATTACACACACACACACACACACACACACATATATGTATATATATACTATATATGTGTGCGTGTCTGTGTGAAATATGTATATCACGTATTTTGTGCCAGTGTCTCTATATTTCACACATGCATGAACATGTGTATATATATTTCCGTGTGTGTGTGTGTGTGTGTACTTCTCTAAGATGTGTGTGTGTGTACAACTCTAAGATGTGTGGACTTCATCTCCCAGAAATTCTGGGATTTGAAGTCCACACATCTTAGAGTTGCTAAGGCTGAGAAACCCTGCCCTAAGTCCTTGTGTGCATCATACAGTAGGCTGAATCCTAAAGCTGGCTCAAGGAAATAAACCCTAGTTATGGCTTAACATGGCAGTCCACAACACACGGCATGATAGTGGCTGAGTTATCACAGGACACTGAGCTACAAGGGACCCAGCCCCACTGAAATCCAGCTTTTGTGTTGTGTGAACCCAGCCAGTGTGGGAAGTTCCACAGCACCCCCCCTAACCAGGACCAGGAGGACAGAAGCTTGCAGGCCCGCGCAACTCCAACTTGCTGCTTTTGCAAAGCCTCCTCTCGCTTAATGCTCCCTTCCTTGGTTCTATTTAAAGGTAGACAAGTCTTCAAGTCAAGCTCAGGCTCTGGAAACTACCTGGATACACCATTCTTAGCAACAATAGGAAAATGGTGAGCTGTTCAGTTGGCTGCTGACTTCTTGCAGGATGCTTGGTTGATTTATACTGCCCAGTCTAGCCTGGGATTTCCTCATGGTCTCCCATCCAAGCACACGCCCAGTCCAACCCTGCCTAGCTTCCAAACTCAGGCATCGTTCTACTTAGCTAGCTGGCATGATGGCAGCTCCAGGAATCTGATCCATGCCTCTTTTGGAATTTATTATTTACTTGTAGCTCTCTCTGGTGGACAAGCCAGCAGTGCCAAGAAGGGAGAAATCTCTTTAAAATCTGAGAGCTAAGAGGGATCTTGAACTGTACCCACCTTCCTCTCCAATGAAGGAGGTGCAATGCATAATTCCACTACAGCACCTCTGAGTGAGAGGAATGCCTCTTCTCTCATTAAAATCCCTTTGGCAAAGGAGAGTCATCTTTTGAAAGCAGCTGCCTCACCGTCAGAAGTTTGGGGTATTTCTCTGATGTGTGGTCCAAACCCACTCCTTTGCTATCTTTTTTCCCCCTAGCCTGCCTTTCAGAGCATCCAGGCATCATGGTCTGCTCCATCTTCTACCTGGCCGTCCATTGCATCCTTTAAAGATTCAGCTCTTTCGAAGCATCTTTTGACAAAAGCATACAGATTGGAGGAGGAGAGCTACGTTAATCAATGGTAGTAAAAAAAATTACGAGGAATCGGTTAGCACCTCTTCAGACTCACACATGTTATTAAAAGGCAGCTGCAGCTTTCAAAAGCTTAGGCCTCTTAATAACATTTGTTAGCTTGAAAAGGTGTGACCCGACTCCTGATTTCTTACGAAAGCTGTGTTTCCCTTGCATCTTTTTTTCACCGAGTTAAACATACACTTTCTTGAAATGGGATTGTTTTTAAATACCTCCTTTCCAACAGGGCTAGCAGCATAGTGGGGTTGGCATGAATGTGTTCACCTGATTCTCCATTAAAGCCAGCCCTTTTTTAACCCCCCACTCCCAAATGTTTTGAATAAAAATAAAGAAACAGCAAAGCTGAGCTGCTGAAAATCAAAACCCAGGTTCTCTCGCTGAGTTTATTTTCAGCAGTGCTTTGGGGTCCCCAAATGTCCCCTGAGTGGAAGAGGAGGATCTTTCTAGTCCAGTGTTTCTCAACCTCAGCAACTTTAAGATGTTTGGACTTCAACTCCCAGAATTCCCCAGCCAGCCAAGCTGGCTGGGGAATTCTGGGAGTTGAAGTCCAAACATCTTAAAGTTGCTGAGGTTGAGAAACAGTGTTCTAGTCAATCTGTGCTTGGTGAATGGCCACACCTACCATGGTGGCCATTTTGTAGGTATGCCCACTGCATCCTCCCCAAATTCCAAACAGGCCCCTCAGCTCAAAAAAACAAGGACGCTTCTCTCTTTTTTAAATGCCCCAAAAGAGCAAAAGGAAAATAGGTTCTCCTTGTGGGTCTTGTGACAATTCTGGGCTTGGAGGATCTCCCATAGCTTCAGGCATGGCTCTTACCTCCTCCCACTGGTGAATGTAGCGAATAAGACGAGAGAGACGCAGCAGCCGCAGGAGACTCAAGATCTTGGTGAAGCGGACGATGCGCAAGGCGCGAGCGGTCTTGTAGACCTCGGAATCGATGCCTTTCTCCACAATGAGGAAGATATAATCCACAGGAATAGAGGAGACAAAGTCCACCACAAACCACGTCTTCAAGTACTTCTTCTTGATCCGCTCGGGATCCAGGATGATCTCCGTATTGTCCTCGATGACGATGCCCGTCCGGAAATTCATAACCAGGTCCATGAGGAAGAAGGTGTCAGACACCACGTTGAAGACGATCCAGGGAGCTGTGGTCTCGTCTTTGAAGAAGGTTATGCCGACAGGAATGATGATCAGGTTGCCCACCATGAAGAGCAACATGGTGAAGTCCCAGTAGAACCTGGAATGAAAGGAAGAACATGGGGATCAAGACATGTGAGAACACTGGAGCAAACCCTGGGTCAAAGGTAGACTGTGGTTATATTTGCCCACCACACCTTTAACACATTAATGAGTGGATGCACTCATACAACATACTAAACTTGGTCTGTGTTTACCTTAAGTTTGCCTTTTTTTCAAGAGGATGTAGGGTACGTTGTGTGAACCAAGAATGTTAGTTTCTGTTTTGGTCTTGGGCGAATCCAGAAAATAGGTCAACTCACTAACTATATTAAACGTGTTTGGGTTACATCCTTTCCTCCAGAGCAAATGCAGCATACACAGTGCGTCCTCCTCCAATTTTCCCCCAAAACAACTCTGTGAGGAAGGCTGGGCTGAAGGCAACTTGAACCTGAGTTTCCCCAGTCCTACTCCACACTGGTATTGTCTGAAAGGAGACCATGTCTACATTTTGCCCAAAAAGAACTAGCAGGTTTTCTCTTCCAGTCTCTGTTAGGAGAACTAGTTGGCTAGTTTTTCTCTCTAGAACTGCACATTGACTTTTTTCCCTTCCCTTTAAGTAAAGAAACAAGGAAAAAAAGGCGGGGGGGGGAGGGTTGCCTTCCAGAAGTGTAACTTTTCTCTTTTAGGGGTTATACAGAATGGTGCTTTTGTTGCCATTAATATTACTAACATCAAACTTAATATTATGCATTTATTTATTTATTAATAAGATTAATAGGCACCCAACTCTAACAGTGTGACTCTGGGTGGCGTATAGCACTAAATAAATTAATAAATTAAAAAACTCCCACCAGATCATACATCATCAACAGTAATAAAACCCAACATACCAAGCAACGTAACAAAAAAACGAAAAGGAGACCCTCACTCAACTGGTCCCTAATGCCTGGGGAAGAGCCGAGTCTTAATAGCTTTTCTAAAGGCGAGCTGAGTTGGGGCCCGTCGTATACTGGGGAGAGAGATGGTTCCAGAGAACAGGGGCAACTGCAGAAACAGCACGCTTCCTAGGCCCCATAAGATGACAAGATTTAAAAGAAGGCATCTGGAGCGTGCCCTCTGTGTGGGAACAAATGGAGCAAGCAGATGTTCTTGGGAGAAGGTGGCCTCTCAAGTAATCTGGTCCTAGGCCATGTAGGGTGTTAAAAGTGATAACCAGCACCTTCAATCACACCCAGAACTCTACTGGAAGCTAGTACAGCTTGCAGAGTAGTGGTGTTAAGTGGGCATAACACGCTGCACCCATAACTACATGCGCTGCTGCATTCTGGACCAAGTGAAGCTTCTGGATGGTCTTCAAGGGCAGCCCCATGTAGAGCGCATTGCAGTAGTCCAGTCCGGACATGACTAAGGCGTGGGTGACCATAATCATTTGAATAATAGAAAGGGGGGGAAGAGTCTGATAATCCAATAATAAACAGAAGAACTCCAAAACCCATATTGCTCAACAGTCTTCTTCCTCAAGGCAACATACTTCAGCAACCCATCACTGCACATCAGGTATGGATTCCTCTTCCTGTGTTGTATAATATTTTTGGCCAAACTCCATGTCCCCTGAGTCAATAATTCTTGATATCTTGATAAACTCTAAATGCTGCGGATGTAGTCAAGAAGAATATACTCATCTTTAGATCTGGGCAACTGATCCGGAGTCATATTCGCAATTCTGTGGAGGGTGGCTCCGTCATATGACAAAATATTGAGCTAAAGTTCCAATTCCTGAATTATATCTCCAACAGGAAGATCATTGTGAATAGCCCTTATTAAGTGTTCTCTGTTGTATTAACCTCATTTTAAGAGCACCGGAAACTAATTTCATGTTGTTCAGAATGACCCGTCATTGATTCAGCATGATAGCACATTATTCTACAGTTTGCGAAGGCTTCAACAAAAATTTTTTAAAAAAACACCATCGAACATTTGCAGTGCTGAAAATTGCAATTTTCCTGCTGAATTCTGGGGGTTTTAAGTTGCCCATTCCTCCCTTAAGTGAAGCGTCTGAGTATCAAACATGATTTTCTGCATGCAAAGTAGGTGTTCTCGTACCAACCAAGGGAAATAGAAGAATCTGTCCTGAATTCCATCAACTTACATTCATCTAGCCCAATTTTGTCCATTACGGTGGGTTATAACAGTTCTCTCCCAAGCTGCGATCTAATCTTTGTAACTAGAGATGCAGAGGTCAACCTAGGTGCCCCTGAGCATCAAAACAGGTTCTATGCTGTTGAGCTATGATGCTTCCCTGAAACCTCCAGCTAGAAAGACAATCTACAACACTCTTAACTTGGTTTCTGAACTGACCTATTTTTGGGGTCCTCACAACATACTGAACCCCAAACTAACCAACTGGGCTGGATTCACACGCTAAGCCCTCCCCCACACCTAACTCAGATTAAAACCATCAAGCTCAGCAGACTGTACAAAGACAAGTATGAACTGGCTGAGCGTGGTCATCTCCTGTTCGTTCTCCTCCTCCTCCAAGGTCCTTGAAACCCAGATCCTTCCTTTTTATGAAGTCCAAGACAGCAAGTGTACCCAAGGAAGGGAAGACTTGGAATGCCCTCCCTACAAGTCTGGAGCCCCCCTACATTATGGGAGGAATGCAAAAACCTGATTTCCTTTTCAGCCCCCCCCTCCAGAAGTGCATTTGCAGAAAACCCTGTTCCACTTCCCCATCCTGCTGGAAGCCTCGGTGACCTTCTCCAGAAGCCTGCAAGGTCAAAAGCAGATGGCCAAGGTTTTTGAGTCCCACATTAGCCACTGCCTCGGCATCGCTCTACGATGTGTCAGCCAGAATTAAAAGACAGCTTCTCCCTTGTCCTCGATCCACCCCCAAGATGCACATAATGCAAATATGGACAAATCAGAGGGAGCTCGGGAGATACTTTATTTATTTCTTTACTCTTGACATTTTTTCGTACCACCCTCTCACTGCAGTTATAAGAAGATCGTCTGGATTTCTGCAGGAAAGGAAAAAATATTTCCCCCCCACCTTTTTTTTTTTTGCACTGACTTGATCGTTTTGCAATAAACTGGCACAACTACTGGTGTTGAAATAAATATGTACCATTGAAATCACTGTGGGTTGTGGTTTTTCTATTTACCCCCCACTACCTCCACTCCTGTTGGTGTCTTTGCAGGGCATAAAATATTTGCCTGGAGCCATAAAGAGAAGCTGTCATATTTGACTCCCTGCAATCAGAGCTCTTGGAATGGGAAAATTCTTCTTGCAACTGCCAGTCACGTACCGGAGAGAGAAAATTAGGATTTCAAGAATGCTGCGTTGGGTCCTGGATACCCTTCAGATCTCCCCAGTAGCTACCGGTACAATAGAAGCTGTTTCAAAGTGCAGTGCAGAAAACAGGCATGTAAGGACCTCTGTTATTAAAAATTATTATTATTATTATTATTATTATTATTATTATTATTATTATTATTATTTAGAATGTTGCTCCTTCAGACCTACCGGTCTTATAAATCAGCTTTCCACTTCCCACAGTAGCTAACTAGACATCCTTGGAAACAGAGATATCACCCCAGTAGCACCTGCCTACAAGCTGCTGGTTCTTAGTGGTAGACTGCCTCTGTCACTGCAAGTTCCATTTAACTTTATGAGGAACCACAGTAAACTCTCTATGAAACTCTCTAAAGCCCTCTTTAAAAGCCACGCAAGCGGGTGGATCCTACCTAATTTTGGGCTGGTTTTTGCATGCAAAAGTCAATCCATTTGAGGAGGGTGGGAGGAGAAAGAGTATCTCTTTCTGACAAACACGTTCCCCCCAAAAGTGTCATTTTACCTAGATTTGTCATGCCCGCCCTGCATTTTGAAGTTTTTCTTTTAAATTGGGAGGAGGACGCACTGCAAGGATCCTCTGTGAGATGCATCACATTATACCCACCCCTCAACCCTTCCCCGGTGGCAAAATTTAGCCCAAGATTGTGCAACTGAAACTCCCATCGTTAAAAAAGCTGCAGCGTTGCAAAACTTTGAGTGGCGCTTTGGCCCTTCAAATGTCGTCTATCCCTGTTCTTAGTTGGGGGGAGCAGTTTTCCTTTATCGTACAAGAGCCCCACCATGTGCCCCAGTGATGGATGGGGAGGAATGGATAGAAGAAGACTCTTTGGCCCAAGCAAAGCAACTCTAATTCAGTACAAATTTCTGCCACTTTTTGCTCAAAAATGTCTCCAGTTCAATGCCAGTTTGTAAAGTTAACAGAGCACTTTTTTTGAGGAATTGAAAAAAAAAAAACCTCACTTCAAAAAGGTGAAAAAATACAGAGCTAGCTACAATCCATCTTGGTTCATTCTAAGTAGAACAATCCCACTGCCAGTGTGAATTAGTACTAAATCATTGCATGCATGCCTTGGGTCCCATTTCACAGATGAGGAAAACTGAGGCATTGCAGGAAATTCCATCAAGCAGTGCCAGCATTTAGCGGTTACATCAGAATTTGAGCATCACCAACCTCCAGGTATTACAGTCTCCTTTTTGTCTCCCTTTTCCTCTTCCCCTGCCGCTCTCTGAAAAGGAACACGACCAAGTCCCAAGGAGCGTGTTACTTAATATATCCCATTGCACCAGGCCAAAACAAAAACTCAGAAGCTCTTTTTAGAGTCACCCGAAATGGCTATAATTCGTCCTTGGACTGTTGCAAACTACAGCTCCCTCCCTTCCTTAAACTAAGCCTGATCTGTCCACCAGAGCTCCTTTTAGGCATTTAGATGTAGAGCTGCGGAGGGCAGAAAGAATGAATGAAAAAGAAAGGCTGGAGCTAGGCAGATCGCTGTGGGGATCCACCAGGCAGGCAGAGACTGGTAGGGAAGGAAGGAAGGAAGGAAGGAAGGAAGGAAGGAAGGAAGGAAGGAAGGAAGGAAGGGAGGGAGGGAGGGAGGGAGGGAGGGAGGGAGGGAAGGGTAGAGAAAGGACTGGGAAGGAGGGTGGGAGGGAAGGAAGGAAGAGGGTAGAGGAAGGAAGGAAGGAAGGAAGGAAGGAAGGAAGGAAGGAAGGAGGGAGGGAGGGAGGGAGGGAGGGAGGGAGGACGGAAGGAAGGAAGGAAGGAAGGAAGGAAGGAAGGAAGGAGGGAGGGAGGGAGGGAGGGAGGGAGGGAGGAAGGAAGGAAAAGAAGAGGGAGGGAGGGAGGAAGGAAGGAGGATGGGAGAAGGGAGGGAGGAAGGAGTACACAGAGGCATGTGGCAAGATAATACATGATTCCACCAGAGATTTTGGTTTGCCCACTTTGCAATCTGTTTTCAGCAAAAAAGGGAGCGCAGAAGACAACACAGGAAACACAACTGTTCTGATGACCCCAAACCCCGTAAGCACTTGGCTCCAGAGGAAGCTCAGGCGTGAGAAATAGAGCACACGCAGAGTGTTACTCTGTAAGCAACGAACGATGGAAGCCCGGATTCAAAGGAGCAGGAAAAGACTGGGAACAAGAGCCTGAAACACCAGTTTCTTCCTATGAAAAATGCACCTTCCTTAAAGCTGGGGACAAACATCTCAAACCCACAGAGGAATCTGTTGAGATTAGCCTCCGTTTCATCGTGCTGCTCTCTGGGTTCTTCCCAACTAGCATTTGTTCCTCCAGGAGGAAGGAGAGAACCATCACAGTCGGGAAGCAGAATATAGATTTCAGGAAAATAAAAATAGGACACTTGAAGCAGAGGATGGAGAAGGAGGAAAAGATTCTCGGCTCTCCTATAAAAACAAGCTGCCAGTCAAAACCTCAAGGAAAATCCAGAGGATTCAACTCCCAAGGCCAAAAATGGTTGGCGCACATCACCACATCGGGCGAATGGCCAGTGCTGTTGCTTTACACATGTAGGAATCTGAGTTACGAGCAAAGTCCCCACCATTAAGATAAAAACTTGAAGTCTCCAAGTCAAGCTTGACTCAGGGAAATTATAGGGGCCAATCCGTGTAGTTTTCCGGGCAGCGTTATGGAAGTGGCTTTCTACTGCTTCCTATAGGGTGTCTAGACTACATCCCTTGTATTTCCTGGTTGTCCTCCATCCAAGTACTATCCAGGCCCAATCCGGCTTAGGTTCTAGCCCAGGAAAGATCAGCCAGGTTCTGCCACCTGCTGAGTCCACAAAAAGGATCCTGCGTGCAAAGGTTGCACCCAAGTTGCAAGTTTGGGGAAGTTAGAGAGGAGGAGGGCAACAGATAAGTTGCATCAGGCCTGCTTGGCTGGGCAGGGCAAGGACACCAGAGTAGGGTCCGGACACCTGTGCCTGTGTGTCCGAGACGTGACCCATCTCAAAGCTTCACACTGCCTCCCAACTGCAAGGCTTCATACCCTCCTCTCTGACTGCTCACAGCTGTCTTCCAGCCTCCTCTAATTCCCCAAATGCCACATTGGCATAATTTCGGATTGGCTGGCAATCCTGAACGCCGTCATTCTAGCATATCTGGAGGCTACCCCAGCTCAGGAAGGCTACCTTACTAGGCTGAGCCAAGCTCCAGATCTTAGCATCTGCATGACCTCCCTGGCAGCACTACCACCTTTTCTGTTTCTGTTCTGGCACCTGCTAGCAATATCATTGATTTTGGGCTCTGTCACCATTCCACCGAGAAGAAGTTTCCCCATTTAGAAGAGCTGATGTGCTACAAGGTGCCAAAGGCTTCAGATGCAACTCTGGGCAGCATCTACTCTCTTGTTGTGTGAATGCAATTCTCAAGTCAAGGGAGCTCAGTGCTCGCTGCAACATCTGGCGGAAAATGGGCAGAGAAGGTGGTTGCTCCCTAATCCAGCCAAGCCAAGTGGGTCATTCACTCTCTGGCTAGGTTCACACAAGATGCTAGCTTAGGCTCAAATGAGGATGGGCAATCTGGCTCTGCCTGTGGTAGGAATCCAGCAGTGGGCGCAGCCTGTTGTGTGAAGGAGACCTTCACAGTAAGCCATCATCACACTAGTCTGGGTACTAAACGTTGCAGAGTCATTCTCTTTCCTTAACTGGGTTTCAGGCTCTGTGTGTTCGGCTTTGTTGTCTTCTCTTTGCACGCAGGCGCCCACAAAGAAGGGAGGCCTAAGAAAAAGGCTATGTGGACTCTCCATGTTTAGTGGCACTCTACTATAAATGATGATCTTCTGGGCAGCAATAATAAAGGACGTCTATTGCTTTCATGACCAACTAGCTGGAATTCTGAGAGCTGTCGTTTAATGTATGTGGAGGTCACTGAGTTGGAGGAAGTGTTTTAAAGACAGATATTACTAGGAAAAAGTTGTTTATCTGTTTTCAGCATCACAGACACCTCTTACATTAAAACAGTGTTTCTCAACCTTGGCCGCTTGAAGATGGGTGGACTGGCTGGGGAATTCTGGGAGTTGAAGTCCACCCATCTTCAAGCGGCCAAGGTTGAGAAACACTGGATTAAAATAAAAAGCAGAGATCTACTAAAACCAGCTTATAGGGGAGAGATTTCAGCAGCACACAAAACCAAGTTCCTTTTCCAATCATCTATGGAGGGCATTTTTTGCAAAAATAACCGTGTATATGTTTGTCTGTTCCAGTTTTTTGCCCTAAAAAAAGGATCTGCAAAACGGCTTGCAGTAAAATGGAAACCATTAAATCCTGAACGTTCACCTATTTGTTTGCTGACACAGCGATGAATTACCATTCTGTGCACATTTATGTTCAATGGAATTTGCCCATTAGATGTGTTTTAAGATTGTAGGCATTTTGGCAATATAGAGAAAAGTTACCAGATTTGATCATATCCCTGCTAATGGGAAGTGTAGCATCAATCAAATGTGGAACATTTGGCCAGTAAGTCACAGGTAAGAAAAGCCCATTTTTATGCAGTGCACGCTCACGCTACTTTACGCAAGCTAAAATCACTAATCTGGAGTCTATCTTGCAAGCCAAAGTACTGACGCTTATATCCCACTACAGGCAGTCCTCATTCAGTGACCACAATTGGGATTGGCAACTCAGTCGTTAAGCAAAGCAGTCACTAAGTTAAAATGTGACTGTGCTTATGATCATACTTCATCTTACCTTTGCTTTACAGACCTGTGAAGGTCGTAAATGTGAGGATTGGTTGTAAAGTTACTTTTTCATCACTGTCGTAACTGTGAATGGTCACTAAATGAGGCAATCGTTAAATGAGGATTATCTAGAACTTGGAAGTACATACAGTTTTCTGACACACACATACACACAAGATGCTATGAAGGTATAGATATGAAAGTTTATCCTTTGTTGATTTACAAATAGTATGTGATATGGTGAATAGGCTTGAATGGAATTGAAATGTTTTGTGTGAATATAGAGTTGAGCTTCAGTTGCTGAATGCAGTAAGAATAGGACATGATGGAAGTAAAGCATGAATGGAAATCAATGGAATGTTTAGGAAGTGGTTCAGCACTGAGCTGGGAGTTAAGCCAAGAATATAATATTTTCCCTTGACTGCTTAATTTATTGATAGATAAATATGTAAAGAGTGGTTAGAGGTATGTTGGCTGGTGAAGTCAAATATGCAGATGATGGCATATTGTTGGCTAAGAACCCAGATGATTTGCAACGAACGTTAGATAGATTATATGATGCAACAAGGAGAATGGATCTAGAAATTAATATATTAAAGACCAAGGCAGCTGTGTTTGATAGGAAAAATGGAGTGGCCAACTGCAACTTTTTCAAAAGAGCAAAAAAAGAAAAAAGATTTCTTGGTAGAATGTTTTCTAATGCAAAATTCTAAGACATACACATACCGATAGAAGGGTGGTCAATAGTATGTGATATGGAATAAATGTTTGTAGAAAGAAGCAAAAATGGCTATAAGAGCATGCTTCTGCCCAGTTTGTTATCTGCAAGTGAGAATGGGGTAACTTAGGAGAAACATAAAAGTAAGTGGAATGCAAGTGAAAATAGGGTATTTATGAAATGGTCAAGAATGGGCACTCAACGAATGTGAGTTGAGATGGTTTGATTATAAAGAGAGGAATGACTGGGCACATACTGTATCGCACTTATTTATTTGGAGGAAGAGAAAGGAGTAGATTAAGAACTAATGAGATCTTCAAAAAGAGAAAGAAATTTAAAAAACAAAAGGCAAAGAATGAAGCAGTGTAGGGATGTGCAGGAAGCAAGGATGGTTTGTAAGGATGGACAGATATGAAGAAATACAGCAGATGACACTAATACTTATATTTCCTTTTCTTTTCTTATTGCATGCCTTTAATTTCCATGCCTTACAATTTCTATGCTTTGCTTATCTCGAAAAAGAATTATGTGATGAGTACAATATATACAGATGATTCTACTAATTATATTTTTATCCCATTGTTTTTCCAAGAAGGTTAGGACAATGTTCCCCCAATTATTTTTGGTGGGCATCTTCCCCATGGAGGAGAGAGACAATGATCAACCCAAAGCCACACATGATTGTGTGAACTTTAGTCTCCTGATTCTAGTCCGGTGTTCTAACCATTTCTCCATCCTGTCTCTCTCTGCGTAAACCTAAAGCAAGTCCAGCTTGGTTTGTACTTGGATGGGACATACCTAGGAAATCCTAAGGTTGTAGACTAGACAGGACGTTGAAAATCAACCCCAGAAAAAGACATGGACAAAGCGCTTCCATACTGTTGCCCAGAAAACCACACGGATGTGTTCATGAAGTCACACAGATGTGTCCATGAAGTCAACTGAAGCTCAATTCGAGGGAACTTCATCTACAGGACACCATTTATGGATGTATTTATTTTATTTAAATAACTTATATGGCTACCCATCTCACAGCAGTGACTCTTGGTGGTATACAACAATTAAAAAAAACAGCCACCGACACTGAGGTAATCAATACATCCCAATCTTTAAAAAGCCATCACAGCAGAGCTCACCTAATCTCCTGGCCCAAACAGCCAGCCTCTCGTTGGTTCAGGTCCAACCGGATCTACTCACCTTGGCTGAGTTTGAAAAACTAAGCAGGATGAAACTTAGCTAGGAGTTGCGTAAGAAACCAGTAGCAATTCCTGTGTAGTAGGCTAGACTGGGAAACCCGAACACTACCTCCAAAGGACAGAACGGTAAATCATTTCTATTATGTAAGACACCAAGGGTCTCTAGACGGCAACGGGGTAGAAATGGAGACAATAAATACTGCTGCCAAGAAAATGACACAGATGTATCTATGAAGTCACCAGCAGTCCTGTCTTTATCTTTTTTGGCAAAGCCTATGACAGAGGAACGGTTGGCGAAGATGACAGAACTCTTTGAAATGGCCAAACTGACTTGATTACAGAAAAGACAACATGAACATTTATTGGTGACTGGAAACCCCTTATGGACTTTTTGCATAAAAAAGAAAAAAAATGAACAATTTATGGTTTTGATGATTAGATAGGATAGGTAATAGAAAGAAGAGAATCATGATGTAACTTTAGAGAGAGAGGTCAATTTATAATTGTACTTATAACTGCTGTAAAGAAGATCAGAAGCCACTTCGTTCTATCTTTTTCCTTTCTTTTCTATTTTTCTGCTACTCTTTTTTTTTGCACCTTTCGTTTTATTTTTCCTTTTTCTTTTTCGCTCCATTTTAGTTTGTATTATTAGTCTTATTCTTGTGTTTAATATTTTCAATTAAAAAAAAAAGCCCTGTCTATCTTTTTAAAGCCCTTTATTGTCATGAAGAAAGGTCACAGGGTTTAAGATTGTCTTTTCAATGGAAGTTTTTAAGAGAAGCTGGATCACCTCTACAGTCACAAAAATCCAGCACTGAACACTGGGTTGTATGAAAGGATCTTCAAGTCTCTTCCTATTCTAAAATTCTTTCATTTAAACCAGGAGCAACCAAGCATCTGATGCCCTTGTGGGAAGCAAACTTAAACAGGGGCCAGAAAGCATTATTGGCAGAATTTCTAGCTTTCCTTAAATTGCTTATTTTAGCCAGGACATGAAACTAGCAAACAGATCTACCCAATTCTTTGCAGCTTTCACTTAAATTTTTAAACCAGCTGTCCCTAAATAAATACAAACTGGAAGCCACATTTTAAGAGCACGGGGTCCAATAAATTCTATTGTTTATGCCTCTAAGCTTAACTAAAAAGGTAGGATTTAAAATGATTGAATGGATAAAGAAATAAAACAAGCACATGCAGAATTGTTCTCTTCCCTTCACGCACCTCTCCTGAGTCCTGCTCCCCTCACCTGAGAAAAGAAACATTGCAGGACCCAGAATTTGGAGTTCTGACATTTAAGTCTTAACTCCTTCCCAAGACAGACTGTTTGTTCTGTGACCTTCAGAAGACGCTGCTTTCTATCAGCTTCTCTTTGTAAAACGAACAAAGAATTGAACTTGCAATTCACAGAATACCTGGGTTTCACAGAATACATTGCCTTTTCTACAGTAAAGAATAGCTGCTGAGTGATTCTTCTTTGCTTTTGCAAGGGAGGGGACCCTCTAGAGCAGTGTTTCTCAACCGTGGGCACTTTAAGAAGTGTGGACTTCAACTCCCAGAATTCCCCAGCCAGCGATGCTGGCTGGGGTATTCTGGGAGTTGAAGTCCACACTTCTTAAAGTGCCCAAGGTTGAGAAACATCACTCTAGGGATTTTCAAGGGCCATGCAATACACACATTAATGCCCTAATCATGTTTGCCCTGAGGAATAAATGGAGGCGTTGGACATGTTCCTTCCATCCATGAAAGTTTTGTTCCTCACTAACTCCACACCATTCTTCCTGGGAGAATGGATGGAACCTCTGCAACAGCTGGTTATCCCTAAGCTCACAATGGCGTCATAAAAAGTTATATATTAAAAAAAAAACCCTTTGATAAGAACCTTCTGAATGGAACCTCTGTCAGCTCCTAATGTGGCAGAACGTCACCTCAAGGTGGTGGGGGCACCGTGGACTCTGTAGATGATTTCTTGCTGGATCCATAAATACCCAAACTATATATCAGAAGCATATTCGCTCATGTATGCATTCTGTGGGGTTCCCCTACCCCCACCCCTTTTCCTTCCAAAAGAAAATCTAACCCAGCAAATACAAATCTGTAAGCACCAATATTTAAACATATTAATATGCAAATACAATCATATTTGTAACAGAAAAAGACATGGTCATAGAACAGTGATCCAGCCATAACACTGCTACAGTTTTGTCTCTTCTCCCCCTGTAACATTTCAATATCATGCCTTAAGGAACAGGGGGAGACTCACAGTGTACAATGAAGTACCCCTCCCCAATTCATAACCATGCAAATTGATCGCTCCAAACCCTACAGACGCTGCGTCAACTATCAGAAGGAAGAAAGAAAAACCTGAGTTCATAAAAATAAAAGAAATCAAAATAAACATGAATTTGTGTGAGTCCAAAGTTCCCACACTCACGCGAGTTTCCCTTTTGCATCTCTGCATGGTATATTCTTAAAGTAGCATTATTTCCTTCACTTACAAGGACGTGAAGAAACCGGGCAATGCATGCACCATTCTGCTGGGTTTCTGCATCTGGTGCAATTTGATCGATCGGGTTTTTCAAAAGGGGCAATTATGTGAAGTGCAATTGAAAGAAGAATCACAGTGCATCTGAAGCAAGCTGTTCCAACCTTAGCCAAACAGGCACCAGCTTAACATGACTTGGACAACCTCAGAACATCACTAGTACAGTATATTGGAATAGCTCATTCTGAGCTCAGACAGTTCAAATTCAAAACGTTTCACACAGTAAAAGCGAAATGTGCCTTAGCTAATGAAGTCATCACTCAACAATATAGCTCATGTTCCATTGCAGATGCTTCCGGCTTCAATTTCCAGGCATCTTCAAGCAAGACCGGGGAGTGGGGCGGGGGGGACAAGACCCTTTTTGATGTTCTGAAGAACTCCGCAAGCCATTGCTGACAACGGCAAGCCAAACAGAACAATCCTTCGGCTCAAGTTAAGCTGCCTTTCTTCAGAACCACGAGGACGAGAATCTTGGTTTATTTTTTAAGGCAGCTGACTATACCTTATTGGCATGCTGGGTGGGGAATTCTGGGAGTTGAAGTCCTCTCATCTTAAAGTTGCTAAGGTTAAGAAACACTGAGCTAAACCCATGTTCTTTCTTTATCTAGGGGAGATGAGTTTCACCATATTTCCCAATTTCCAAGTACAGAAAAAAGGGATGGTGAGTATGGAAAAAGCGTGAAGCTCATGTTCCCGGACTTTGCTGGGCAAATCAGCTGATCAAGACCACAAGGGCACAGAGAGAACTACTCCTGTCTGTGCTCCTGCACTCTGAAGATGCCGGTCACAGGTGCTGGCGAAACGTTAGGAAACAAAACTTCAAGAACATGGCCACACAGCCCGGAAGACCCACACCAGCCATGATCAAGACCACGTTTGTAAATTTTGCGAAGCCTAACGATGCACCATTTGCTTACGATGCAAGTGGGTTTTTCATCTCCAAACTGTGAGCACGCACACATGCGTGCTTTCTGTCTAGCTTCAACGTAACAGGGGGAAAAAATCCCCAAAAGAGGCAAAAGAAAAAAAATACAAAGAATGGCTTATCATACTAGGAAGAAACAATTGTATTGATCGATTTTTCCATGTCCACTTCATCTACAGAAAGGCAGTTCAAACATACATCATCAGTCTAAGACTGTAAATCCCAAATGATACCGTCTTTCCACTTACAGAATAATTTTTTTTTTGGCTCCACACCTTAATTGATAGTTCTTCACATATTGATGGCATTCATGAAGGCCTTAAAGACCTAGCTGTTCTCCCAAGCCTTGGAGTAGGGCACATGCGACCCCCCCCACTTCGTTAGAGCAATTGAGATTTTTTGTTTTGGTGTTGATGTTATCCGCACTGCCACTGTGTTATTCCTCTTATTGTATTTTTTATTTATGTTATTGTACCTAAATTCTATTTTGTACTGCCAGCCATCCAGAATCATTCAGGAGTCAGGCGGTGCCAAAATCTCAATAAATAAAGTTTCTAGCGCCTATGTCAAATCGCTTTCAAATCTTCAGACGTGATTACTTTTTCCAAAACTAGATTAACAAACATATAAAGATGGAACCAAAACATAATCGAAGTACGGCAGGGCCATGTTGTATGCATAAATGCTTCCTCTATCATTTGACATCTCTGGCACAAGGAAGCGGACTGCCCTTTTTAAACATTCTCCAAGGTGTCCAATAAACATTAAAAAAAAAAAATTCCTCCAAATCACATTCAGCTGCCTGGAGTTTCTTGGAACCATACTGGGGCTCCGGAGATTAGAAATGGCACATGGATTTGCCTCCGAGTACAATCTCCCCCTGCATTACTCAGACGCCAAAGGAGGGTGCTGCATTATAGGACACAGAGCCTGTTTGCGCCCGGGGAACGCTGTGGCAAAGCGCATGAAACATCCAGGTCCGTTCCCCAGATTTTATTCCCTCTTCAGAGCAGCTAGAAGACGAATGTGCCTATAGCCCTGTAAGCCAACATGGGGCTAAATTTAGTGCACATCCTGGTGAGAAAAATACATCTTTGGGTGAAAGAAGCAAGTTTTTAGAGGCCTCGGACAAATGGGGTGGCCTTAATAAAACTGAAATATAATGGAATGTGCAACATCCTTGAAGCTGGTGGGAACTAGGCTGGCTGTAAAAAGCCTTATCGCAAACATCCCCTCGTACCAAGGCATTTGTCTTGAAGGAGGGTGCGCTCTTCCTGGCATTTGGCACCTTGAAGTAATTTGTTTCTTCTTCTCTCTGACGCTATTGTTTTCCTTGTAGATAGCCGATAACAGAGGGGCAGAAAGTAACTTGAGAAGTATTGCTTCTTTAGGTACGCCTGCATCGTCATAGGAATATGTATGAGTATGTGTTCTTTTTCCCTTCCCCTTCTCGTAGGAGTGTATAAACATCAGGGTATTTATTTATTCCTTTATTTTTATTTATTTATTCAATTTATATAGCCGCCCATCTCAGACCAGTGACTCTGGGCGGCTAACAACAATAAAAACAATCAACATTAAAAACAGTACAAAAATTGAATATAATATAAACGCAGCCAAGAGATGGTCGGTATCAGCACAACCATGAAATGGGGCCCTTCACACACTCGGGGCCCCAGGCCCGGGTGTAAAGCCAGGTCTTCAAGGCCTTCCGAAAAGCCGAAAGGGTGGGGGCCATCCGAATCTCGGGAGGGAGGGTGTCCCAGAGGGCAGGTGCCACAGCAGAAGAGGCACGTCTCCTGGTCCCCGCCAGCCGACATTCCTTGGCTGACGGGAGCCGGAGCATGCCCAGCCTGCCGGACCGGATTGGACGGGTGGAAACAACTGGGAAAAGACAGTCCTTAAGGTAACCCGGTCCCAAGCCATGAAGGGCTTTATAGGTGACGACCAGCACCTTGAATTGCACACCGGCAACCAAAGCAGTGGTGTTACACGTGCCAAGTTGCTGACACTACTTACAACCCGGGCAGCTGCATTCTGTACCAGCTGAAGCTTCTGAATGCTCTTCAAGGGCAGTGTCAGGCCTAGCCCAAGGAACCCCAAGAGACCATGTAAATTCAGTCCAGCAATGTTTATTAGCTACAACCTCTAGCAAGAATCTTCCCAGACTGAAACCCCAGCACCCAAGTAATGCCAGCCACAACACTGTGAATTCCTCAGGGAGGTGCCAGTCTCATCCTCTTATCTCTCCCTCTTGCTTCAGGAGATGAAAGAAAATGTTTTTCTCCCTGAGTCTGGCCTTCATAATTCCATTCCATCACAGGCAGCCCCACGTAGAGCGTGTTGCAACAGTCCATTTTGCCTGTAGGGGAGTGTCTCTCACTAATCCTCGGTGGGTCCCCTCCAGCGCACATTGTCTAATAAACCCTGCAGTGAAGCCTTGACTATTTTGCATTTGGGTCCCGCCTTTTGATTCCACAGAAACTGGTACCAGGAGTGGGGTTATCCCTTTTTGTAGGGGATCCGTAGCACCCAGCATTCACACGCAGTTGCCCAAGCCAAATGCTGACCCAAAGTATGTCAGCTTAGCCTGGGGACATGCCACGCTTATTGCCAATGCACTACATCCTACATTCCCCCACAGCACACTTGGTGCCTTACGGATACATCAATCATGTTATTTAGCAGACCGTGTGAGTAGTGCAACCAGCAATCTTGAACGGAGAGCAGGAGCAGACAGGCCCAACTTAGAAACCCCATTTGGACACAGAATGGAAGATGCAGTGATGGAATGGACTTATGAAGGCCAGGCTCAGGGAGATAAGCGTGTTCTTAGCCCCCAGCAGGAGCGTGGGAAGTTCAAGAAGGTGAGGCTGGCACCTCCCTAAGGAATTCAGGGTGTTGTGGCGGGCTGGCTTGAGAACTTGGGTTCAGTCTGGGGAGATTTCTGTCTTGAGGTTGGAGCTAATAAACGCAACGGAACTGTATTTGCATTGTCTCGTGGAGTCCTTTGGGCTGAACCTGACAGATGCTGACTTCATTCATACCTCCCCTTCCTATAAGGAGTTGCATTTATAATACGTTCTCTCTCTACTGCTGAAGGCAGAGGGGTTTTGTATCATTCTGCTCCTTTTGGATGTGAAGTATCGAAACACACAACACAGTAGGCAGCTTCTACGGAGCTGCTGTGAAAACGCAACGCAGATTATTCCACCGGATGCCTGGATAAGACAGACGCTCGTTGGAGTTTAACAGAACCTTACAAAGGTGCGACTTATCTTTGATCATAAAGAAAGATGCTGTATTTCTCACATTTGCACGCCACTATAATCATAGATTCCCGGGGGTGGAGAATATAAACACTGAAACAGAATAAAAACAAGACAAGAAAACATTCACTATAATAAGTAACTAAATTCCTAAACCAGTGATTCTCAACCTTGGCCGCTTTAAGCTGTGTGGACTTCAACTCCCAGAATTCCCCAGCCAGCCAATGGCTGGCTGGGGAATTCTGGGAGTTGAAGTCCACACAGCTTAAAGCGGCCAAGGTTGAGAAACACTGCCCTAATCCCAGGTACCTGCTTCTGTTTCCCAAAAGTTCTCCAAAATAGTCTTACTAGCTTTCTGAAAACCATCAAGGTAACCCTAACCCATCAACACGTTCCATAGGACAAAGGCCATAATCAAAACTCTCTCCTTCCAGGTCTTGCTTCCCTCCCTCCCTTCCTTCCGCTCCCTAGTAAGATTTTGGTCCAGCGGTGCCACATTCGTCCTTTACTACCCAACCTACCTCAAAAAGCCATTGCAATGTTCAAATGGGAAAGAGAGTTCAGATGAAACAGATTCTCTTCCTCCACGCACGGCTGAGTCCGCCTCGCCTGCAAGCCTAACACGGAGACGGCTAATTCGTGTGTGTCTTCAGCAAACCCAGTTGATGTTGCTACGGTCCTCGATTGTTCAAGGGCGTTGCGTGAACCCAAGCAATGGGGTTCGCTGAACAAATCCTGATTCAGTTCCTTGTGGGTGGGGATATGTTGTGCGAATGCAAAGAAAGGAAGGAAATTCCACAGAAGCGGGGTTTCAGCTGTGAAGCAAGTAGCTAATGATATGAGTTATCTGCCAATATAAAAGATTTGCTTGCAAGGTGATAAACTTCTCTTCATGGGTGATATTCAGGCAGATGCTATCTGTTAGAGAAACTGTGGCAGAGGAATTTGATTAGCCACCCTCCCTGATCCCCCCCCCCGGCACTTTTATGATCCTCGGCCACAAGTTGACAGATTTGCTTGTGCAAATGTGCTCCGTGTCCAGAGTAAAATCTCTCTATGAGCCCAGCTTCTAGCCCAGCTTAATGGAACACAAATCTATGCGTTAAAAGCTTGCCAAAGAAGATCGGAGAAATCCGAGCGGAGAAACCTTCCCCATCTCCTATTTGCCGATCGACAAAGGTGCACTTTCTAAAATTAACTTTGAAAGGATAAGAGCCATCAAGCTGAGACTGCAGACAAATGAAACATTTAAAACAAAGGCACAGAAATTTGCTTCATCCACGCGGGGGGCCGGCTTCTTCCTGCCTTCACAGATGCACAAACTCGCAAATCAAATACTCAGATGTCCATGGTTTCTTTTATTCTGTTACTGCGTTTATTCCGCTAAAAGCTTGTCCTTCCCTTTGTTTATTGAACTGTTCCAAAAATGGACAACGAGGAAGGGGCGATGTCACAAAAATCAGCCAGTCGGTCCTAGCCAAAGCTTCGTTATCTCTTTGGATTCAGACTTCAATCATTGGAGTGCTGGTCTTCAAGCCTCTAAAGTAGTGTTTTTCAGACTTGGCCACTTTAAGATGTGTGGACTTCAATTCCCAGAATTCCCCAGCCAGCCATGCTGGCTGGGGAATTCTGGGAATTGAAGTCCACACATCTTAAAGTGGCCAAGTCTGAAAAACACTGCTCTAAAGGGCCATCACAGAAGAGGGCAAACCTGTGAACTTTGGTGCTGCTGGTGGTGATGTTATGGGGAGGAATATATACCACCATTAGGAGAAATATTTTAACCAACAGAAGCCTTCACTGATCAAATCAATTAGGGGTTATGCATTCTCCAGAGCAAGAAGTGGAAACGGAGAGGCAGAGCAGTGGAAATGCTCCAGTTTTACAATCCCTGCCTTGGATGGGGCCGGATAATCTTTTTATTTATCTGCCGTCGAAAATCCTCCGCTGTATCTTCTAAAGGGAGCTGCAGACAGTCAGATCCCGCCCCCCCCCCCCCGCTTTCCCTTCCAAATTGGATTTAGAGCTTCCTACATGATAATACTTGCTTAATCCATCAGTTTCCTCGTCATGCCGTGTTTTTCATACTTAAATATGTTGCCTTTGGCAGGAAATTTAAGTCCTGGGGTCTGGTTTCTTCCTCCACATGACCCTGCAGGAAGAACAGCCAGCCCCTTCTGTCATGCTGGGAATGAGCAAGGCCACTCACTGCAAAGATTCTGAATGACTGTAGCAACACGGATGCTAATTTTTTTTTTAAGCCTTAAGAGTAGGAAAGAAAAGCAATACAGATTGCATTTTGCTGGTCAGATTCCAAAACGAGTTAGGCAAAGAGGCAGCTATTAATCGTTTATGCCTGCTTAATAATATTATTCTGCTTCTGCAGAGCATGTTTTTTTCTTCTCCATCACAACACATGACTTATGTCATGCTCGATGACAATCGCAAGCCAAAATGCCTGGTTTATTGGCCAGAAATAGATTGCTTGCTCATACAGTTGAGTCAACCTGGACTTGTTTGGCTCCTCCCACCAGTGGGCGTGACTAAATTAACCCAGCGAAAAAGCCACCCTGTTATTTCTGAATCTTCCTCATCTGCTGTTCTCGGTTCGTTGGGCAAGCCACAACTAGGATCCGGGTTCCGATGGAAAGGAAGTTTTGATTTTTCTTGTGCGTTCTCGATTAATTCAGCTAATCAAGCTGGTGGGCAACAGAGATATCACACTAGAACTTCATCAGCAATCAGCCAAATTCTCTGCAAGGACTGAACAAAAATAGGTTGTTGCTTCCAAGTCAACACAGAAAGCTTGTTAGAAGGACAACCTGGTCTTCGTTAGTGGAGAAACTACAGGAGAAACTGACAATGCATGTGCTCATGGAGAATTAACCATTTTGGAAAACAGAAACTTGATTGAGAGATTCCTTCATTCCCCAGCATCAAAAGGTTTCAGGCTATCACAGGTCTCAAGAAACACTATGGGTTTTTAACACATTACAATTGTGCATTGATAAGGTTATTGTAAAATGTCCCCTGTGCAAGCTACATCTTCTGCATAACCAACTTGTCTCCCCCCTCCCAATTTAAATCCAACATCTGTTAAACCACTCCATGCGCCTGATGAAGTGAATTGCAGCTCCTGAAAGATGGTGCTTTTTAAGAAAATGGGTTAGTCGGAAAACCAAATTTCTGATATTTGACTGTCATAAACTAACATGGATTTCCCTTTACAACCGTTCAGTCCAAATCTCTGCCAAAATCTGTCACAGAAAGTTGGTGTGAAGAAAATAAACATCCTTGGGATACGAGCAAGTTATTGACTGACGTTTGGTGGTTTGGCCAAAGCTTCTCCAAGTATCCTTCTAAAAGCCACACCAAGGCATATTTCTTAACTGATTAACTGACAGAAGAGGAATTATTAATAAATATATGGAGAATGGTTCTGTTTTCTGTGTTTAATTAATTTAATATTTCAGTGAATTTGGACAATAAACTGGGTTTTTGTTTTGGCTCCACCTACTCCTTTGTCCTTGCCATATCTGTTTTAATGAAACCCACTGTAAGGTGGACTTTGGCCTCAAAAGCTGCATGCCCCTAGGCTAGAGGGGCAAGCAAGGTTAGCGCATCATGGTCAGCCACAATTTCATCATAGTGTATTGAATGAACCAAGTTATCTGAGTGCAGATAGCACATCAATCATAAACTATGGTTGAAAAGCACAGGAAGTGGGTTTGGACATCACAGGACCAAACCAACCACGTTCCAGCTTAATGGAATATGAGAACCCAGTCAATGACTTGATTTAAAGCAGCTTCTTTAGAGGAACCCAACTATTGTTCATCCAAATGTTGTACTTTAATCTCAAGTCACCTCCATGACAGTAATGGGCAAATCTTCTAGACCTGAGGCAAGCAGCCTGGGGACTAAGACACCCACAATCATTTGTGCTGGACAAGATGTCCACAGCTACATGGAAGATGATACAGAAACTGGAGGACATGCCCAATGAAGATAAGCTGAAAGCACTTGGGTTGTTCAAGGGAAAAGTAGATTGAGGGGAGACATGATCATTCAGGTCCATAAAGAGAGGCTAATGGATCATCAAACCAATCAACCCCGAGTTCTCACTTGAGACACAAATGACCAGGCTCAAATTATTCTACTTCAGACACCTTATGCAAAAACCCAGCTCTCTGGAGAAGGCTCTATTGCTGGGAAAGGTAGAAGGAAAGAGAAGAATAGGATGACCAGCAGGAAGGGAGATGGAGTCAGTTATAGGGGTGATGGACACACCGATAGAAGACCTGGAAGACCAGGTTAGGGGCAGATCATCATGGAGAAAATCTATCTATGTGGTCACTAAGAGTTGACAACAACTTGATAGCACATAATCAATCAATCAATCAATCAATCAATCACAGGGAATATGATCAGAACTCCTTTCCACAGCCATAGAAACTAGAACCAGAAATAACAGGTTATAGGTTGCAGCTACCTAGATTTCATTTAAACGTAAGGAAAAATTTCTGTCTGATAAGAACAGTGGAATAGTCTACCTGTGAAGGCTGTGGGTTCTCCATCTTTGGAAGTTTGTAAGAAGAGGTTGCACAGCCACTCCCAAGGAAGATTTAATTGGTTTTGCAGAGGGTTACACTAGATGATCCTTGGGATCCCTTCCAACTCTAAAATTCTATGGTTCGCAATTCCAGGTAAATACTCAATTCACATGCATGCACTCCTGTCTTCCTTAAAGGCCTGTGTGGATTTTTTCCTCCAAACATTCATCAGCTAATTGCACTCAATGCAAAAATATCAGGGAGGCTCTTCTGACCTTAACTGCTGAAAATTAACAATACCTGTCACTTTGAGAAGGGAAAACATGAAAATTGTAAAGCAAGCGCTAAAATAGGTGCCTCGAGAAAGGCAGGAGGGAGAGAACAAGGCAGGAAGCTGGGTAGCGATGACAATGCAAGAGAAAGTGGGGAAAGAGCAGAAAGACATCTCGCCTCCAACAGCCCTGCCCCACCGTGCAATGGGATCTCAACCACTCCTGTCCCCCGTTGCAAGGACGACCCTTGGCCACCAGAAGACGTCCCACCCCGGCAAAAGATGGAGGAATCCAGACAAACGCTATCGTGGAAAAGCCCAGCCGGTCGGAAGGAACAAGCTGTGACAAAGAGGACTAGCTTGGTCTGGACTGGTCCGGTCTGGTGTGTGTGTGTATGTGTGTGTGTGTGTGTGTGTGAGACATTGCACCCCCTGAAGCCTAAGACCAAGGGCAGGGATGGGAAACTACAACTTCCAGCATCCTTCACCGCTGGCTGAAGCTGCAGGGAGTTTAATTTCAGCCACATTCGGGAGACTGTAGCTTTCCCAGCCTGAATCCAATAGCTTTTGCTGTCGTATCATCATTCAGTAGCTGTTGCTTTTTTCCCCCCAAGATTACTTTAGCTTTCCAGAGCAGAAAAATATCACCAAAGGTGAGTGGTTATCATTCTCGCAAACGTGTCACTTTTCAAATCTGTCCATTTTGAATGATACACGTCTCTCCCTGCCTAAATCCTCAATCGGTTCATCTTTACATCGAGGGAGATAGGATCGGTTTTTAAAAGAAGAGTTCCACGGGCCCGATTTGTTAGGGATTTGAAGATAATCTTTTCAGCCTCTCGGATGAGAGCAAAGGCTCGAGAGATGTTGACTGACAGCCAGTTCGGTTAGTATGAAAGCAAAAATGAATAAATAAGGAAACGAAATCACTGGATGTTAGAGAGGACATTTGTGGAAGTCACTGATACAAGGAGGACAGCCGGTAACATTTTAAAAAATGTAAAAAGGAAAGGAGTTACGTTAGTTGCTGCACCCATCAAAAGTGGCCATCTCAAGTCTTTCCAAAAGCGTCAATAAAACATTCCAGACCACCAACAAGTGTCTGCAGGCCCGAACACTGGGCTTTATTTTTCATAAACCAAACACATCCAGCTTTTCTCAAGTGTGACCATCCTGAAAGGTTCTCCCTTCATCATCCCAATGCTATGCCCATTTTACAGATGGGACTCTCAAGGACAGCAGCAGGAACAAGGGGGGGGGGGACATGTCTTCCCTGTGAATAAAATGAGCCACTTTTACAACACGGCTGGATCTTCTCCATCTAAGGGAGCAAGTGGAGAACCAGCGCTGCTCCAGCCAAGCGGACCCATGCTGTAAATATAAAGCGAGCGTCCTCCAGTCCCAAGGCTGCAAAAAAGAACAGCGAAGAATCCCCCAGCTCCAAACGGGACGAGAAGGAGGCATAAGGTTGAAAGCTTGGGCTTGGCATATATCTAGGAGCGATTTCTGGGTCTTCCATCAGGCACACTGATTGTGTAAGCACGACTTCTTGTTTGTAGTACAGCAAACAGGATCGAGTTCAAGAATCGCAGGACTGGATGGGACCCTCAGTGTTCATTTAGCTCAGCCGTACCCAGTGTGGGATCTACTGGAGCAAGTTTCCCAACCTTGGCAACTTTAAGATGCGTGGACTTCAATTCCCAGAATTCCCCAGCCAGCCATGCTGGCTGGGGAATTCTGGGAGTTGAAGTCCACACATCTTCAAGTCGTGAAAGTTAAGAAACACTGCACTAGAGCAGGGTTTCTTCAAGTGTGGTCCTAGGACTCCTGGGAATCCCCCAAGACCTTTCGGGGGTCCATGAAATCAAACTGACTTGCCAGCCTACGTTGAAAAATAATATTAAAATCCCATCAAAGAATCACGAGAAGCTGCAGAGGCTGCGAACGCGTCCATTTTAATTTTTAATGCGGTAAATATTGATAAATGTAACCCCTACAAACCCAAAGCTCTTTTGGAGTCCTCTATAACTTTCAGAAGTGGGAAGAGGGGAAAAAAAGTTTAAGAAACCCTGCATGAGAGTCTCTTTGGCAGATGATCGTGCAGCCTCTGTTCAAAGAGCTCCAGCAAAGGAAAACCTGCTATTTCACGAGACAGGCTGTTCCCCCGGCTCGTACAGTCAAAAAGCTTGTTTTGATGTCTAGCCTAAATCTCCTTTGTCGTTCTACTCTTCTCGTCCTGCCCTTTGGGGCAGTAGAGGATAAATCCTCTCTTCCTTTCTCTTCAGAGCTGTATCTTTGACATGTGTGAACGCAGGGTTGAGTTTCTGAAAGAGTTGGGATATATAGCTATGCCTATCCTGAAGTCAGTCACCTCCTCTGCCCAAAACTAAATTAATATGAAGGAATAGCATTCCCGATCCCGGGCAGAGTAGCCTTAACAACAGTTTCAAAGAAATAAGCTGTTTTCCCCCCTCTACTTGTAAGGCGCCTAGAGTCTTGCGTAGTGAGATGGCCGGCACATAAATTTGATTAATAACAATAAATAAGTAAAGAGATTGAAGGAAATTTAACCATTATCTTCTATATTAATAGTAGTAGTAGTTGTCGTATTACTACCACCAATTCTTTTTTGAAGGAAGGAACTAAATGTGGAACACACACGGCTTATTTAATCATACAACAGCCCTATAAGGTAGGCACACCAGGCCAAGGCCACCCAAATTTTTTGAACTAAATAAAAATGCACACCCATTTCTTTCTAAATTGCCTCCAGTTATTTAAAAACAAACAAACTTTAAAAGCCTCTCTGAAGTCAAGATTGATTTCATGGACAGGCCCCCATAGCTCTCCTGGCAACTCTTTGGAAGTGATTTGCCACAACCTCCTTCTGTAACTGGCAATATTTAACTCTGAAAGCCAGAAATGTTTCTTCAGCAGCCAAATAACCTTGGCACATCATATCGTTTCCTTGCCCGTTCATCACCTTCAACTCCCTCCAGTTGCAAAATGTAATGCTTTGGTTCCCAAAATTCAAGGCACAGTGGATCCAAGGTGGGGATGATGGGATGGGGAGGGAAGTAAGGGAGAGAAAAGGGGGAAGCAGACAACCCAGAGAGATGGGGGCCTAGCCCCCTTAAATTTCATCCCTATTTTTTTTCTGGTTAAAGGGTATGACCCAGGCTGGCTCAAAGCTCAAGACTTTGGGCTTCTCATAGGCCTGGGAGGAATCCTACCTCCCCCCTACCCCGAAAACACAGTGGCAGCTGAAAGTGCAGTGAGCTTAAAACAGCTCCAGATGCCAAAAATGTTGGCATCTGTACGTTTGCTACAGAAATAGCAACCGAGGCAATCAAAACCTTCAATCCAACATGCACACAAACTGATTTACAGCCAGATGAAGAGAATTTAAGATGGGGAGGAGGGAGGAGAGGGATTTCGGAGCAAACCACCCTATTTCTCTGTTCTTGCTCGCTGCTCTTCCCCAAAAACTGACAGCGCTGCCAAGCTTCTCCCTCCCCCCAATTCTGGTTTGCTTTGCAGCAAAAGACTTACTCATTATTCCTCCCGCCTCTCAGCTCTGTCACCTTCTAAGGATGGAAAGCAAAAAAAAAAAAAAACGGGGGGAGGAGGAATGTCCTTGCTTCCAAGGCCAAGTCAAAATGGATTCTTCCCTCCTCCACGAAAAGGGGCGCCTGTCTGCCCCTCTCCAAGGTTGCACTGCAAGAATGGAGGGACCGTTTGCAACCCAGAAAACAGAACCAGCAGAAAATTTAACAGAGCAAGGGAAGGAGGGAGGGAAGGAGGGGATAAACCACCCCCAGGGTGATGGCAACCATTTTTCCCCCTTGCCAGATCACAGTGGGGAGCAGGTATGCAGTGGGGGGGGGGGGAGGAGAGGAAGCACACAGCTCTCAGACCTCTTACTCCATTGTGCTTTCTCTCCTTAAAATACAACAACGAGCATTTTAACTTTAGTCAGCAGCTAATCACAGGCCATGGTTTTCCAAGAGACTTCACAAGGCACCGGAGTCCTCCCTGTAACTTATCTGCTGCCCCCCACCCCTCCCCATTTCTCGGAAGGTTTACTAGAAAGAATACTCCAACCTAGCAGCCCTTCCAAGTTATGTCACCTAGGCAGGCCCCTGAAGTTTGCCAATGTCCCCAATTCTCAGAATGAATATTCTCCTAGGCACAAACCAGCCCTTTTGGGAGGAAAAAAAAAAGGATGACAAGGTGAAGCGCTGGGAAATGAGGTTTTTTAAACTGCTAGTCAACCCTCACTGCTGCTGGAAAAATCTGGCACCCTGTTGAACTCTGTATCCCACTCCACCCCCACCCAGGTTAGATTTTTGAAAGCATTACAGATTAAACTGCATCCGGATGTCGGCTGGGTCCAGATGTGGCACTCTTCCATTTTTTGCATGGAGGTGCTTTGCCCCAAGCTGTAACCCACATCCCAACAGAGGGAATTATCAGAATATTTGCAAAGGAGTATTCGCAAATTCCACAGATGCAGCACCACCCATCACTCTAAAGATGGGAAGAGCGCTAAACTTTCTACCAACTCCAAAGACTGCCCCAAATTACTCCAAGTATAGTAATATCTGCACCTCCACACCCATCAATACTTATTGGGTGTCTCACAACTAGTACTAAAGTGCTTATCCCGATGTTACCTAGCCGGGTAATGAAACATTTGCAAGAAATCAACCAAGCTCAGAGAACCCCAGGATTCCACAGACTTAACCTTGCCTGAAATTATTCCAAGGGCGATTATTGGATGGATTTTTGCATGAATTAAGGTGGGGTTCATCCAACATGCTAACCTAGGCTAACGGTTGAGTTTTTCAGCCTGTGATGGGAATCTTAGCAAGTGTTCTGAACTATGTTAAGCCATAACAGAGAACATTAGTTTGTGTGTAGCATATGAACACAATAACTGTCCTTGGTTAATTCAGGTTTAGGGAGTGTGAGTCATGCTAACACAGGTAGTGGGTTACCAAAGAGTGGGAACTTCCATTTCAGTCCTGCTGGTCTTAATTCAACCCCCTAATGATCTCCAGCTCTGCTTGATGCAAATTACACAAAATAGGATCCAACACTTCTCAAAGGACCACATTGGGAAAGTCACTATAGGTGGTCTGCTCCCCAAAGCATGCCCTGACAATTACTGATGGTCCCATCTTAGTATTCTTACGCATCCTCATAATAAAACTACCAACTTCCTTTCTGTAATAACTAAAACATTAAAGTTGCATTAATAGAAAACTACCAACTTCCTTTTTGTAATAACTAAAACATTAAAGTTGCATTAATAAGCTGGTCCATGACTGTAATAAAGATTTGATTTGAAAGTTGCATTAAACCTGCTTCTTCCAGGATCAGCTTCTCTGGGCGTTGAGTCATTTAAAGCTATCCTCTTAATTAACATCCTTTCCTCCCAACAGAACCCTTCTGAAAGGGCTAAGTATTGACTTTTATTCCCACCCCACCCCATAAGGGCACCTTGTACTGACCTTAACATTTCCAGGTTCAAACAGAAAACACACTTCAACCCTGCCACCCCCTCCAAGAGAGCTGGACTATTTCCCCCATAGTTCTTTGCCAGCAAATTGGCAGTGTGGGCTGTGGGAGATGGGTATTGTTGCCAACGCACCCAAGAGGGAGCCCACTGAAGGAAAGAATTGAACTATAATTCTAAACCTCTATTCCAGCAACATACTGTACA
Organism: Python bivittatus; assembly: GCF_059951505.1. Classification (NCBI taxonomy): domain Eukaryota; kingdom Metazoa; phylum Chordata; class Lepidosauria; order Squamata; family Pythonidae; genus Python; species Python bivittatus. Next base: position 3,763,036 of record NW_028277087.1, read on the forward strand.
TCTATATCCTTAGAGCCAGCTTGGCGTAGTGGTTAAGGCACCAGGCTAGAAACCAGGAGACTGTGAGTTCTAGTCTTGCCTTAGGCTCAAACCCAGCTGGGTGACTTTGGCCCAGTCCCTCTCTGGCAGCCCTAGGAAGGAGGCAAAGGCAAACCACTTCCGAAAAATCTTGCCAAGAAAACTACAGGGACTCATCCAGGCAGCCACCAGGAGCCAAGACTGACTTGAAGGCAGACACGCATAAACCTGTATCCTAGGTTTAAAATTTCCCAAACTAAAATTGATATAAAGGACAATGAACATAAACTTCTGTCACTGTTTACCTCCCTCCCAAGCCCCCTCCCCAGATGTTACTTGAAAGAACCCTCAGGTTTCCTTAAGATTGGCTTCCAAAACTGTTTATATCAGCAGCCAAGAAACGCTTCCCTTGAATCACCCAAAACAACAACAAACCTTGTGGTAGTTTACAGATTAACGGCTTCACTACCATCCACGAAAGCTTGTGACAGCCTTTTCCAAGTCTTCAGATGTGCTGGGCCCCCTAATTCCCCGATGCTGCAAAGGCAGAGGAGGATCATAAGGGTGGCCCGACAGCATCTGGAAGGAATGCAGATGCTTTGGCATATGCGTGATAATCTGTAAGATGCCACAAGATTATTTTTTACTTTGGTTGAATGGTTTATAGCCTGTTGTGTGAACCCACCAATTGGGGTTTGATTTACTACCAGTGAGTCTGTCACGCAGGAACAGTAAACGAGCTTAATGCATAAAATTTATGGCATACAGTAGCATGGCTCAGAAGACCGACTGCAATCTAGCTATCTGGATGTCTGGCAAGAGCTCAAGCAGAATTTTCTGTCCCCAATAAATTCACAACAATGAGTTCAAAACAGGAAGTTTTTTTTTAAAAAAAAACAACTCTTTTTAACCCCATCTGGCTTTATGCTAATGCTCTTTTTCAAGTTTCATACTATGTTCATGTGCCACTCTAAGCCACATGACATTACCTGGGCTTTAGTTTAACGTGCCTGTAAACCATGATTTATGGCTTAGCTGTTTTGTGAATCCACCTCAGTGGGGTTCGTTCCATACATCGTGGTTTAGTGCAATCCATTGAAACCAATCCCCAACTATTATCTATCTATCTATCTATCTATCTATCTATCTATCTATCTATCTATCTATCTATCTATCTATCTGATTTCTATAGCAGCCCATCTCAATCTAAGTCACTCTGGGTGGTGAGTCTGGACTAACAAGTTTGAAATGGGACGGTGCATTCCCAGTTAGGAAATAGCTCTGGAAATAAAGCTTCTATTTGCACATGCCTCTCTGAAGTATATAACTCACAGGATCCAAGGAAAAGGGGCTTCATTCCATAAACTGCTATTGTGAATCTGATCTCGACATTCTGCAACCCCAACTCAGAATTCTCAAGTTCCTTGAGAGATCAAAGATAAGGTTAAGAGGTTCACGGCTGATCTATTACTTGCCCTGAACCCCAGTTAGGTGTCCGGACAGCTACTTCCTGACTTTCATCAGGAATTCCATCCCTTCTTGCTTGGATTAAAACAACCATAGGAGTGGCTCAGAGCAGCTCTCGGCCCCGGCTCGAAGCATGTATCTATAATTTATTTAGAAAACCAATATCCTGCCTGCTCCCTGAAGATACAGCAAAACCCTCTTTAAAAAGAACATTAACGGCACAAAGCAGTTATGAAATGCAAAATACCAATTAAAACAGGAACTTCAAAAAGACTTGGGTAAAGCAACAGGCTTTAAGCCCCTGCCTCAAAATCTGTAAAAAGGAAAAGCCCGGCCTGAAAGCCGGGGCAGCTGTCTTCCTAATAAAGAAATAAACTTTTTCCTTCCCTTTGCCCAAGATCTCTGTCTTGCCTTTCTAGAATCCATCACAGAGGCTGCCCAAATTTCTTCCTCCCTCCCTGCCTCTCCAACTGATTCCCTTTTGCCAAAGTTCCCCATTTTGCCCCAGTTATCATCTCCTCCTCCTTTGGATTTTTCACCCCTCTGTTTTCCTACCAATCCTTCCCCCAACAGAAAGAGTGACCCTGGTCCCCCCCCCCCACTTTCCCAGCTGTTCTGCTTTGCCCCAACCTGGCTGCACAGATTTGCCTGGATTTCATCCTCTCGCGCTTCCTGCCCAGCGGGAGAGGGAGGGATCGGTCTGATTTATGCCAGCTGCACTGAGGTCCCTCAGTGGCTCTGCCCTCTTGCTTGAAACCAAGGCGAGATCAGGGTCAGGCTCCGAGCCTCGACCACCCCTCTTCTGGGGCGGGGTGGTTACCTCTGATCCTACCCGAAGGGACCGACCTCGGCCTTCTCCGCCAGCATCCAGCAAGGGAGAGGGGAATGCTCTGCCTGGCCCAAAGTTGCTGGAAGCTCATTTTCTCTTCCTTCTGAGAGGCCAGACCTCTAGGGCAGGGTCGCTCAACCTTGGGAACTTTAAGAGGTGTGGACCGACTCCCAGAATTCCCCAGCCAGCTCTGGGAGTCGAAGTCCACACCTCTTAAAGTTCCCAAGGTTGAGCGACCCTGCTCTAAGAGACTTCGGCCGGGCTGGGAGCAGAAGTTCCCCTCCCGGTCTGCAATCACCGCGGGCCACTATCGACTCCCGCCCGGAGGCGGACCGCCGACGCCAGAGCGAGCCGGCCTCGCGCTTCGCAGGGGCGGCGCAGAAGCGCCCACCTGGCCAGGTAGCGGCTCGGGCGCGCTCCCCCCGCCCCGCCCCGCCCCGCTTCCCGAGGCGGGGCGCCGCGCCTTGCCTGAAGTCGCTGTAGGGGTGGATGATCCACGCGCCGGCGGACTTGACCCGCTCCTGCTCGCGCTCCACCGCCTTCTGCGAGCCGAACATCCGCAGCGAGAACTTGTTGACGCCCGGCTGGAGCATCGCGCTGAACTGCCGCTGCATGAAGCTCGCCTGGCTGCCGCGGGGCTCGCCGCCGCCCGGCCCCGCCTCGGCCCCGCCGGCGCCTTCTTCGGCCGCTTTCGGGGAGCCGCCGCCGCCGCCGCCCTCGGTGCTGCAGGAGAAGGAGACCTTGGGCTGGGAGGGCGGCGGCGGATCGGGGCCCCCCTCGTCCCCGCGGCGGCACTCCCCGTTGGGGGAGCCCCCTTTGCCGGCGCGGCCGCCCATGGTGCACCCGCGCTGCAGCGGCAGCAGCGTCCCCTTGGCGCCGTCCTCTTGCGACGGCGGAGCGGCCGTGGAAGCGGCGGCGGGGCCGGGGGCGGCGGGGAGCCCCGGCGGAGCGGCCGGGGGTGCTGCAGTGGCGGTGGCCGCGGCCGTGCCGCCGCCGCCGCCGGAGCCGCTGCCTCCCGTCCGCATGCTGGACCAAGGCGCCCGACACGACGAGCCGCTTGCGCGCCGGGATGCGGCAGCGGCGGCGGCGGCGACGGCGGCGGCAGCGGCAGAGGTGGAGCCCAGCAGCCCGGGGGAGGGGCGGAGGAGGAGGAGAGGCAGCAGCAGCCGGGGGGAGTCAAAGGTCGAGGGGGAAGAAGCCGGCGAGGGAGGGGAGAGGAAGGGGCAAGCCGCGGGGGCAGGAGGAGGCGGAGGGGGGCAGGAGGGAGGGGGAGAGGGGGAGGAGCAGGAAGAAGAGGGGAGGGGGCAGCTCGAAAGGGGAAAGAAGGACACGGAAAGGGGCGGGAGGAAAGGCGCCGGCGGAGGGGAGCCGGGCAGGTGCGAGAGAAGGTCAAGGGAGGGAAGAGGAAGCCTCGGGGAAGGCCAGCGCTGCGCTCCCCCCCGCGACCTCCTCACGCTTCCCCCGGCGCGCTTGGTCCGCGCCGCCGGTTGTCTGGCTTGGCCCCAGCCTGAACCGGCGCTCTCGGCACGCGCGCGGGGTGAGAGGTGCGACCTGCCCGGGGCTCCTGGGAGACCCCCGGGGAAAGGGAGGGGGTGGGCGCAGCAGGCGGGGAGACGGGGAAGGAGGACGGGCGGGAAGGATGCGCGAGGGGGTGGGAAAGGGCCCCGGGAGAGCGAGGGAAGGCGGAGAGGAGAGGGGAACGGACGGAGACAGAAGGAAGGGCGGCCGTGGACGTTAAGCCGGGAAGAAACTGCGTGGAGCAAGAGTCGGAAGGGAGAAGGTGGCCGTGAGCAAAGAGGAGGAGAAGGGAGGAGAGGAGAGGAGGAATATCCGGAGCTTCAGAGACTATTTCTACCGCCACCTGTGCGACGCGCGCTCAGGGCAGCGCGCGTCATCCAGAACAGCGGTCAGTCCATCCAAACCCCCTCATGAAATCTCAGAACAAGCCAAGACCGCAACAGGCAAACACGTAAATGCCGGGTGGAGCGTTGGGGGGTCATCCAATCCTCATCCTGCCCCCAGTCCCAAGGACCGAAGGAAAAAGGCGGGTGTCAGCCGTTCAGGGTAGGCCAGACAAGCACCAACCATGATTCCTAACACTACCTTTATTGTAAGGTTACAGAAGATGATGAGAGATGATGGTTCAGTACAGTGTTTCTCAACCTTGTCCACTTGAAGACGTGTGGACTTCAACTCCCAGAATTCCTCAGCCAGCTTTGCTGGCTGGGGAATTCTGGGAGTTGAAGTCCGCACATCTTCAAGTGGACAAGGTTGAGAAACACTGAACCATCATCTCGGTTCAGTTTACCTACAGCATTGCCCAGGTCTGGACTGCCACACCTATCAGCCACGGCCAACTTATGGAGGGATTCAGGATGGAGAAGGAAAAGCCTCTTTTGCTTTCTTGTTCCAAAGCGAGGCCCAAATGGCCAGCCAGTGCCCCAAACAGCAAGTCGGTAAATTGGATTACGTTTGCAGAGAGCAAAGGAGCATCTGATCAAACTTAGTGAATACCACCCTTGACAAATGAGAACATATTAATGTCACAGCCCATAAGACTCTCCAGACCCAAGATGGAGTTCAGCTAAACTGAAAATGCAAAGGCGAAGCCGTTTTCTAATTTTAAAGTAAAAAGAGAGAAGAAAAAATCAGCCGTAAGCTATTAAAATATTTTGGAAAAGTGTCTGGTTTCATTCTTGTTTCTATCCTTATTTACACATTTCCACAAGTATTATCATTTTTACAACCACCCAGAAGTTTCCACTTTTATCTCTGCTTTAAGTCCCATTTTACAGATGGTATTGTTGAGGAGACATCGATTTGCCGTAGACTTAATGTTGGGTTTGCGCAACATGGGAGGGTGCAATCTCCTCGATTTGTTTGTGGCTCGGTGTATGGGGCAAAACCAGGCCATGGGACTAATTCCTGAAACCATGGTTATGAATATGATGGTTTAGCAGGTCAAGTGAATCCACCATTGTAGTTTGTAAATGGCTTGTGGCTTCATTGAGATGCAGGAACGTAACCATTGCAGCTCTTCAACTAACTTGCCTTGAGGGTCATTTCTGGATTTCCAGGGTCTCAAGAAGAGAAAATACATTAAGCCACAAGTGCGGTTTACTTTTAGCTGCCAGGAAAGGAACGTTAGCTGTGGCCTGCAGGTGACACGCAATCCCAACCCAATCTTAAGTAAAATTAAATCTGAATTTAATTTCCTTAAAAATCTGGGGCTGAGGAATTCATTTAAAGCCTAACAGTTGTCAGATGTATATCCCACCTCAGCAGCATACATACAATACTTTTCCTTCCTCTTGTTTTACCCCACAAAACCCAGATTGAGTTGGGAGGGAGGGAGGGACTGGCCCACAGTCATCCAATGGGCTTCCGTGGCTGAGGGGGGGGACTAGAAACCGGGTCTCCCCCCTCCTAGTCCAGCCCCTTCCCCGCTACCCCTGATTGGCTCTTGGGCTGAGAGGGAGGGAGTGGCTCAAAGGCTGCCAATGAGCTTCTGCAGTTGAAGATGGACTAGAACAGAGTTTCTCAACCTTGGCAACTTTAAGATGTGTGGACTTCAACTCCCAGAATTCCCCAGCTGCTGGGGAATTCTGGGAGTTGAAGTCCACACATCTTAAAGTTGTCAAGGTTGGGAAACACTGGACTAGAACCTGGGTCTCCCCACTCCTAGTCCAGCACCTTCATTATCACGCCATATTGGCTTTCACTACTTGGTATGGTCCCAGTCCAACTAAAGGAAATGGCCTTAAATGCAACCCCGAATTAACATCTGGAACTCATGGCTGCGAGCTGTGGTGGTGGCCATCAGTGGCTTTCAACAGAGATCGATCCATTGATGGCAGGGGAGGATAGAAATGGCTCAAACGAAAAGAGATCAGACGATACACCTCCGAAAGATCAGTTCGGGGAAGAGATCAGGCGGCTTCCTGTCCAGTGTTCTGGGAACATCTAAGTTTAGGAAGGGGCAAACTCTGGAGATGCTTAAGAGACGTTGTGTTTGTGAGTGGGCAAAACGGGTGTGGCCCTGATGCAAAGGGTCCTGTAGAAGGGTCCAGTATTTTTAAGGACTTGCTTCTTGGAGCTTGGAAGGAATGGGGGGGGGAATATTCTCTGGCTACTGTAAAGCCTATTTTAGAGCACAAGACCGCAGGGTTCATTTAATATTGCTCAGCTCGCTTTCCAAAAGAGGCCACCATTTATTTTTTATTTTTGCAACTCTGAGAAGGCGGCTTGGGAACCACAGGCAGCTCTGAAGCTCAGACCCCCCCACCTTTATTTAGCTGGTGGCAGGTGGGGACCAAGTGCTGGACCAGACGTGCCTTTGACCCATTCCAGACAGACGCCTCCTATATGCCCATTTTGGATCGGATCGGATATAACCCGATCTCCCCTCTGAGCCTATGTCTTGTGGCAGTGAATTCTACCCAGGGAATGCGAGATGTCTCCGCTGGCTGGCCTTCACCTCGAAACAGCCATTGCCCAAGCAGGCTCTCATTCCCACAGCCTTGTTCCGGGTGGGAAAAGACACATTAGATTGCCAAGAGCGTACAGTATGCAGCGCAGCGGATCTGTTTGGTTTTGCTCGGCACGTCCCGCTGTCTGCCTTTCCTTGGACAGCTGTCCCCAAAGTGCGTCTTCCAACCGGGTCTCTAGTGGATAATGAGCTGAACGACAAGGAGAGTAGTGTGCTGGGGCTGTGGCGGTTGTGACCGCCTGAGTGTGCATGAACGATGGAGTGATTGTTTCTGTCTGCGGTGCAGACAGCACAGCGTTCTGGGCAAGGGGGGGAGGAGAGCCCTGGTGTGAATTGGCGTGGGTTTCATTCAGAAAGAGCGAGGGTCAGCAGGCAACTAAAAGGGATTGAGGACTTTGGAGTCGTGGGAAGGAACCTTTGAGGTCATCTAGTCGGGCAGGATCTTCTTGAACATCTCTGACAGTCCTGTGCATGTCTCTGCAAGTAATCAACTGTAGTTGTAGGACTGACAAAAGGAAACCCTAACCCAGCGTTTCTCAACCTTGGCAGGTTTAAGATGTGTGGACTACAACTCCCAGAATTCCCTAGCCAGCTATGCTGGCTGGGGAATTCTGGGAGTTGAAGTCCACACAACTTAAACCCGCCAAGGTTGAGAAACACTGCCCTAACCCATCCTCAACAAGATCATTTGGGGAACTTACTGCCACAGGATGTGATCACAGATGACTCTTTTTAAGGGATGAGACCAGTTCAGGAAGGATTTCAATATCCAGCTATAACTAGTTCTGAAATAAATCCCTTATTTTAATCCCAGCTCTGTTTCCCTCCTTTATTTCATTTATACCACACCCGAATTCTCTTCTGCTAAGACCTATGGGTTGTAAGATACTTGGGACAAGTGCCTATAAAGCAATATATACATTTATAGAGCTTGATAAATACATTAATAATGTACCACGATGTAGCACGATGCTAGTAATAAATGCCACACCAACAGTATGTATTTTTAATCATTCAATTTCCATCTGGTCATTGCTGCTAGAAGCTCCTGATGGCATATATTTAGTATCTGCTCCTTTCCACCCCTATCTTTGCAACGATTCTGTGAGAGAGATTGCCTTTAATCAGACTGAATTTGAAAATGGAACCTCCATATTTAGAGATTGCATACCTTATTTTTTATTTTTTTATATTTCAAATTTGTCACCACCCATCTCCCTGCAGAGCGACTCTTAGCCAACCTTGGAAGATTTGGGAAGTTCAATCAGGTTGAACCAGGTCAGTCTTTGGATGGGTGATCTCCAGTGAATCCCCAAGCTAGTGGGTAAACTGGGAGGTCAAAAACCATCCTGAAAAATGGGAACAACAAGCCATTTCCTGTAACATTGATGGATATTGTCCCTAGCAGGTTTGCTGGGGGCAATTTCCCATTTTTAACCACAGAAAAGCAGGAACTGGAGCAAAGCATGGGAGAAGGTTCTTATTTTGGCTGTGATGTGCTAGAGGCCAATGGCTGGCCACGACTGGAAAACTGATTGATTGACTGTGTGCCATGAAGTTGCTGTTGACATTTAATCACTACATAGATAGATTTTCTCCATGATGATTTGTCCCCAACCTGGTCTTTCAGATCTTCCAATGGTGCATCTGTCACCACTATAACTGAGTCCATCCCCCTTGCTGCTGGTCGTCCTCTTCTCTTTCCTTCCACCTTTCCCAGCATTATGGCCTTCTGGGTCTTCAGATCATGTGTCTAAAGTTGGATAATTTGAGCCTGGTTGTTTGTGCCCCCTTGAGTGAGAACTCTCGAATTCTTTGTTTTCTTGGCTGTCCATGGGGTTGTCTTCTCCAACACCAACATTCAAGCATCAATACTCTTCCTATCCTGCTTCTTCAAAGTCCAACTTTCACTTCCATAGAATATCACAGGGAATACCATTACCTGCACCATTCTGATCTTTATAGGTACTGTACACACCAGTGTTTCTCAACCTCAGCAACTTTAAGATGAGTGGACTTCAACTCCCAGAATTCCCCAGCCAGCATGGCTGGCTGGAGAATTCTGGAAGTTGAAGTCCACACATCTTAAAGTTGCTGAGGTTGAGAAACACTGGTACGCACACATCACCGCATCTGAATATCTTTTCCAAGGCCTCCCCACCACGCTAGTCCACGGCATCTTGACTGCTGCTTCATTTACTGTTGAATCTCAGTCCTAAAAGGTAGAAGCTATCCATCACTTCAATGTCTTCATTGACGTTGTTCTACCAGTTATCATTAGTTTGGTCGTCTTTATATGTAATTCTAGTCCCATTTTCTTACCATGCTCCTTGACTTTCATTACTAGAGCTTGCAGAGTGACATCAGCCTAGCACAGGTTATGGACGTTTCTTTCTCCAATTTTAAAACCACCCTCATCTTCTTCCGGTCCAGCCTCCTTACATATTTGGGCGAGATGGGTACAATGTGGTGTTTCTGATGTCATTAAATTCCCAACTCGCATTCTTCCAGCATACTCCATAGCAAGGAATGCTAGAAATTCAGCATCCATACTGTTGACTTCCCCTAACATCATATCCTATGTTCCGGATTGTATTCAGGATATATTGAATAAATAGGGACATTTTTCTGTCATTTGATCTTTGCTTTCATAGTGTGATTATCTTTGCTATTGTTCTTACATTTGCTGACTGACTTTCAGATTCCCTTTGGGGAGTCCAAAGCACCATCAAAATCTTTCAATTCATAAATGAACTGCAAATGCCTGCTTAATTCCCCCCCCCCACTTTTTTTGGGTCATTCTGTAGCATGATGGGATTTTAGCAACTAGCAGAGCTAAAGAATATAACAGTATTAGGAAGCCCAGCCTGTATAAGTAATTAAATTGCTTTTAAGCTGTGGGCCCTAGCAGAGAGAGCCAATGATAAGACCTCCAAGGCTGCAGCAGCAGTTAGAATTAAACAAAAAAATGCATGTAAAATCTAATTATGGTATGAAGGATACGCTCACTCAAATAGTTCCATTTCCAAAAACAAACTGGTGTTTCCTTTAAACACATGCATTCTAAATTTAGATATTGCTGAAGCAAAAGATGGACAGGTAGAGAATTTTGGGGCATGGAACAACAGCAAAATCCCCATTAGTATAAATAAAAATTGAATCCAAATGGGTCTTTTTCAAAAGCGGTTAATTTTGAAGTCTACTGAGTGTATATGGATGCTGTCTCAAAATCTCTGTGCACCCCTCATCCAAAGGGAGTTTTTGCTTTCTGACTTATTATTTATTAGACATATTATAGATTTATTATAGCCGCCCACTCCAAAAGACTTTTATGCTCAGAAAACTTGAGAATTGTTTTCCAACTTCAATAGGCATTTCCGGGCTCCGCTCCTTGTTGAAAAGGGTGAAGGAAGATGGTGATGCTGATCCTGTTTTTCCTGCATGTCTCTCTGGAGCCTTCCTCATGCTACCCACGTGCCTAAAAGAAAAACTTTCTCATGATCTTCCCAAGGTTGAATCGAAGCACAGGAAGCCAAAGGGATCGTGGGCTGCTTAGAGAAACAGAGAGGATTGTATTATGAATGGCAGGCTGTTCACAGACACCTCTTAGCGGCTGCATAATTTGCAGGAACACTGCTCTTGAAAGTCCCCGTTGGTAGACCAAACCAAGACGTCAACTCTGTAAGAAGGCTAAAACTACTTCTGTTAAAAAAAAATGCAGGGAAACTATTTTTTCCCCTGGAAGACATGACAGAGGCAAGTTCTCATCTGCTATAAGATTACAGGGAAGCTGGGAAAGGGAAAAGAGAGAGAACCATCAAGAGACAGAAGGCGAGCCTGTTGGCAGTCTATCTTATAAATGGCAACTCAGCCCAGGTGATGAGGAATCTGGGAAGAAGCATTTCAGAATCATCTGGGAGACTGTCTTAATGAACTTAGTATAAATGAGGAGGCAAAATTCCTCTTAAAAGCCTCCAAGATTATGTATTTAGCGCAGACTAGCATTAAAGATACCTTGAAATCTGTGTACTGTAGTTCTATTTTTCAAATCTTGCCCAGTTGTGGGGTTTTTTCTACCATTTCTCATTCAACTTGAAGAACTATCAGGTGAGGTTTTTCTATGGCATTCGCTTGTATCATAATAGTTCTTCTCCCAAAGAGTGAAAAATGAGCAAGTTGGCTGAACTGGTGCCAGATCTCTGGTGTTTCGAGCGGATAAGTTTTTTCATAACATGCTAGCAGATTGTTTATACTGGAGGGGCTGGGAATTGAACATGGGCGTCTTTGCAAACCGTGTTTGCAAACCAATGGTATGAACATGGGGTCTTCCCCGTGTTGGAGCCTTCCAGATGTTGAACAGCTCCCAAACACCTCAGCTGGCATGGCAAGCATAGGATGCTGAAAGACATCATTTAGCAAGATGGCATAGGGACTGGTTAATTGAGGGACTGCCCATAGTAACTGCCCGGCTGATTCGATCTAGCAGCGGTGGTGGGCTCTACATTCCTTCAATTAAACAAGGCCATCCTTTGGGACTCCAGTAGCATGCCTTCTGTTATGGCCCCTGCCCTCTGGAATGAGGTTCCCCCCAAGATTCTAACGTTCCCCACCCTACTAGCATTTCGAAGGGCCTTGAAGACCTGGTTCTTCACCCAGGCCCTTGGCGAGGGTGAGTGAAGCCCCCTTTAGATTGCGTGGGTTTTCGTTCTCCTCTGGACTTTACCATCTTTGCCAACTTTACACTTCATTTTTGTTTCATGTTTTCTTGTTTTTAATGTTTTAAACAGTTGGTCAACTGCCCAGAGTCACTGGGAGTTGGGCAGCATATACCTTTAATTAGGTCATCATCATCGTCATTACCATCATCTGGAGATCCTTGCTGTGACCCGGAGGCATGAATAACTCACCCTGCAAGGTGGACCTAGGTGGGCAATTTGAAGCCCTCCAGCAGTTAGGGCTGATGGAAGTTGGTGGGATCCTCCTAAACAGGCTGGCTTGGATTTCTGGGTGGCAGAGTCAAACATCTGGAGGCCCACACGTTGCCCATGCCTAACATATAGCCAGGTTTTTCCAAGCTTCCATTTGGTGAGACATGCTTCTTCTCTGCATGTTTCAAAGAGAAGGTCTTTTTTACTCTCTCTGTCTAGAAAGGGTTACCATTTCAGTGTGAAAAGAGTAAGACATCCCCATTTCTCCCTGCAGGAAAACGGTCCTGCTTTTTAGAAAGAGGCACACTCTAAGCAGAAATGCATGCAGAGATGCGAAGGGCGGGCAATCTGAAGGATGGTGCGTTGCTGCAGACATGTGTCAGCCCATGACTGACAGTCAAAAAGGCGAGACAGGGAGAAAGGGAAGCCCAAGCGGAGAACAACAACAGACGCCCGCAGGAGCCTCCTTACCCAGCACTTTGTAGCAAGAGACTTTGTATTATGTATATTTCCCGCTGTACCCAAATCTAGAATTATGAGTAGAAAAGCTTGGCCCAGATTTCAAAGATTTATTTCATTTGCAATGGCAAGAGGAAATTACTGGGATGGAGAGTGAAGGCTGCAAGTCCAGCCCCGTCAACAGGAACAAAGTACGTAAAAAGTGAAGGGGAGGGGGGGAAAGAGTGCAGTGATGGATTCTGTAACCCAATACTCCCAAGAGTGAGGACAAGGACCAACAGTTTTCTTCCAGAAGAGACAGAAACGCCAAACTAAGTTCTTTCTCTGAACTATTCATGGAGGAACACGCTGTTTGCACACTTGGGCACAAGCACCTTTGTCCTCCCTTGTAAACCTAAGAACACAGTTCCTGGGGAGACACGACACCCCCTCCACGTGGAAGGAATTCCTTGCCAGGCTGACTCCCCCCAGAAGCACAGAGAGAGGGAGAACATTTAAGGAACCAAAAACATCTCCAGTCCTGTTAAAGTGGAAGAGAAACAGGAAGTGGCTCCTTATTTTTGCCCCACAGACAACCTGGCCTGGTTGGAGTTCAAATGCAGAGGATAAGGACCAAGGTGCAGCAGATGGTCTTGGAGAATCAGTTGAAAAAGTAGGTTGATTTCTTCACCTCCTCTAAGTTGAAATTACCTGATGGAGAAAAAAGGAGAGATCAGGAAACGGCAAGAAGATACCGGTTAGGAAAACCAAGCCACTGAGAGTCCAATGGGAATGTGGTAGGGTATGAATGAATGAATGAATGAATGAATGAATGAATGAATGAATGAATGAATGAATGAATGAGTGAGTGAATGAATGAATGAATGAATGAATGAATGAATGAATGAATGAGGGAAGGGAGGGGAGGGGAACCCCAATTCACTCTCCAGAGAGGGCTGAGAAACGATCAGGCAGGAAGCCCCAGTATTCAAGGGCTGTGACTCAGCCTCCAATGTTCTAGGAGACTGAGCCAATGTCACAGAAAGAGGGGAGACTGAATTGCGGGGGCCATGTTTTCACGTTGGGGGCTTAAGGGTAGGAATGGGAGCAGAAAACCTTCCATTAAGCCTACTCCCCAATCCCCAACAGCTCCAAATGGAGCTATCAACTTCAGCTCCAAAATGGAACAAAATAAAGAGAATATTCTGGCCTATTTTTCAAGGTTTTAGGGGTGGGAATAGAAGCTAAGTGCCCCCCACTTCTTTTCCCACCTTAATGTTTTAAGGAGGGTTTAAAAAAAAATGAAAAATTGTTCTGCCCCAAACTGCCCATTCCGCCACCAAATTTCAGCAGTGTGATTCAAAGTTACATATGGCCCACGGATTGTCCATTTCTGCTGTAGTTAGGTAGACCTAAGCATAGGGAAAAAAACTAAAGTTAAAAACTAAAAATGATTTAATGTCCTTCAGCAAGAGTTGAAGATGACTGTGATGATTCCATTCTTCCCCTTGGATTTCACCGAATTTAAATCCCCAGGAGCAGTAAAAAGTGTGGCCAGTGATGAGGGATGTAGGGAACTGGAATTTAACTCTGTTTGGAGACTTGCTGCTCCCCAGCCTAGTGCCTTGGACTGAGATTAGCAGGAAGAACGCTTCATTTTCCTTGACCCTTCCTTCCAAGATGCCTTTTTCTCATGTTTCTGCCTGGTGACGAGATCTGGACGTCACAAAAGGTGTCATGTTGCCAAGTTTTTATTTCCTTTGTTGTATTTTTGTCACCTTTTTGGTAATGGCACTTTTTAATGCGTTTTTTTCTTCTTGATAGTGAAAAAATAACAAAACCCCCCAAAATAAACCAAAAAAAAAAAGAGGTAGCTCTCAAGTTATACAAAGACAAGGATTGGAGCAAAAGAGTTGTGTTAGCCCACGGCAAAAAATCAGGAGCCGTAGCACCTTTTCGGATGAAGAAATTTTATTAAAAGGCTTAAGCTTTATAAAGCTTAGGCCTTTTAATAAAATGTCTTCGTCTGAAAAGGTGCCACCAGATCCCTTCTGTTTTTTGCTTAATGTAAAGGTATCCAGGATGAACACTGAGTGGATCCTCACTTAACTTCAGGTTCTGGAGTGGGAAAAGCTGCTTAAGAGTCTCAGCTTTGAAACCAACAGGGAAAAAATGGAAGTGACAGACCCTGGCAGCAAGCCATGGATTCTCTCTGGGGGGGCATGTCTGACAACAGAGGTCCCACTGGCACCTCACAGGATATGCCAGAGAGGGGGAAATATTGCCTTTCGAACAATGAGACAGCTGCTGCCTGCTTCACTACCACAGACTGGGCTGGGGGAGAGGGTCCTCGGTACACCCCGAGAAGCTGTTTCCCTGCCAAAAACGGGTGCAGAGAAAGCGAAAAGAATGTAACTGCAGCCAGCTGGTAAATGTGATCAATTGCATGGCATCAGGCCGAAACCGCAAGAGTTCTGTGCCCAGGCAAATTGAGATGCTTGGGGATAAACCGCAAAACAGCCTAAGGGCTGTATAACTTTTGGAGCGCCGTCCCCTTCAAAAGGAGCAGAGTTTATGAGCTGGTCTTCTCTGACTTCTTTATGTTCGCTGATTTGGGTCCAGAAGCAGGCATTATTCTGGACCCCTTTGCTTCTCCCCCATTGCCTCTCTCCAGCCACGTTGGCTTCCTAGTAGGGCCAGAGCCCAATTTATTTTATTTTATTTTATTTTTATTTATTTATTATTAAATTTGTATACCGCCCATCTCTTCACCCAGGCCTTTGGTGAGGACAACTGACCCCCACTGTTTTCTTTTGTTTCTACCTGGTTTGTTATTCTGCCATCTCTACCCTTTTTTGTTTCTTGTTTTTGTTGTCGTGTTTTCAAGTTTTAAAGTCATTTGTAAGCCACCTGGAGTTGCTGGGAGTCAGGCGGCATATAAATTTAAATAATAATAATAATAATTGGAACTTACTGAATGTACAGGAAACAGAACATGAATACTGAAATAACGTAATAAAAACACGAAGAGAATGCTGGCGAGGAAAAGCAGAACATGGTCAATTTCTACAAAAGATCGAGGGGAAAGTGGATAAAAATAATACCTGGCCATGGCTTACAACTGGAACATTAAAAGAAAAAAGAAAAGAAATTGAAGGCTTGATTTTGTCAGATCAAGAGCAAGCTATTTGAGCTAATGCAATCAAGGCCAGAACTGAAAAATCATCGAATGATTCAAAGTGTAGATTGTGCAAAGAAGCAGAAGAAACCGTAGATCATATACTCAGCTCATGCAAGAAGATCGCACAAACTGATTATAAACAACGATATAACACAGTCGCCAGAATGATTCACTGGAACATCTGTAAAAATTATCATGTGCCAGTAATGAAAAATGGTGGGAACAGATAGTTGAAAAAGTAGCCGAAAATGAGCAGGTTAAAATACTGTGGGATTTCCGAATACAAACTGATAAAGTCTTGGCACTTAACACACCAGAATTAACTGGGGTTGTGAAGAAGAAAGTGTGGATAATGGATGGGACAATACCAGGGGATAGTAGAATAGAAGACAGAGAATTGGAGAAGACCGCAAAGTATCAAGATCTCAAAATCGAAGTTGAAAGATTATGGCATAAACCGGCTGCGGCGGTCCCAGTGGTTATCGGCACACAGGGTGCCATACCAAAAAACCTCGGACGGCACTTAGAAAATCTGCACATTGAGAAAATTTCCATCTGTCAATGACAAAAGGACACACTGCTTGGATCTGCACGTATACTACACCAATACATTACCACATCCTTAGGACCATGTTTCTCAACCTTGGCAACTTTAAGATGCGTGGACTTCAACTCCCAGAATTCCCCAGCCAGCCATGCTGGCTGGGGAATTCTGGGAGTTGAAGTCCACACATCTTAAAGTTGCCAAGGTTGAGAAACACTGTCTTAGGTTCTTGGGAAGAACTCAATGTGAATGAAGGCCAACACCAGCTAAAGAACTGGCAGCTGTGATTTCATGTTGTTATGTATATAATTAATAATAATAATAATAACAATAATAGTCATCTGTAACCAACAAACCTAACTATTGTAGAAGTTAGTGCTGTCTTCCAGAGAATAAATTCTTGCTTTTTTCTACCTTGCCTCGTCCTTTGCTAAAGCTTACAAACAACCTCCTCCTTATTCACTTGTGCAGTGTGAAGGGAGGGACAGAGCAGAGGACATACAGCCGCCTCTTTTCACTTCTAAATCACGAGACTCAGAAGCCTCATTCAATTTTGAAACTTGATGACTGAGGGCAGAAACAGGCAGGGAGGAGGAGTTGTATTTTTTGACAGTCCCCACAGGAGGCCAGTTTCACACAGGACTGGGCAATGTCTGAGGGTTAGGAACATTTTCTTGGTATTTTGGAGGAGCATCTGGTAAACACCCACCCAAACTTTGAAGAATCATCCAAAACAGTGATTTTGAAATCTGGCCATTTTGCTGCTGGACATCATTGTGATTTTGGGTGAGAGGACCATGTGTTGCCTGTAGTCATGGGGTGCCCAACTCCTTTTTTCATTTGGAAAAGGGGCAGTGGCTTCCAAGTTTTTTTCCCCCATTCCAGTCACTGTTGGCTCTAAAGCCTCTGAGCAGAAAAGATTGCAGATAAACAAGGAAAAATAAATAGCACCCCCAAACCTCTGGTTGTAGATGGAGGGAACCACTAGAACAACACAATCAATTAAGTCTTAATTCATATAAAGTGCCAATGGGCTTGGACCAAGGAATTTAGCAATAGGGGACAAGCAAATGACTCACCAGGCTCAATCTTGCTATTGTACAGCGGAAAGGAGCATCATTTGAGTCACACTTAATACTTGGGGGGGCTGTAAAGGGGGGCATCATGCACGTGAGCAGAGATAGGTTTGGAGTCTATTCAGCCGTAAGGCTATTTTAGGCTTAAGCTACAGTTCTTACACATTTCCCATTGCAAAACAGTAGGAAATAGTGCCATCAATTTTCAGCCCTCTTAGTCACAACAGAGCTTGAATAACCTGCCTCTGACACCCCACCTATGCTCACCATGGACTGAGCCATTCGCCTTTGCACCGAGTGCCTCCCGCAGCTCCATCAACTCCAAAAATTAACATTTGCAAAACAAGCAGCTAATTTTCATCACATTTGCATGGACCACTGTCACACCTGGTACTCCTATGCAAAAGGATGGGGACAGGAACAGGATTGGGCAGTATTAGTCTTGATCACTGATGAACGGAGAGCGTCTACTTTTCAGAGCAAGTTCTCAACTCCACTCGGCATACAAGGAGCTCTCACTCCCAATCCCAGGACCTGGGATGAAATGGGAAGAGATGCCAAGGATCTTTTAGGGCTCCAGCTCAGGGCAAGAGCCACAATTCTGTATGCAAAAGATCCTGGAGTTTGATTCCCACACCCTCCGGGGCAACGCCTGTTAAATGACCAGGGAGCAGGTGTTTCCCTGCAAAGTCCCAGCCAGAGGATCTGGTAGCTGATCTCTGTGGGCTGAAGACGCAGCTGGAATTTCAAGGGGGTGTGGGGAGCATTCTCACAAAATGACAGCCACAAGGGACTCGCCCATTCACCAGAGGGGGGTGGCCAAAAGACCGCTGGGATCGGCTCTCTGGAATGCTCTTTCCCATCTCAGTGGCATCCTTGGGGATGAAAAGCCCCCGAGCTCCAGCTGCCTACCCCTACCTAAAGCATCCACCCGGGTCACCTAAGGGCCTTGATTCCTAACAGCGTGGAGTAGAGAAGATGTTAACCTGGGACTTCAAGTCCCTGCTTCGCTCTGAGAAGAGGCTGCAGCTATGTAGAATTCATGCCTCTTCCAGCATATCAAGCCCACCTGAGACTAGGAAAGGCCGAGACTGGGAAAGATTGCCCGGGCACCCAGTCAAACCAGTCACCGAGAATACTCCTACCCATCTGCTGTACCACTGCAGGCGCTTTGCCAGTGACGGCTGTTAGGGGAAAAGGGCAATCATGATCACGGGCAGGAGAATATGGAAGTGCATTTGCAATCACCATGAGAACTAGCCACTTGGGTTTATCTCCATTCCAGTAATTTCCTTTTAAAGAGCAAATTTCAACCCCTATGACTTTAACCCGTCCCACTCAATCACACAGAGGGGGCATGCTTCGGACCCCCTCAGTGAAAGAACATCAATTAGCAGGGTCCAGAAGGCGGGCCTTCTCTGCGGTAGCCCCGCCCTTTGGAACATCCTGCCCCCGGAGGTGCGATTGGCCCCCTCACTCCTGGCCTTCCGAAGGGCCTTGAAGACCTGGCTCTGCCACCTGGCCTGGGGTGGGGAGGGAATACTTCAAGCAGGGGGATGGCTAGCCCCATAGAGGCCTCCTGTCTTCAGCCTCAGATTTTTCATCTTCTTGGACTCTCCTTCCCCTTTTTTAGAAATGCTTTTAAACTGATGTTTTATGTATTTATATATATTTATATTTTTAATGTTTGGTGTGAGTCGCCCAGAGTTCCCCATTGGGGGGAGATGGGCGGGTGAGAAATTTAATAAACAAACAAACAAATAAATAAATAAAATAATAAATAAATTAGAACACGAGCCCTGGTATGTTCTCTTTAAGTTTTGAACTTATTGCGGTCAGCAGGGTTAGCCCGCCTAAGCATTCTAAAGAGTAATAATACTGAGTTGAGCAATGCTTGGATCCCAGCTATCACAAAGCCAGATGTGATTCTCTGTTACCAATAAACCAAGCAGGACAACAAAGGCTAACGGATAAGATTATGTGTTAATCTGATAACCTAAAATGCAAATCCCCATGGGGTGGGGTGGACCAAGGCATTTTGGACCAAGATGGCGTCCATAGTTCCAAAATTGATTCCAAGGTAGATTCTGATTTGGTTGCCCCAGGAGAAGCACCTCTGGATTCAAATCCTGGTAGCTGCCCCAGGAATTGAACCCGGATTGCTGCCAACCATGGTGTGTTCCTGCACATAATCAAGCAGCTTGACTCTTCCACGGGACCCATTTGGGAAGTGCAAATCCCAAAAGGCCTCTAGCAAAAGACACCCTGACGCTGCAAGACACTGGCTGGCTTGGGAAGGTTAATGAGATCTCTGAGAAAGGTATTTAAAAAAGGGTTGCATAGCAGGGGATCAAGGAGAAAGTGTCAGGGATCGTCCTGCCTCTGGGTCAGGATGGATTAATTGAGATCTTGTCCAGCTCCAGAATTTAGCTTTCAGCTCCGAATTTTGAAGCAAGGAATGGTATAAGCAAGACAGCAGCCTTCCAGTTTCAGAGGCAGTCTACCTTAAACAGCAGTTGCTGGGAAGTAACGGCCCATGCACTATCTTAATTCAGGGAGAATTAAATAACACCCCCCCAGAGAAAACCAGCATTCCTTTGAAGATTGGGGAAGCGAACCTACATATGTTGATCACACTCCCTGGCCCCCCGCTGAAAAGCAAGCCACTCCCTTCTCCCCCTTGGCATCTCACAGATGTGTTGGGAGGTTTGCTTGGAATTCTGGGAACTAAGGTTCCAACTGGCTTAGAAGATGCCAGTTCGGCACGAGCTGTCCTCATCTAAAGCAATTCAGGCTTTGGAAAGGTTTGGAGCTCCAGGGCAGTTGCTCCTGGAATCAGGGAGAAGGGGAGGAACAGCCCTGCCAGACGGTGATGAATTTGTTGTGGAAAAGAGGCAAAGAACTTAAACTAATTTTTAAAAGTGTTTTTCAAAGTTTATACGAGGGTCCTCAACTTTTGTTAGACACTTTTGATTTGAAGATATGGTACAGACATACTTGCAAAACGATTGCCAAAGCTGGCACGGCCAATCACAAAAATCCCATTATCAGAAAATAGACAAACCCACCCCCACCTCCTCATTTTATTTTGTGAGACTCCCTCCAAGGGATCCTGTGTAGGGCCCTGAAGGTTTCAAAACACGGGCTTAGCTGGAGGCTGGCTTCAGCTCTGCAGCACCCTAGCTTCCCATTAATTTTCCTTTAATTAAAACCATCAAGAGACCCACTCTGGTGCTGTGGTGAAGGGTCCTGGCTAGAAACAGGAGACCGTGAATTCTGGTCCTGCCTTAGGCACGAGGCCAGCTGGGTGACCTTGGGCCAGTCCCTCTCTCGCAGCCCTGGGAAGAAGAAGGTGAGGGCCAACCACTTCTGAAAACCTTGCCAAGAACACTGCAAAGACTCCTCCAAGCTGTTGCCCTGGGTCAAGATTGCCTCAGAGACAGACACATGTACCGAAATCAAGCTGGCCAAGGAACGTGTCAGTGGGTACGCTGGTGTCTTAGGGTGCCATGCTGTGGATCCAGAATGCATCTCTCTCCCCCCCCCCCCCACTACCCAATTGCCATGAAAGGTGAATGATGTCAGTTTTGACCCTCGCTGAATGACGTTTTCATCTTGGAAAGGGTTAAGCAGGAACGCCCACAAGGGATTTGCACATTTGCATAGCCTTCCCTTGTATCTGATACCTGGTTATACCCTAAATACCAGATCCCAAATCAAGGGGCTTTGCATTCTTACCTTTCTGAGGAATTTCAGAGAGTAAATGTTTCAGCTCCTGGATCCTGAGAAGTGTCTCATTTTTCTTCTTTCTATTGCATGGTGGAGGGAGGGAGGGGAACACGTTAACCAAAAGAACTCAATGCCAGTTTCCCCCAACCTCATGGATAAAATTAGTTCCCATCAAGCCCGAAAGTGTGCAGTTTTAGCCCAACAATGCTGGACAGAGAGCAGGTTGGGGAAGAAGGATTTATGTACCAATAAAGAGTTGTGGGTCACTCATTCACATTTCCCATCACTCAAACTCCCACACAGTGCTTTTGTTGGTTAACTGACTGGGCCCAGTGACACCCACCCACCCATGGGGTGACTTTCAAATGCCTGGAGCCCAATGCCCCATCTTCACCTCTCTTGCAGCCTGATAAAACTCATCAGTCAAAATTTAGTGTGTGTAAAAGAATATTGGGGGGCGGTGTAATAAAGAGATTACACGAGAGTTCTGAAAAAGCAGAAAGGGTGAGAAAGAAACTCTAAAGAACCCCGCCTTGATTTTCTTTAGTATAAGATGGGACAGGGAGAAACTTGGGCAGGTTTTCAAGTTGATACCAGCCCTGAGAGGGAGGCCAGGTCATGCAACAAGATTCCAGGAATGCTCTTTATTGTGTGAGAAGGAATAACAGAATCTCAAAAGCTTGTCCAAGGTTCCCCTCTTACACTAAACCAGGATGCTGGCTGGGGAATTCTGGGAGATGAACTCCACACATCTTAAAGTTGCCACGGTTGAGAAACACTGACTAAACAAAATCAAGGCAGGTTTTTAAAAAATTTCTCTCTCACTATTCCCTCTTCCTCAGTGCTGTGCAATTTTTTCTGCAAGTCCCCTATTAATGGATCACTCCTTCCTTCCCTAAGGACCGTTCAATCTTCCTTCACTGGGTGTATTTTCTTTTCCAGCTCTTTCTGAATCCACCCACATAGACTAGTTTAGTTTTGCTTGGTCTTATGGGAGGGTTGGCAGGGAAGCTTAAAAAAAATGTTTTGTTCTATTTAGGTTTTATGGGGACTGCTCCAATCATGTTCATAGCTGGGCAAACAATGAAAAACATTAAAAGGAGGGAAAAAAACCCCAAATCGGGTAAAATAGAGCTATTACTCAGAAGAGAGGACAGAACCTGGCATGGAAAAATATCTCCCTTGTTAATCTGACTCTCTCCTGCTTTTAGCAGCATCTGTTAAACCAAGAAGCAGATTTATTTTGTGCTGTTCCACAAAGAAAGGAGACTTTTTCTTGGCGTTAGGAAAATGTTCCTGGCAATACTGCCCATGTGGAAAGGGCTATCCCTTAATGGAGGTGCTACAACACCATCAAGTGAGTTGGGCTTCTTCCATTCTCTGATTCCCAGTCAGCCAGATCAACCCATCAACCAACTTCCAAATCAATTAATCAAGAAGAAGGTTTTCCAAAAGCAGTTTAAATGTTTATAAAAAACTGCAGAGGCAAGCATCATCTGAAAACAGGGTTCCCCTCTTCTCTTACATGCAGGCAAAAAGGCTCTTCTGTGTCTGCTACTCTAAAAGCAATATGGAACAACCTTCTCTGTATTCAATAAGATTTACTCTGGAGCAAACTGGCATAAGATTGTACCACACAGTAATGTCTGCTGTGGCAAGGGCACATTGTTAGATGCACTGGGGCCTCAACTCCTCAAAATCCCAGCAACCACGCTCAGTTGGTGCTCAGTTGGAGAAAGGGGGTATTCACCTGAAAAACAAAGCAGGTAAGCTTTCTGCAGAGAGCCAGTTTGGTGCAGTGGTTAAGGCACCAGGCTAGAAACTGGGAGACTGGGAGTTCTTGTCCTGCCTTAGACATGAAGCCAGTAGGGTGACCGTAGGCCAGTCCCTCAACCCTGGGAAGGAGGCAATGGTTAACCACTTCCGAAAAAATCTGGCCAAGAAAACTGCAGAGACTAGTCCAGACAGTCGCCAGGAATCAACACTGACTCGAAGGCACGTGCAGAAAAAGCTTTCTGCTTCATTTTTTTTTTTTTTAATTTTCAGGCACACTCACACTTGCTTGGGGGAACCCTCTACTGGCAGAAGACAGAAAAAAGTCTTTTTCTGGTGGTTTCTGAACAGGGAGAGGTTGGAATCCCAAGGAGCAGCATTCAGCATTCCACACAGCAACCTTCTGCTGCAGAGCCTACCTGGAGGGACATATTTGATGGTATGTAAAGAGAAAATAAACGTCCAACGTCGCAGAGAACTTACGGAGCATCAGAACAGTATTTCTGCAACATAAACTTTGCAAGGTCCTCCAAAATGGGTTGCTGGTGTAGTGCCACAAACTGTTCACGGCATATCTAGGATTCAAAACGTAATCACTTGAACATTCCAGTCCTTCCCAAAACATGTGGGGAAACCCACAGAATAGAAGCGCAGCCAGGTGGTCCACAGACTGTACACCCCCAAATCGTGACACTCCTAGGGAAGTTGATGGGACTTGAGGTCTCTGATCTGAACATGCAGGGAATCTTTCGAGGGAAAAACAGGGAGACTGTGAGTTCTAGTCCTGCCTTAGGCATGAAGCCCTCTGCTTCAGCCCTGGGAAGAGGAAGGCAAGTGAAAATCAAAAGTTTTGGCAAGAAAAGTGCAGGGACTTGTCCGGGAAGTTGCCAGGAGTCAAGACTGACTCAAAGCCCGGCCTGTGCACACACATACATACACAAGACCTTTAGAGAAAAGCTCGCAAGAAGGGCTTCCCATAAATAAAACTGCGAAAAAAATGTAACACGTTTCAATTAAAAAAAACACACCCCAAAGTAACCAAAACTAACATCCTCCAAATAGCTTGGCCAAAATTTCAGCCAGGTTGGGGAAGCGGGTTTTAAACAACACACAGGCCAAAAGTCTAAATGAATTCATTAAGAAGGGGGGAAAATGTTTTCCAATCCAAGACAGGTGATGCCATAAAAGCAAAGCTGCTTAAAGTAAGAGGACTTTAAAAGCTTGTACGGAATGGATGGTTGTGTTTTGCTTGAAATGGACTCTGCCAGCACAGGGCTGCTGCGAAAAAGCCCATCTTCTGAATCTGCTAATAAACAGGCTGGATTTTAATTTAAGCAGGGCCTTCAGGACTGATCTAACTCTTTTGCAGTGTTATTTAGGAGAAGGTAGTCCTTTGTGTAATCTGGCCCCAAACCTCTTGGGATTATAAAGGCAAACTTTTGGAGAAATGTTGTCTTAGACCAGTGTTTCTCAACCTTGGCCGCTTTAGGATGTGTGGACTTCAACTCCCAGAATTCCCCAGCCAGCCATGGGGAATTCTGGGAGTTGAAGTCCACACCTCTTCAAGTGGCCAAGGTTGAGAAACACTGTCTTAGACCAAGGAAGGATACAGCGAGATTTGTTCGTGTGGCAGCATCTTACCTTATTCATTAAGTCGACCGTGGCTGCGTGCGTCCAGAAGCAGTCATGCACGGAGACAAAAGTTAGCCCTTCCCTGAAAGAGAAGAGAAGCAGATGAGTCTCATACCACAAAGCAAATTCAGAGATTTAGAGTACATTTTTAAGGGGGAAATATTTGATATAAAGACAGTAACCAGAAGCAATTTTAACGTTTATAAATAATTTGATGTAATCACCAGTTGGATACAATGGGAGATTTAGAACTTAATACTGTTTTTACTAATTGTTCTGAGTACTTTTTAAATTTTTTCTTCTCCGTTTTATTTCTTTTCCTAAGATCATGGGCATTTATTTTAAATAAAGTTAAACAGTGGTGACATCAATATAAATATCCCTGTTTATAGAGTTTTGTAGTGATTTACAATTATTTCTCGAGATGATAGGATGATTTTAGTTTGATATAGTCAGTGAATTATCTAATCCATGAAATAATGAATTCTAAATTTTATGACAACTGTAGATTAATTATTTATTGATATTTTATTTTCCAGCCACTCTGTCTTTTCTTTTTTATTTTATACAGTTATTTATTTTATTCTTTAAATGTTTTAAAATAGACAAAAAAAAAGGGGGGGGGAAGAGAAGCAGATGAATTGGCAACTAACTTCTCCGAGTTAGTTACTGTTAGTTGCAGCCTGAGAGTGCAAAGTGGAAGATGATGAAATGTGCAGAAATTCATTATTGAAATGAATTGCTATTGAATATAATTGCTTTATAGGCCTTTTCTAGACAGCCAAATGGTTTTCATCCACGGCTGATCACGGATCTTGCATTCTTTTTTATTTACTGTTTATAGATGATGGCTGTTTAGGCTGCTGTTTTGCTACGGTTGTATCTACAGTATTGCTTTTTTCAAAATCCTGCTCTTCTTTCTTCTTTCAGGAGAGGGAAAAACATGGATTGTAAATATGAGAGGAAATGACAGCTGATAGTGCATCTTATTCAGACAGGCCGGAATAGAACCAGAGGCAGAATTATTAGGGATCTGCTGAGGCTCACTTCCTTTATTGACTGGGAGGAGAAAGAGACAAGGCAAAGGGGATCTGGAACAGCAGTAAGATGGTAGGGAAGGAAGTGGGCCCAGTCAGTGAGAGGATACAGAATTTGAATGTACTCAATAGATAGAATGACCTCTATCTAGTCCAGGGTTCCTCAACCTTGGCAACTTTAAGATAGGTGGACTTCAACTTCCAGAATTCCCCAGCCAGGCTGGGGAACAATAAAATAAATAACTATATAAACTATAAACAATAAAATAAATAACTATATAAACTATATCAACACAGAATCTATATCCAGCATACATCTTCAACACACATAAAGTTCATCAAGTTCATCTTCCACCATTCAGGGTAAATTGCTATACACCATATAACTTTGACACACTCAGAGGTCATCTAATTCACCCTCCATCAGTCAGTGTAAAACCTCTATATGACATATATCTCTGACACACCCAGAAGTCATCTAGTCCACCCACCACCACTCAACGCAGAATCTCTATACAGGAGATACATTCGACACACTCAGACATCATCTGCTTCACCTTCCACCTCTCCATGTAAAATATCCATACAGGAAAGATCTTCAATACACTCAAGAGGTCATCTAGTCCGCCCACGCCCCCAATGCCTTCCCCCTCCCCACCACTCTTCATTGCAGAATCTGCCGCTTTTCTTGACCACTGTCCTCTCTTCTGTTCCAATACCTTTGGAAAGTCTACCCCTGCCTCCCAATGCAGGCTTTTCCCCTGTCTGTTTCTGCCCAGGCCAAACTCTTCTGCAATGTTAACGCCCAGGATCCCACGGGTGCAACAGAAATGGGCTCCTCTGCCTCCCCTTCTTTAGGTGAGCCCTCCCGGCTTTATCAGCTCTTCCAGGTTGCAGGGGGCAGGTGCACTTACTTCCAAAAGGCATTCAGATTTCTCAAAAATACCGCCCCTCCCATCAAGGGAGCCCAAAGACGCCCATTCTCACCCTTCTTACTTTTGACAGTGCAGAGCCGTCAGCATCATGTGGCTGGAATCCAAAGAATGGATGAAATTGGGTGGGAAGGCGTTTTTCTGTTTCCTTGTGTTTGGCTTCCTGCAGGGGAACAAGGCAGAGCAGAAAAGAGTTTGAATTCCAGGACCATCTTACCCACCCTAACCGAGACCCCCCTCTAGCAGCTACCAGCATTTCAATCCAATAATCCATTACTTTAGCCAAAGGTACAAAATGTGGCGTCCATGTGCCCTCATCGACCTGCAAGGTGCCTCTCAAACTTTCTGCCTCTCCTGCCTTAACTGAACAGGAATCTCCAACCATTTCTATTTATCCAAAATGGGTCCTGACCTGACACTGGCCCCGTGAGCAATCTTAGAACACCCCAGCAGGGGAGGGTTGAAGCTCAGGGCTTCGTTTGGAGGAGAAGCTTCAAATCCACTAGCCACGAGCAGCACATTTCAAGGTCAAAACATTTCCAGGTCAAAAGCGTTCTGTTTCCAAAACAGCACTGGGACACTTACGGGTTGGTCAGAACACCTCTGGCAACGTTGCACCAACCCATTTCAAACTGTAAAGGTTTGCATGCTCCTAATGCTCGCCTACCCAGTTAAGCTAGATCTGAGAGCAGCAGGAAGCATTTCTGAGTGTCAGCTATCTTGGGCACACCCACCCCGTTCTCAGAAATTCCAAATATGCCCATCAGCCTTTAGGCTGTCTCCTCCAGTGGATTAAACGAGGCATCGCTGTGTATATATTGCTGATGTTTGTAAAATATTTTGTTTTTACAAATTTTACAAGGGAGCAAGCATACTTCTTGCAAGCTCAGGAAAGAAGGCCTCTTCTCGACAGGCCCCGATTCCTCCTGGTTCAGCATCATTTTTTCCAAGAGGCATTGTTTTCCTTTGAGGCAAGAAGAGATTGCCACAATGCAATCACGTGCCGGTGTGCAGGACAAAGCAGTTGTCAAAATCATAGTCAAAGAACTGGTGTTCTAAAGCTAGGATTTGCTGGGAACATGAATGCGCCAGTGTGCGGGGCCAGAAACTTCTGGCATCCTTGGAAAAAGTAAAGAGAGCTGTTCTTCGGCCAGAGCATTTCTGAGAAGCCCATAAACAGCGACAAGCCACTTCAGAAGGCATTTCAACTATTTTAGAAGAGGCATGCCTTTCTGCACAAGAATACAAGGAACAAGAGAATGCAGGTTGTGATACACACACGCCTTGCACCAGAAGAATTAGTATCACTAGAGACAACTGATGCACCTCCTCAAACCGGTGCCCCATTTTGGCATCAAGGAGGGCACATATAAGCAAGTGCTGGAGTAATGCATACATGCAGCCTCTGAACGCCTATTCCCTATTTCAAAATCAGCGCCTGAATAATTTGGAAACACCACCAATCCGACCAATCATTAAGCTTATCTGATCAATAGCATTTTCCTTTTAAGTCACGTGAGAGCCCCAATCATCAGAGAGGTTGATGATTTCGACTCTCGTCTGACTGAAAAAGTCATCTCCAGCTCTCTTCCGACCATGCCGGCCGGAATTAAGGAGAGGCGGAGTCTAACCGTGCTTGGGTGATTTTCTCTAAAACCCACTCTGGATTTTAGAGAAAAGTGTTTTCTTCAGAGAGATACTCACTGGTCCACACAGGAGTCTGATTTTAGGTAAAGGCTCTGCATGTCTCCCTTTATCTGGTTGTGAAGAGAGAAAGAGCAATTTTGGTTATCAGAGGATGCTCCCATTTTTTAGAAGCCACCACAGAGAAGAAAACAGACACCCAGAGCAAAGGTATGTGTTCCCCTGACCCAAGTGCAATTCCTGGCAACTACTGCAACACATCCATACAGTTTTTGTGGCTCAAATATAGGACTGGTTTCTCCTTGCCTTTTTCCAGGACGTATTTTCAACTTCCCAGTCTAGCCTACTGCCCTCTGCTTTCCTGTGGTGGCCCATTCCAGTTCCAAACGAGCCTGACCCTGCTCAGCTTGTTTTGAGATCAGCTGGGTTGGCTGGGGCCTGCCACATGCTGCTGGAGGGGCTAGATGTGAAAACAATCCAGGGGAACATTGGTGCTATGTGCATTTCAAGGACCGCTTGTGCCCAAGATTAACAGCTATGCTTGAATTTTGCATTAAAAAAAAAAAGAAAGTAAGCAATTCTCTGGAAGCTGGATTCTGTGTCCAATCCCACATTCTCTAGTCCCAGGTTCCAGTGTAGCCACGTGCTTAACCAGTAATCCAGATAAGCTGTACCCTGGAGCGCTCAAGGACTGGAATGGTTTGTCACACCCAGAGAAAAGGGACCTAAGTTGGAATTTTCATTCGGGTTCATTGGAAGAACGTGGGCTGATAATTCTGTCCAAGCCTCGTTGATCTCCATTAGGTGTGGCTATCAGGACCCAGAGTTAAAACACAAACTTTCATTCCTCGGCCAAGGGACAAGGAAGAGTGTCTCAACAGACAGGAACACAGCCTTGTCCTTTCTAGAGAGCCAGAACAGCTGCAAGGTGTTGACCTCCCCTCCCTGGACTGGCCAGGAAAAAGACTCTCCCAAATTGCTGGTTGTTAGCAGCATGCAAACATGTTTCAAGATCAGTCTTGAGTGCAAAATACTTTGCTTCAGGTTTGAAACAACTGACCAGAGTTTGATCATTTCCAGAGTGTTTCAAACACTCTGTTTTGAGCCCCAAACACTTCCAAAATGATCGGACATAGCCCATCTTCTCAAAACAACCGTTTCAAGCTTGGTGCAGCTTGATGCAAAATGGGGCAGTGGGATGTCCGAAGGGGTCATGTTTTGAAAGGTTTTGCACCCTAAAACCTTTCTCCTGTATCTACTGTCTGATGACGTCTTGAGAGCAGGCCAACATGGTTCTCTCTTGCTCGCTTGATTAAGTGTGTCACCTGAAGATTACTGGACAAACTCATGGGACGGAAATTATCCTTACAATCACCAAAAGTGTTTTTCTCTGTATTCAGAAAAGAAAAATGTTCTCAGTGGGGTTTAAGAAAAGGTAAGTAAGAAGTAAATTCCCCTGCAGTCTTAAGGATGTGACATAAAGGGGAATGAGAGGGAAAAAAAGCAATTTCAATTGCCAGTTCCTCAACGTGTTGTGTAGTTGCTGTTCCTCTGACCAGTAAGTGTGGCTGGCTGCCCCCTGCTCCTCGGCCAGAGGCCAGAGCATAAAGCCCTTCAATTCTTCAGGGCGATGGATATAAATAATCAAACTGCATCCCTTTGGGAATAATCCTAAAGTTGGAAGGAACCATAGAGGTCATCTACTCCAACCCCCCTCAGGCAGGATTTGTTACACCATCTCTCCAGCCTCTATCTGAATACCTCCAATCGAGCAGAAACTCACCATTTCACACAGCGGCCTGCTCCACCATCTCACAGGTCAGGCTGCCAGGAAATTCTTGTTGAGCTCTACCCTGAACCACCTAATTTGAACCCACTGCCTCTGGTCCTGCCCTAAACGCTTTATGCTCCAGAGCAGTGTTTCTCAAGCTTGGCCATTTTAAGATGTGTGGACTTCAACTCCCAGAATTCCCCAGCCAGCATGGCTGGCTGGGGAATTCTGGGAGTTGAAGTCCACACATCTTAAAATGGCCAAGCTTGAGAAACACTGCTCCAGAGCAATGGATTGTCAGGGGGGAGGAAGTAAGAGATAAACACAGCAAATAAATCAGTGGCATTCCTTCAAACAGCCCTAATTTCTAAAAAGAAACACTATTTATGTCCTCCAGGACAGCAGCAGGTATGAAGAGGCTGAGCGTGTGCAAGGTTTGTGCATTTGGGAGGGTGGAGGAAAAAAAGCTGCTTTATTCACGAAGCTTCAGCAGCTGTTTGCTCATCCTGGCAAAAAGCAGCTGGGCTGTCTTGTCTGCTGAGTCATCCTCCCCAAATGACTGACTCACGCCTTCGCCACTGCAAAAGGCTGAGTCATGCCACCCTTCTCTCCCCCCCCCCGCTTGCTTCGAGGCTCCAGAGTGGGCACTGAGGGGGTGCTCTTGACTGCCAGCCGGCCTGCCCCCCAAACCCCCCCCAACCCAGCACATTTAATCTGATTCCTGCCTCTGTTTCCAGAATAAAAGAAAAAAGAAGAAGATGTTTAGGTGGCCAGTTAAAATCTCGAAGGGAGATGAGCGGAGGAGGAGAGTTAGAAACCACATGAATTGCAGGGAGGGGAGGAACAGCCTGAAACGTACGGGCAGGAAGGGGGGAGAAGTCTTGGCATCAAGATCCTGTAAGGCAGGGTTCCTCAACCTCAGCAACTTTAAGATGGGTGGACTTCAACTCCCAGAATTCCCCAGCCAGCCATGCTGGCTGGGGAATTCTGGGAATTGAAGTCCACCCATCTTAAAGTTGCTGAGGTTGAGGAACCCTGCTCTAAGGCAGTGTTTTTCAACCCTCAGCCACTTTAAGACGCATGGACGTCATCTCCCAGAATCCCCCAGCCAGTTGCTGAGGTTGAGAAGCACCGCCTTAGAGGATCTCGATGCCAAGACTTCGCCTCCCTTCCTGCAAATACGTTTCAGGCTGTTTCTGACTCCCAAAGTCTACGAGGGACACAAACTGCAGTGACAAATGGGGCCCCAGTGAATTTTATTTCAAAATACTTTTTTTTTTTCTTTTCTCTTTGCAAAGGACCAAGAACATCAAAGGTCTGGAACTATTCTCCTGGGAAATGGGTGCAGGCAGGAAGGTGTTCAACAAGGTCATAAGAGATGGATCACATAGCAGGAGAAACTTGGTGGGGTCAGAAGAATTGACACAATTTTGAGTCTCTCGGAGAAGGCAAGAACTTTTGTGTCTCAACACCAAACCATGGAACGAAGCCAATTTGCACACTGCTACTACCATGTTTGGGGTTGGTGTAGTGATTAAAGGCACCAGGCTAGAAACTGGGAGGCCATGAGTTCTAGTCCTGCCAGGCACAAAGCCAGCTGGGTGACCTTGGGCCGGTCCCTCTCTCAGCCCTAGGAAGCAGGCAAGGGCAAACCACTTCCGAAAATCTTGCCAAGAAAACTCCAGGATCTTGTCCAGGCAGACTCCAGGAGCCAAGGCTGACTTAAAGCCACAAAATTAAACAACAATGTTGACGAGAGTTAAAAGCAAATCACAGGAGAGCCAAACGTCCCTTCCCAGCTCAAGCCACCCACTTTCTGTCTAAGCTACCGAGAAAGATTGTTGGGAATACCAGCCCAAACCCTTGGAGGAAGAAATGAATAAAAACTCAACCAACCAAAACACTGATATGCCATGAAATAAATCATGACTTAATTTGTGGGGTTCTTGTCTGCAAAACCCAATGAAAATTAAAGGGGCTCAAGAATGCCAAGAAATAGCTAAGATCTACTGATGGTTATTCAGTCTACACAGAACTGACAGCAGTCTAAGTAACAGGTACTGGGGTGAAACAATAAAACTGCTGGATGAAACCAGAGCTGTCAGTCTCAGCAGTTCAATTATCTGTCCCCATTTCCAGCCCAAAAATAAAGCTGCAGTTAAGTCACAGGGTTAGAGTTAGCCCTCTTTAGCCAAATAACTTCATTCCTGTTGGATCAGTACAGATTTAGTCAAGATGACTTGCAAAAATAATAATAATTAAAAAAAAATGGAAAACTCTAAGCCCTAAGGTCTCTTGTACAGCCCAACCAGGGGGAACAGGGATTAGCTGATTTAAACCAAAGGTACCTCTTTTTTGGAATGCAGCTCAGTGCAACACCCCTCAAAAGGCACACCTCTGGATTCTGATTTAACATCTGTTCTGACTTTTGATTGACATACACAAACATCCTTGAGGATCTTACCAATGTGGATTTCTTGCGATGGTAAGGCTGAATGATGGGTAGACCCAGGGGGGTCACCCACTCCACCGTCTGGCCAATCTTGGAAATCAGCCAGGCGCTTTCCGTCAGCCAGTTCTGCAAGACCAAAGGAAAGGGTGAACAAGATGGTTTGGAGCAGAGGGGTGTGGAAATGGGTTAGGAAAGGAACCATATTTGGAATTTGGGAGGGTGAGGAGCAGGAGCAGGAGCAGGAAGGCTTCCACAACCTGCTTTCTGCCTCTTCAGAGATGCCTACAACTTCCAGAATTCCCCAACCGGCACCCTGTTGGCTATGCGGGTTGAGAAATTTGAGAACTGTCCTCCAAACACAAAAACTGACATATATCAGGTAGAGAAGGCTGTATGTACTGTGAGGAAGTGAAAAAAAAAGTTAGGATGTGAGTCTTAGAGAGAGGAGATCAGCTGGTTGGACACAGGATTAGGTGAAAATCTGAGTGTGATCTGGAGCTCCAGGTAGTCAAAAGTTCAAAGGGGAGAGGGCAGTAAAAAAGTAAAGAGCAATTTATTCATAATTTGCCAGCTTTTGTTTAAGAAAAGATAGGAAAGCAGAAAATGTAGGGCGATAAGCCTCCTCCACCCACCCCTGATGGTACTACAGGCCTTGTACAAGCCCTAAAGTTGACTTAGCAAAGTTAAAGAAACAACCCCCCCCAGCAAAACAAACTCTGACTGCTTCGTATCATCACCCCACTACCGGGGCCCTTCTGCCCCACAATAAATGCAATCTCTGATCACCCAAAGATTGTCCACTCTTGCTAATAAGTTCTGCAAAGCCAAAGGATTTTGATTTATTGAATAAACCACCATTAAGCTATTAATAGTTTTAGCATGGCGTGACCCAGGCCAGAGAACAGGAGGCCAAAGGGGAAAAACGGGGGCAAGTTTTTGTGTACAGTCATGAGTTTACCTGAATTTCCCGAGACCCTGAGAACATTTCGGTAAGGCTTTTGAAGACTAGCCGGACAAGATACAGGGCTGCTTCCCAAACATCTGCCTGCAGGGAAGGAGGAAGATTCCATAAGAAACATAGACAGGCCGTCGCAAAACCTTGGTCTAATCTTTTAAAACCAACTGTTGGGCAATTTAAAAACACCCTCTCAAGGCCATCTACAGAAAACGAGATTAAACTCTTCAAACCTTCAGTAGCATATTCATCAAAGGAAGCAGATAAAAACAGGAAATAAAAAATGTTCAGAAAGCAACAAGGAGCGCATGGGGGTGTTCAGTTTGATATGCTCATTTGGGTAATGGATGTGGTGGTCAGAGGAATAAGCATGTTCTATCAACGTTCTAACCCACACAACTGACCGAATCAACTCACTCTGATGGGTGGGTTATTTTCATTCCCAAATAGCTCTGGAGCTATCTGGGGTCAAAATAACCAACCTTGGTCAGCCAAGTTGTCTGAATGGTTTACTATGGGTTGCGAGGAGGAGTTAAGGATCCCTTCTCCCTTCTGACACAGAGACATCATCCTAGAAGACCCTACAAAAATGAAGCCACTCTAGGCACTCCATCTCTCTTGCTTTAGCTTTTAACTTTCTCCATGGCCACTTTCTGGAGCGGGGGGGATGTATGGGACAAGCAAGGCCCCCCCCACCTCACAATCTGTTCCTGGTGGCTATAGTGTGAGGGACGTCTCCAGAAGTCACTGTTGCTCGAAAATCAGATCCTGATCTCGGCTGTGTCATTTAGGGTTAAAATTTCATCTGGAAGCCAATGCAAATTCCATCTTATGAGATGGAAATTGCAGATTCTGCAGTGATTGGAGGCCGGATATGCAAACTTTGGTACAAACAGTGAATGAAAGACGGGTGACCATGCTTTGTAAACAGTGATTGTAAAAGAGGAGCGTGGTGTTGGATCACAAAGTCTTTAGAGTCTATAACAGTGTTTCTCAATCTCAGCAACTTTAAGATGTGTGGACTTCAACTCCCAGAATTCCCCAGCCAGCAAGGGTTACAGGTTAAAGTCGTAATCAAAACTTTTGGATAGCATTCTATCATTTGTTTTCCATCTGAAGGTTAATTTTTTTGCCAGAATATGTTATTAAAATTGGATTGTGATCTGCATATGTCATTGGAAGAATTTGTACTTCTCTAAAGGATTTGTACTTCTCTTTGGAAAAGACTCTGATGCTGGGAAAGATTGAAGGCAAAAGGAGAAGAGGACGGCAGAGGATGAGATGGTTAGATAGCATCACGGAAGCAATGAGCATGAAACTGAGCCAACTCAGGGAGGCAGTGAAGGACAGGAAGGCCTGGCGCAATATGGTTCATGGGGTCACGAAGAGTCAGACACAACTTAACGACTGAACAACAACAACAAAGGATGGTTGTCAGAGTCTTAGAAGCCCAGCACAGGTCTATTCTGGGGTAAGACTGATGCCTCGCCAAAAAAATGCCATCTCTTTTTATTGGTTTCTGTCATCTCCAAATATCTGTTAATTGCCAATTCTTCCATATATCGAAGTACCTTTTGCGGAAGCTTCCCATCCTTTTTTGTATGTGTCAATTTGTCTAGATTCAAATCCATTCATATCTCCCCAAACAAGTATTGCCCCTTCTTCAAATTCTATTCGTTAAAAAAAAAAGTACATTATAAAATTGTTCTTTATTTTTATCTGGGCATATATAAAGGCCAAGGTACAACTGGGTCTCTCTTGCCAACAAAACAAAGATTTCATGTGCACTAAAATCAACTATTCCTTTTTTCTTTTATTTTCTTTTATATAATTTTTATTAAGAATTTTAATTACAGTAGTAAAAGCTAATACACACTAAACTTAAGGAAGGAGAAAAAATGGGGAGAAAAGAATGAATGAATGAATGAATGAATGAATGAATGAATGAATGAATGAATGAATGAATGAATGAATCTTGCCCCCGGAGGTGAGATTGGCCCCCTCACTCCTGGCCTTCCGGAGGGATCTGAAGACCTGGCTCTGCTGCTTGACCTGGGGTGGGGAGGGAAGACATCAAGCATGGGGATGGCTAGCCCCACAGAGGCCTGTGCTCTGCAGCTCTGAAAACCATCAGCCTCTTGGACTTTTTCTTTTCTTTTAGTAACGTTTTGCACAGTTTTTACGTTTTAGGTAATTTTATATATATTTATTGTTTTAATGGGTTATGTGAGCCGCCCAGAGTCCCCCATTAGGGGGAGATGGGTGGAGATAAATTTAATAAATAAAATAAAAAAATAAATAAAACTTTTTATTCAACTTTTCTTCTTATTGCACTAGGTCAATAATCTTGCAACTGCCTGGGCGGAAAATGTCTTCTTTCAATGGCTTGTTACAGTGGCACAGCCCTCACTGGGCCACTGCCAGTTTTTATTTCTTATTTATTACTGGGGGGGGGCAGGACTAGGAGTTCTCCACAATACGGCTGACATGTGACTGATTTATTTGTCCGACCACTACTCAGCCATTGCATAGAGGGGAACCTTTGGCTAGCTTTGGGTGATGCTCCAGTTGCAAGCGAACCTGCAGCAGGAGGACCTTGTGTTGGGAACTCATGGCCTCATCACCACTTGTCTGGACTACTGCAGTGCACACTATATGGGGCTGCCCTTGAAGAGCACTCAGAAGCCTCACTTGGTCCAAACAGTCCCCCTTCTTGGTCCCCCAGAAGTGAGGTCGGCCCCCTCCCTCTTAGACTTCAGAAAAAAACTGAAGACCTGGTTTTGTTCTTATGCATGGGGTGGGGATGGGAATGGTCAGTTTTGGGGATGGCTGGCTCCCTAGTCCTACCTGACCGATATTATCTGGTCCCAGGCTGCAACAATACCACCATCGCTTGGATTTTGTCATATTTAATCATTGCATTTTATGCTGTACTATTTATGTTTTTATTGGTTTTAACTGTTTGGTTGTGAACCGCCCAGAGTCCCTTTTGTGGGGGAGTGGGGCGGTGATATAAATTTGATTGCTAGATAGAGACAGACAGACAGACAGACAGACAGACACAGTAATACCAGCAATATCGGCTGGGATGAGCCAACATGTGCACGTGACCCCAGTGTTCTGAGCCCTGAACTGACTTCCTAGGATTTTTACAGTCCTGAAGAGCCCTTGGAGAGCCAGTCTGGTGTAGTGCTTTAAGGCACCAGGCTAGGAACCAGGAGATCCTGAGTTCTAGTGCTGCCTTAGGCACAAAAGCCAACAGGGTGACTTTGGGCCAGCTCCTCTTTCCCAGCCCTAGGAAGAAAGAAGCATGGCCAACCCCTTCAGAAAACATTGCCAAGGAAACAGCATGAACTTGACTGACTCAAAGGCACACAGACACAAAAACCAGTTGGCTTAGCATCAAAGGACTTAGAGGACTGCCTTCTCTGGCTGGCTTCAACCCACCTGATTCAGCTTGGGATTCCCCACTTCCATGAGATGCGCGATGCGGAGGCTCACAGCCTCTGATTTTCTGGTGGTGCACCTGCTCTTTGGAAAAGCTTCCTGCGGAAATGTGATCAGTCCCTAGGCCGGTGTTTCTCAACCTCAGCAGCTTTAAGATGCATGGACTTCTAGGAGTTGAAGTCCACACATCTTAAAATTGCTGAGGTTGAAAAACATTGCCGTAGGCTGTTGGCTTTCCATAAGTTACTAAAAAAAATAAGTCATTTTGGAGTGCCTTTGGGGCATGAATTGACACCACTGGTTACTGAGTAATCTATGTGCAGTTGGGAAGGGTTTCATTCTTATAGTTATACTGTGGATGTCCTATTGTACGTTTGTAAACATACTATAAATTGCGAGAATCTCTTGATGGTGGCAGATATCTAACTGGCCAGACAGACTGACGAAGCGGATGAGGGCATGACCAAGTCAACCTTGATGGAGCTGCAAGAAAGAAAAGAAAAGAAAAGAAAAGAAAAGAAAAGAAAAGAAAAGAAAAGAAAAGAAAAGAAAAGAAAAGAAAAGAAAGGGAGGGAGGGAGGGAGGGAGGGAGGGAGGGAGGGAGGGAGAGGGGGCCAGAAGAATACTCACCTTGGGGAAGTTGTCAATCTCCCTGAGCTGTTTTTCAATCTGGAGGCGCCCCCCGAATTGGGTGACCCCATACACAACTGTCATTACTGTCTGCTTCACCACCTTCCGAGTCACGAAGCCATTAAGGACTCGAGCAATTCTGACTCCATTTTCTGCATCTTGCTTCCGAAAGACCTCCACCTGCGTTCGAGAAAGCGTTAAGAATAAAATGGTAGATGCTTCTAAGCATAACTAGCCATGATCAAACAAACCAATGCAATGTGAGAATCAGGAAAAGAGAGTCCTGGTTCTACGACCTGTTTCAACCGAGCTATGGGCATTTGCTGCCAGAAAGTTTCTAAAATCTCAAAGGCCACAGCTGTGGCTAATATACTGCAATAGCCTGCTATTCTTGAGATAAACCATTCCTGAACATTTAGGTTCCATTCAGCTAGCCATCCTGCAAGATGCCAGTGGATTTACTCCTCTGGAATACATACAGCTGATGTTATACTCTTCAGAATATTTATTTAGGGGTGGGGTGGAAGAAGGCCCTTGTAGCCTGGAAGCCTTTCCTGCACGCTGGGAGCTGTCCACACCGAGCCACAACCTCACCTGCAGAGCCACTGAACTGTAGACGTCCTGAGGAACGTCAGATGAGGCTAGATTTACTGAGATGGCGCCAACTGTATCACGCCCGAGCGCTGCGTAGTGCTGAAGCCCATTGCAGGAACCATCCTGTGAAGGGAAAAGGTCACAAGAGAGAATTAGCGATGTTTTTCAATCTGGAGGCACCCCCCAAATTGGGTGACCCCATACACAACCGTCATTACTGTCTGCCTATAAACAACAGAATTCTTCTGTTGTTTATAAAGTGATTTATAAACAACAGAAGAAAGGAACTTTAGACAAAGTGTCATCTTGATTCTCCCCTCCCTGCCCTCGCCCCAAAAACACCCTGATTGGAGTCACATATTTCACTGAGGTATTAGCTTGAGTCACATAACACAGTGAATTCGCCTCCATTGCTACAGTGAATTCTACTGTGGCCCCTGAGATTTGCAAATAACTGTTTTTTTTATTATTATTATTATTATTATTATTATTATTATTATTATTATTATTATTATTTAAAAATATTGTGAGATTTCCAAATACGAACTGATAAAATCTTGGCACCTCACACACCAGATTTAACTATGGTTGAAAAGAAGAAAGCGTGGATAACTGATGTGGCTCAGGGGATAATAGAACAGAAGACAAAGAATTGGAGAAGACCAGAAAGTATCAAGATCTCAAAATCGAAGCTGAAAGATTACGGCATAAATTGACAGTGGTGATCGGCAGACTGGGTACCATAGCAGAAAGCCTTGGGTGGCACTTAGAAAATCTGCGCAGTGAGGAAATTTCTATCTGTCAATTACAAAAGGCCACCCTCCTTGGATCCACACACAGGCTACGCTGATACATTACAACATTGTAGGAGTTCTTGGGAAGAACTCGATGCGAAAGAAGGCCAATCCCAGCAAGGTGCTGCATCAAAGCCTCATGAGGTTCACACCATCACTTACCCCCATACAAAATAGAGGGAAAAGAACCTCCAAGCACAGTACCATTTACATACCTGATGGACAGGGAAATGGGAGATGTATTCAGCAGGATTGGGAGACCGCACAGCCTTTGCAATTTCCATGGAACATGCCAAAACTTGCCATGGTTCATCAACATTCATCCACCACTTCTTGCCCTGTACAGGGGAAAGAAAACCATATTCAAAATATGACTGCAGGGAAGAATCAGCAAGTTTGGTACGAGTCATTATATTTCAAGGAAGTGGGTGCTGGAAAAGGGTAACCAAAACAGCAAGAGGAGATGATGATGATGATGAAGATGATCATCATCATCATCGGTTGGAAGACTCCA
Source organism: Python bivittatus (assembly GCF_059951505.1). Classification (NCBI taxonomy): domain Eukaryota; kingdom Metazoa; phylum Chordata; class Lepidosauria; order Squamata; family Pythonidae; genus Python; species Python bivittatus. The sequence continues at coordinate 3,801,910 of NW_028277087.1, forward strand.
GAATGACTCTGGGCAGTTTACACTTAAAAAAAATAGAAAACAATACAAAAGAAATTAATATGCCTGTGGAGTCCTTGGGGTTCTCTGAGGTTGGTTCTTTTCTTGCAAATGTTTCATTACCTGGCTAGGTAACATCTTCAGTGCTAAAATGGGCTGGAGTTTGCTCTCTATTTATGTGCTGTGGCCTGCCTTGCCGGTGCTGGTGAGGGAGGGGGGTTTGTTTTGCTCCTCTGGTACTTCTTTGATTGGCATATGTTGACTGCTTGATTGTGTGCCTGGTGGTGACCTTTGCTTATCTGGGTGCTGATTGCTAGTGATTGATTGCTGGTGACTGATTGCTGGTGAGGCGATCTTCTGGTCTTTTGTCTCTTTTGAATAGTATGTAGATGCTGTTTATCTCTATGTGTCTGTTAATTGCTGCCTTGTCTGAATACCAGGCTTCCAAGAATTCTCTTGCATATTTGGATTTAGCTTGGTCTAAAATGTTGCCAGTTTCCCAGTTAAAACTATGGTTGAGTCTGGACAAACTACATTCTCTGTACCATTAATGGAGCAGCTTCTCTGTAAGGAAAGGGGACAATGGGCTGGGGGCTTTTCAGCTTTGAGAGAAGGTAGCAAAGGGACCTGTTGGAAATTATAAAATTATTTACTCTCTGCCACTTTAGATGGGCTCGACCCCAGCTGACTCCAAGCAGTTTACAGAATGCACATCCTAAGAAATCAAGCACCTGAAACAATGCAAAAGTAGTCATCATATCAAATAACCATGGTAATACAATCCAGGTAGTCCTAGGGTTATCATGTGAGGGAATGAATCTGGGGTTGCTGTCTGTATTTGGGAAAAGCAGCTGCAGCCAGGCAGAAATGTTTCCCACCCCCACTTCCCAAAGATGGGCTCAGCTCATCCCTTCTCCCAAAGAGCAGTAAAAGTTCACAGCCTCAGAAACTTAAGAGGAGATGGGCTCCTTCCTTCCTTCCTTCCTTCCTTCCTTCCTTCCTTCCTTCCTTCCTTCCTTCCTTCCTTCCTTCCTTCCTTCCTTCCTTCCTTCCTTCCTTCCTCCCTCCCTCCCTCCCTCCCTCCCTCCCTCCCTCCCTCCCTCCCCCATCAAACTTTTACTTTCCAGAAAACTAGGGAGGGTCCCTTCTGAGATGCTTCCCACACCCCATCCAATCTTTTGAGTGGCACAGGCTATAAGACAGTAAAATAAAAAATATCTGTAAAATAAAGCCAAATAAATAATCTATTGTATAATATTACCTTAGTAAAAGCTGGACCTGAAAGTCATTAACCCTGAATGCCAATTCTGGGACTGTAGGAGGGAGGGAGGGAGGGAGTCACAGCTCCTCTCAAGCACCCGACGGCAGCTCTGGCCAAGAGAGCCTTGCACAGTCATCTAATGCACCAGTTGTGTGTCCATTCCTAGACCAGGAGGTCCTTAAGAAGTCACTCATGCTTTGGTCACCTCATGATTGGACTACTGCAATCTGTTCTATGTGGGGCTGCCCTTGAAGACTACTCAGAGCTGCAGCTGGTCCAGAATACAGCAGCACTAGCAATGATGGGCAGACCACGGCATGCTGTAGGACACCTCTGCTCCCTGAGTTGCACTGGTTGCCAGCTGGCTTCTGGGTGCAATTCAGGGTGCTGGTCCCCACCTATAAAGCCCAGCATGGCGTAGGCCTGCTTATCTGAGGAACTACCTATCTCCCAGGTTCTACCTGTCCCACATGGTCTGACAGGGTTGGAATATTCCAGGTGCCATCAATTAAACAATGTCACTTGGTGGGACCGTGGAAGTGTACCTTCTCTGCCACGGCACTTACTCTCCAGAACACCATTTCTTCCCCACTATTCGTGTGGCCTCTACCCTGGGCCTATTTAAACAAGCCCCTAAAACCTCAGACCCTGGGTTAAAATGAGTGATGGATCCCTTGTGAGGCATTCTGTTTTTTTAAATTGTTGTTTTCTTCCAGACTTTTTGATGGGATACTCTGTGTTTTTACTGCATTTTTATTATTGTATTTTGTAAGCTACCCAGAATTGTAACAGACTAGAGCAACCTACACAATTTATAAGTAAATAAATGGGGGAAAGAAATAAAAAAAAAGAAAGTGAAAAAAGAATGAAGAATGAATGAAACTCTCTCCAAGAAGAAGGAGAAATGTGAAAATCCCAGGTCTGCTTACATAGCCTCACCCCTGGCATCTTTCTCCATTTACTAGTGCCCTTCCTCTATACATGTTTCCTATGGGGCCCCAGCCATCAAAAAATTGCCCACCCCTGCAACCCTACAAGTACCCAAGAAAGGCATGCTTTACTGAAAGATGGCACCCCCCGTGAACGTACCGTTAGTGGATTGTCTGCTGATTCCAAGATGTCTGGCATGATCTCATTGGCATAGGCCAATCTGTCCTTCAGAGAGCTCTTCTTCCTCAGACCAGTAAGGTTGACAAGATGGATCTTCAGCCAATCAAGGCCACGTGGTCCAAGTGGTTTCCCCTCAGCAAAGAGGAGAATACCCCTAGTCAAGTCACTCCCAAGATGATTAAAGTGAGGTGGACAAGGGTACGTTCTCCCACGGAAATCCAGATTGTGGGGGAACCAGAAAACCTCTTCTTTCATGTGCTTGGCGATGGACAGCTTATATAGCATGTCCATCCGCAAGCCGTACGTCTCCCTCGCCTTCTTGCGGCACTGTGCCATCTTCCACTTCATGGCCAACTTGGACATTGGTGCACTTTCAGCGAGCTGCTTGGCTAACTCTTTGGCCTCCAAAGATGGTGGTGGCGGGATGCCCAATTTCTCATTGCCCTTATCGTTGAAGATGGAGATGATCAAATCCAATACGGGTTGGTTGACTTTCCAAGGGCAGTTGCCCAAGAAATTGAGAGCATCCAGGACGAAACAGAGGTGGTCATGGGGACACTGTTCCAAAAGCAGTTGGTGCTGCACCACCCCATTAGCGCATCGCATCAGCTTGACTGGAGACAGGGTGTAGGCGCCAAAGTGGGAAGAGACCCAGGGCACAGGTGGACATTGCATGGGAAGGACAAAAGAGTCGAAGGTGAGTGTGGTCTCAAAAGCCTCCTGAAGAAGCCGGGTCAGAATACAGTGAGGTTTAATGAAACCTATCTGCAGAGGTAAGAAAAAGAGGATTAAAAAAAAACAACTACCATTCTTAATACTATCACTACCACCACTATTATTCTGACCCCGTCCTTTCTCCGCATAGTTTAAGGGGGTATATATAATCTTAGCCTTGATTAAAAGCTGCAAGCTGGCCCTGAACTCTAAAGGTTGCTGCAAAGGCAGGAATACAGGTAGTCCTCACTTAATGACCTTAATTGGGAGCGGCAATTCCACCACTAAGTGAAGCAGCCGCTGAGTGGGAAATCATGTGACTGTGACTGTGCTTTCCAGCTGGAAAGAGACAATACTACTCAGTTTCACACCTTCAGCTTTTGTTTCCCTTGCCCTTTGGCATGCTTGAGTGCCTGCTTACTGTCTTTTACACATCGAATGCAATGTGATTGCGCCGGCAGCCTGGGGCTGGGAGCCGTGGGCTCACTATGCAAACAGCTTACGGTACTCTCTTGAAATCCCTTCCTCTCCAATCTCTCCACTCTGCAGGAGGTTGGGGAGGGTCAGGCAAAGGAGAGATTGCCTACAGAAATTATTGTTTTCCCCCCCACTCACAGAGCGGAGAGATGGAGAGGAAGAGATTTAAAGAGAATACTGTAAGCTCACTACATAGTGAGCCCGCGGCTCCCGCCTAGGGCTGCCGGCACAATCGCACTGCTCTTGACATGGAGAAGAGCAAACAGCTTACTCTCTTACAATCCCTTCTTCTCCAATCTCTCTGCTCTGCACGGGGGAAAAAAAGAAAAGGACAGGTCAGGCACAGGATAACACGTACTGACTGTAATGGTGATCACATGACTGAAGGATGATGCAAAGGTCGTAAACTGGCCATAAAGTTATTTTTTCAGTACTGTCGTAACTTTGTACAGTTGCTGAACAAGCAGTCAGTAAGCGAGGACTATGTCGTGGAGTTAATTTCCTGGTCTGGTCTACCTTGTGTGACTGACAGCAGGTGGCAGCCATGGCTTAGGGGCCTTTGCACAGGTTCGTCTTGCACACCAGTTCCATCATTTTCTGGACCAGGAGACTTCGCTCACCATCACTCACACTTCGGTCATCTTTTGGCTGGACTACTGTAACACACTCTACATAGGGCTGCCCTTGAAAGTCCACTCAGAAGTTACAATTGGGCCAGCATGCAGTGGTTCATGTAGTTTTGGGTGCTTCACATTTTGTCCATGTTACACAGGCGCTGTGTGAGCTCCACTGGCTTCCAGTTGCCTTCTGAGTGAGTTCAAGGTGCCCATCACCTTTAAGCCCTACATTGGATAGAGCCAGGTTATTTGCAAGACCACCTCTCCCTAAGAGAATCTGCCCGTCCCATCACGTCAGATGAGGTGGGCACCCTCCAGGTCCCTTCCCTTAAATGTTACCATCTGGTGGGACCACAGAGACCTGCCTTTTCCATGACTGACCCAATCCTCTGGAACAGCCTCCCCTGAGATTCAGAGGGCCCCCACCCTATTAGCCTTCCAGAGAGCTGTGAAGACCTGGCTCTTTCCCCAGGCATCAGGCTAGACTAGAAGTGAGCCCAGCAAATGTAAGAGCCTGGGGAGTCTACATGATGATGCGGTGCTGCGCTTGGGATACGTGGTATTGTCATGGGGTTGGCTGTTTTATATATTCTATTATTATTTAATATCATTCTGAGCCACTAAGGATTGTCTCGTATAAGACAGGTGGCCATACACACCTCGAAATAAATAAATAAAAGTGTGTTACAATTTTGTGCTATCATAGGCACTGTAGAAAGGAAAGGCAGACCACCTTTGGCAAATTAATTGAACTGAAGTCAGCATATGCTCCCCACTGCTTTGCACGCTTAACCAGCGCTCCCGGTCGCTCACCTGCTTGGTTCCGCGGAAGGCGTAGACATGATACAGAACAGGGATAACTGACTTTTCTGGGAGCGAAGGCAGCAACTTTTTGTCAAGCTTGAGACTTTGGATTAGCAGTTCCATCAACTTAAAACCCAGCTGCATCAGCAGGCTTGGGGGCCAGACACATTGGTTGCTCGTCAAGGAAGGGCTATAACCTGCTTCTGCTCTTAGTTTCTCCCAATATTCCCGTGGCAAATAATTATTCACCTGTAGAGGCAAGGGAAGGGGTGAAGCTTATGTTGTGGCAGCGAACTTTGCAATCTTAAGCTTCTTGGTTAAGTCCCACCCAACTCAGTGGGATTTACTCCTAAGTAGGCATGCACAGGATGCCACCTTGTTGTTTAAGCAGAACTCTTGGGGACACCCAAATGCCATCTGCAACACAGAAAGTGAAGAGTGAGGGAGGAATTTGCTCTTGGGTTGCTAAGCAAGGTAGAAGCCCCTCCTGGATTTCAGGTTCTTACTGCTTTCGACTCCCTCAGCTGCCCTTTAAGAAACATGGGCCGCTGGAGGAAAGGTTTGTTGGAGTTGTTTGGGGGCAAGCAGGAAGTTGGTTGTGGGGCATGTACACATGGGACCGCAGAAGACCCAAATGAGGAAGAGGGAAAGGGAAAGTGCTTCTGTGTGGAGCACTTGCAAATATGCAGGGATCGTACAGCTAGTAAGAGGGGAAGAGCAGTGGGGAGGCAGGAGAAGATGGGATGACTGAGTGTGTATTTACAACCAAAACATTTCTGGGTTTTTCCCCCCTTAGTTCCTTGTGAAAGACGCTCAAGTTCTCGCAGAGCTCTAGGCTTTCAGGGAACCCCGTTTGGAACCCCCTGATTTAGAGCATTTGCCTACAGATTAACTCCCCACTTCACTAGTTGAGCAGTTATGTGACCAGGGGGAGTTTTTAGTGCAGAATCAGAAGCCAGAGTTGGTTTGTCTAGTTCATCTAGTTAGATCTAGAGCAGTGTTTCTCAGACTTGGCAACTTTAAGACACGTGGACTTCTTATAGGGAAAGGGTATGCGGGGGGGTGTGAATGGCCAGCATGGCACAAGTGCAGAGGAGCTGGGGGAGGGTGTGTGGATGGGGGAGACTTCCCCCAGTGACTTGCAACTTTTCCTGGCAGCTTCTCCACTGACTTTCTGGGAAAGCCAGCAGGGAAGGCTGCAAATGGTGATCATGTGATCATGGGGGGGGTTGGCAACCAGTCATAAGTGCAAACAGGTTGCCAAGTGCCCAGATCGTGATCATGTGACTATGGGGGTACTGGGACAGCCAGAACTCCGAGAGCCAGTTGTAACCACCATTCGTTCAGCACCGTCGTAATTTGGAACGGCCACTGGCCAAATGGTCATTAGTTAAGGACTACCTGTAAATATTTTTCCTGATAAGGATCACTGGCTACTAACTGGTAGAACGGCAGATGGTAAAGAAAAAAGGTGAAAACAGGAAAAAAATAAGACAAATTCCAGTGCTGCTGCTTCTGGCACAAGTCTTGAGAAATTAAGATCAAGCATAAGTAAGAAATGGACATATGTTCAGAGCTTTATCAGTATTGGTTTTACATGAGCTGCAAGAAAGAAACACCAAACGGACTGGGTGTTGAACAATAGCAAATATTGTATGAGGTAACAAGAGTTTGAATCCCGCAAAATTATGAAGACATCTGGAAACCAAACATCCCAACCTAAAAGATAAAAGTCCTGAATATTTCAAAAGAAAATGTGCAGAATTCCATGAGGAGAAAAGAGCAGTTTAAACATTTTTGTGTAACAAGAAAAACACCTGAAGAATTGATTTGTTTGGTTAAAACATCAACCTTCCAAATAACTGTGAATTACAAGTTTAAGTTTTTGTACTTTGGAAATATTGATTTTATATTTACATTAAATAGTTTAGTTTTCATTATATTGCCATTTTTCCAGTCACTAGAGCTTTACTTCTTGATCAGGAGTTCCAGGCATTTTTTTTTAAACTAACAGTTGACGTGGCCTGGAAAAGGTTGAAAACTTCTGCTCTTGACCAATCAACTCACCCTAGAAAGCAACTCTGAAGAAGCTAGTTTTAGCCCAAAACAGCCCTGAGTTGTTGGAACCCAAGAAATCAGAGGATGAGAGTGGTAAATCAAGAAACTAGGAAGGCATTTAAAGATCACCTAAGACAACTGAAGTTGGATACCTGATTATCTCTGGTAAAAAGATGGGCATAGCTATCATAGGTCTTCTCATAATTCTCCGCCGAAAGAGTCTGCGTTTTTCTAAGAATGATGTATTTATTGTAGACTCTGTTACCTAGATCCTTCGCCAAGATGGTGAGGCTCTCCCCGAGGGCCGGCAGGCTGAAAACTGTCTGAAAAGAAGAGATGACAGAGCAAAGACGACCTTAGGAGACGTGAGATGTGGCCAGGAGAGGTTTTTAACTTTAAAAAAAAAAAAAAATAGAGGCAACATTCTAATTTTTTTGTTGATTTTTATTATTTAGGGTTTTTATTATTGCATTATTTAGGCTTACCCTAAATTAATAATTAATAATATTAATATATTATTAATATAATAATATTATAATAATATTACCCTAAAATAATAATATTATTGCAAAACTTAGGCTTACCCTAAATTAACTGCAGTTCATGATTTTTTTCAGTGATTTTTTAATGTATTACTTATTTTTATGACTGTATAACTTATCAGCAAAATTTAGGCTTCACCTGTGGTATGATCCCAGCCAACTGCAGTTGATTTAGCAAACCAGGGTTAAACAGACTATGGCTCTGGGTAATATGTGAACTCAATCTTAGTCTCCTCTCTCCCAGAATCGTGGGCCGGGTTCATACATGGCAATAAGCCATGATACGCATTATTCCATTCAGCTTGTCAAGATGGCTAGCACAATTGCGCAATCAAAGTTCAGCTCCTTTTAGAGGTGGGCTTTGGCCAACATACTGCCTTTTCTGACCCCCCTTGTGGACAACCCTTATTAACCTGCTGTGTGGATCGAGTTATTGCGGTTGGTAAATTATAATATGTAACTTATGGTGAAGATAAGTCACTGCTGTTTAGTGAAAAAATCCTTAAATTAAGCCAACCGTGGCTTAGCATAATGGACAAAACCAGGTCTTTATGCCCAAACTTGTTGCCCATTTTGTACCAGGTTGGTTGTTTGGTCCTTATTTTTAATAGCCACCAATCACCAGCTGGGAGTTCTCTTGCCTCCCATGTATTTAGCAGGTCCATACTTCATTGCAATCTGTTTGGATGCCTGGAGATCTTACCAACCAGAATATATAGCAACAGAATTAAAACATCCACAGTTGTAGAAATCAAGCATCCACAGCAGTAGTAAAAATAACAATAATAATAATAATAAACCAACAACTTATACAGGTAGAACTTGCTTTACGGCCACTCATTCAGCGACTGTTCAAAGTTATGACAGTGCTGAATGAGTGGTACTTTTGACAGGTCCTCATAATTGTGGCTGTCGCAGTCTCTCCCCGGTCACATGACTGCGATTTGGGTGCTTGGCAACCGAGACACAATTATGACAGTTGCAGCATCTGGCATCACGTGATTGCCATTTGCGACCTTCCCTGCCAGCTTCTGACCACCAAAGTCAATGGGGAAGCCAGCAGGAAGTCACAAACGGCGACAATTTTGTGTCATGCTTAACAATAGCATGGGATTCGCTTAATGACGGTAACTAGAAGTGCTGAAACTGCTGTCGTAAGTTACTGCAGTCACGTGACATTGCACTTAATGACCGCGCTGCTTAGCAAGAGAGTTGCCGGTTCCAATTACCGTTGTTAAGCAAGGACTACCCATACATAAAAATTCACAGATCAATGCATCTGCCCAAGGGAGGGAGAAATCTAAAGAGTCAAGATGGCCAAAGCTGTGCAACCCAAGCCCTGTTGCATTGTGTCATGCAAAAAGGAGTAGAGTTTGGATGGTGCAGGTGGCATCTTGACTTTTTTGATGCCCCTGCCAATGCAGCATCCAATCTATCAGCAAATGCTGTCTCGCCAATGCTCCCTGGAAGCATTGTTTACAGCAGAGTTTCTCAACTTTGGCAGCTTGAAGATGGCTGGGGAATTCTGGAAGTCCACACATCTTCAAGCTGCCAAGGTTGAGAAACACTGGTTTACAGTGAGGAAAGAAACCGAAGCGGGGGGGGGGGGGCAGCATTATCTCCATAGGGAGACTGACCTATCATGCTAGTGCTCCTCCTGAGAAACAGCCCTTCTAGACCACCTCCCCTTGCAAATGGGGAGAAGCCACAAAGGGGCAACCAACACAGCTTACTTGCATCAGAAGATCTACATATTCCTTCTCCTTCAGCACACAAAGGAAAGGATAGATATCTAGTTTGGCAGAACGCCAAATTTTCTCCCGGTGCTTGAGTTTCTTCAGATTGTGAAGAAGAGTTATCTGCCAGTGTGAACGGATCTCGGTCAAAACTGTCCGCTGTGGAAAAGGAAGGGGGAGAGAAAAGGTAAGTCACTAGACCACCAACTGAATGTTTTGCAGCGTGCAAAACGTCTTGAGCCCAACTCTTCTGAATTTGAAACAGCCACTCCTGAGTGCAAAACACCCTCCCTTGAGAACGAAACAACTGCCTTGGCCGTGGATGAGGTGCTCTGCATTCAAAACAGGGCATTCTGAATTGGAAACAGGTAAATTTGAAACAGTGCCCATCCTTATTCACTAATACAAGTTCTCTTGGATTGAGGCAGCAGATAAATCTCGTGAGTAAATAAAAATAAATATTTCAGCAAAATAGTAAAAAAAGAAGTGCTTTGGATCCACATCGTGCAGTATGCCATAACATGCTTTGCGTGTCTGTGCAAACTCAACCAATGGTAGTTTATCCAATAAGTCATTGTTAAAGAAATCATAGCATAGTGGCTATTCACCTAGTGCATTAAGCCCTAAAGATGTGGGTGCATGGCTGAATCCAGTGTTTCTCAACCTTGGCAACTTTAAGATGCGTGGACTGCAACCTCCAGAATTCCCCAGCCAGTGTTGCAAAGACTCACCTGGCCACAGCGGCCACCTGCTCTTCAAGCAAGAGCCAAGAGTCTAGGAAGACCTGGACAATGAAGCTCAGAGAGCATCAAAGACTCCATCATCTAGGAAGACCCCCCAACTGCACAACAACTCCAAATGGGAAAGTACACTCCCAAGCAGAGTTAAAGATGGACATCTGGGGTGTTAAAACCTATGGCTATCCAGTTTTACCAGGGTTGCATCAAAGCTTGTTCTCCCCCATCCAATGACCCTCCAACCTCCAGGCTCTGGGAAAGATCGTGGGTGGGAACACTTGGTTCCAACTCCAAGTGAATCTGAGCAACATGATCCGACAGATACCTAGAACAGTCCTCACGGCAACCCTGCAAATATGTCCCAGACCTTCTTACATAAGAGAGAGTGGGTTATCCTAAACAGGGCCACCAGCTGGTTCTCTGAAGATTCAATAAGGGCAGAAAAATAGCTATGTTTTTCTGTCTTTATCACCACAAGCTAATGGGGTCCATCAAGTGTATGGGGTGGATTGTTCAAAAAGGTCCTGCCTCTCTGCGGTGAGGTCTGGGACCAGGCAATTCCAAAGCCAACAGGGAGTGACCTGTCAATGACAAGGGAGCAATGGTCATGTCCCTCAACTCCGATCACTTTGTCACTGTTTTGAGATAAAAGCCAGGTCTAAAATGTGGTCTCCACAGTGAGTCAGGGCAGAGTTAACTTGGGTCAGGTTGATGGTGGCCATAGGTCATGGAGTTAACCTTGGAGAAGCCATCCAGAAGTCAGTAAGACAACAACAGGGACAGAAGAAGCATGTATTAAGCTCAGAGAGGTAGGAAAGTATTAGAAAAAGACTCAGACTGTTTTCCTGAGGAATAAGAAGGATGGAAGAGAAAACAGAGTTGCAAGATTTTGTTACTGCAGCCCAGTGTTTCTCAACATCAGTGACTTTAAGAGGTGCAGACTTCGACTTTGCACCTCTTAAAGCTGCTGATGTTGTGAAACCCTGCTATACCCTGTCTCAGTCAATGGTTTTAGAGTTCCAATCTTCTTGTGGAGTTATGTTCCTGATCTGGTCTACCTCATAGGGCAGACACCGTGAATTCCCAAACTGCCTCTGAGTATGTTCCCAAGGACATCAGGTTACAGTACCCCAGTATCATAAGTCTGGGCAACTCCACCGGGTTTGGGGTTTCTTCAAGAGCAATCACCACACCTCCACCCCGAACCTGGGCTCAAGGAGTTTCTTAAGAAGCCAAGGACGTCTACGCACACCGATGTGACGTTGTGTTCCCAGAGAATCACAGCTTGGTCATTTCTAGTTATGGGAAGCAGGCAAAAAGCATGGACTCTTAGAGTTGGACGGGATCTCAGAGGTAATCTAGACCAACCCCGCCTTCTCCGTGCAGGATTTGCGCCTATCCTCACAAGTTTATAAAAGCACAAACTTCTTAAAACATAATATAAAAGCACAGACTTCTTAAAACATAATATAAATATATATAGAAATATAATAATAGAATAAATATATTTATATAATATATATTTATATATCATATATTATACAATTATATATATAATTACCGTATTTTTCCGACAATAAGACGCCCCCATGTACAAGACGACCCCCACTTTTCCAGCCCAAAATTAAAAAATCAATATTTTAAAGATAGTGCAGAACACATTTTTATTTAGTAATTAGTTAACATTGACCTGATACACTCGGTGGGAGGAGGTCCAAACTGTCTCTCTGCAGCCATATTTCCAGGCTCTTTTGCTTAACTGATTACATTCAAGCACGAGTGAAACTGCAGATAGCTTGTCTCTGCAAACAGACTTCCTCTAATTGGTTTGTTCAGCATCAGCTGACGTCAGTTACATCAGGCTCGTGATTGGAGGAAGTCTGTTTGGGAGACAAGCTATTTCACTCATGATTGGAGGCTAGCAATAGGAGGAAGCCTCTCTGCAGAAACAAAGTTTGGCAGTTTTGCAACCGCGATTCTCGGCTGACTTCCTTGAATAAGACGCCCTTCAGTTTTTAGGGTAAGGATTTTAGAAAAAAGTATCGTCTTATAGTCGGAAAAATACGGTATATATAGTGGTACCTCTAGTTACGAGTGCCCCTCCTTACGAATTTTTCAAGATACGACCAGCTCCGGCCCCAAAATTTACCTCTACTTGCGAACTCCGCCTCTACTTACGAACCGGATCTGCGGCCATTTTCCCTGCTGCCACGCAGTCGCGGCTTCCTGTGGGCGAGATCGCGGTAGCAAGGAGACGTTCGGTGAGGCTTGTGGTGTGTTTTGTGGCGTTTGGAAGGTTTTTGAGGTTTAAAAATAAAATGCACATGTTTCAGAACTGTTTAGCCGTATTTACATTGAACCTTATGGGGGAAATTTACCTCGTGGTGCGACCAAATTCGGAGGGCGGATTAGCCGTATTTACATCGAACCTTATGGGGAAATTTGCCTCGCGGTGCGACCAAATTCGGAGGGCGGAACGGATTAACCGTATTTACATTGAACCTTATGGGAAACTTTACCTCAACTTGAGACCAACTCGAGTTGCAACCAGAGTCACGGAACAGATTAAGTTCGTAACTAGAGGTACCACTGTATTATATAACATATATTTATATAGCATAATATATAATACAATAAATATAAAAATATAATATAATAAAAATATAAATATAAATAAATAAAAACATAAAACTTCTTAGTTTTGTGGAAACTTTCCATGAACACATTTAAAAGCCTCTTTGGCCAGAATAGGAGTCACACCCCAATAACAGTAATGCGGAAAGGTCTGGAAAAAAAGCATTCTGAGGCAGGGAAATTGTTTTAGCCCCTCTCCTATGAAATCACAACTTTGGATGGCTAATGAAACTAATGAGGTAGCAGATTTAGGGCAGAGGGAAGAGGAAACACCACCAGGTGACATGCGGTAAACACCTATGGAACTCAATGCCTCAAGATGTCTGGAAACAGACCTTAATTCAGATACCTTGGAAACGGGTTCAGAAAAATGTGATGCTTTTAGCCCAGAAGAATGAGTTCCAGGGTTTAGGACTTCCCAGCTACTGAAGAAAACACAGATGTCCTTTGCATTGACCAGCAAATCCTTCCCTACCCACAGAGGACCGAATTACGCAATCTACTAGCCAGCATAATCAAATGGAGCCTTGGCATCGCGGGTGGACTTCAGCTCCCAGAATCCCCAGCAAGCATGCTGCCTGGAGAATTCTGGGAGTTAAAGTCCACCCATCTTAAAGGTGCCAAGTTTGAAAAACACTGTTTAAAACTGTTCACATCAGTGGTTTTAAGCCTTGCAAGCAGCCCAGAGTGGGTGGCCCTGGAAATTGAAATTATGAATGAGGATTTCAGTCATTTTAATTTCATTTCATCTGGGGTAGCTGCAGACCCACCATATGCCCAGCGGCTTGGCAGCTGCCTTCTGCCATCAAGAACTTACCATTCAATTTTCCATATTGTAAGCCTACTTAACAATAAAACAGCAATATGAGTTCACCTAAACTCTTCCTGGCATGTTGTTTAGGCGGCCACTCCTTCGGGGCACAGCTTACCAAACTCCAGACATTAATGTTTTCCCTTCCTAGGATTAGCCATGGATCCCCTTAGAAACACAACGTATTCATCAATTCCCCTTTTATTCTGGCTGGAAACGCAACCTTCTCCTCAAGAATGAATTTTACCGCTTTGATAGCAGTAGCTGTGATAGGTTTAGCGGCTTCCACCGACTCGATTGTGACCCTGTCAGAATTCTCCAAGCTGTATTGTTTCCGGAACCGCTGCTGCAGATCTTGCACCGTGAAATTGAGCTTGGCGTAAGAAACGGGCTTCTCCTGGGGGAAAAGAAAAGAGGAAGAATCAGTGGGGATGTCCCAGGGACACCTAGAAACTAGAGCAGACAGCCGGACAAGAAGGACGGGGAATCTTTCCCCCCAGCTGAGTTGAAGTGCACTCCACCTTTCCAAGTCAGCAGAAAATTAAAACATCTAAAAAATTTGCCATCCCAAGATGCGCAGTGTTTGGATCCAAAGTGGACACGGGTGCTTCGGACCCAGTGCAGGCACCCTCTTTCAACCTGTCTGCTGCTCCTTAAAACAAATGCACGTTTACTGAGCATGAAGGAGAGGTTGCTCCCTGCTGCTACCTTCTTGACTGAAACCTACTTTTCCTGAGCTCACATGACTATGGGCCAGCCAGGAAAAAGTGTGGAGGAGGGTTGTTGCCTGTGTCACCAGGTCAGATAGGGTGGGTATCCTCCAGGTCCCTTCCCTTAAATATGGTCATCTAGTGCAGGGTTCCTCAACCTCAGCAACATGGCTGGCTGGGGAATTCTGGGAGTTGAAGTCCACCCATCTTAAAGTTGCTCATGTCAGGATCTACGCAAGCTAGAAATCTTAGTTTCTTTTAATTTAGACCAGCAATGCATATTTGACAGTTAAATGGTTAAACTGTTACTTAGAGGCCTACTTGCTTGTTCCCGCCATAGAAGTTAGGAGAAGGGAGGAGGAAAATGCCAAGCCAGGTGCTGCTGTTATCTCTGCAGAGGCGCCAACAAGGTCAAGCAACCGTGAGACCAGGAGAAAGGCACGAAGAATTCCAAGCGGGAAAAGAAAGTAGAAGGGGGGTGAAAGGGGCTTAAAAGGAGAGGTTTTGCTTAGCAATATTTAGACTTAACAACCTATAGATGCTGTGCATTTGCTCTTAATAAATAAATCTTTAATGGAACTAATCAGACTCCAGAAGATTTACTGAACTTTGGGAATGAGTGTGCAGACTCTGACAGCTCAGGTTGAGGAACCCTGATCTAGTGGGATCTAGGAAGCAAACCTTCATTCTAGTGGCCCCTGCCTTGGGGAACACCCTTCCCACTGAATGTCAGCCCTTCAAGGTAGACTAGATGTCCTGCTAATACTACTTTTATTATAAGGTTACAGTAACAGAATCTTGCAAGTGGGAATATGCTTCCCCTCTCCCGCTCTTTATCTTCATGAGAATTAGGGAGGGTCTTGTTTGAGACGCTTTCTTAAACTAAATTTCTGCCCCGGACTCAGATCTCTTTTATCCCACTGTTGTCTTGGTTGTGGCTCTTCCTCCTGTTCCCCAAGGTTATTCCTTCTGCCCTTTACATCAAGATCTGGCACCACCCCACCCCACCCTTCGAAAGGCGTTGAAGAGCTGGCTCTTCCCGTAAGTGTTGGGGTAGGTGAGGCTGGAGCCCCGCAGATTGAATGCGGACGCATGGAGGCGTGCTTGTCTTTGGGGTACTGGGAGTTTTTGTTATGGCTTGATGTTTTATTGTTGTTTTGGAGGCCACCCAGGCTTATGGAACGCAAAATGGATGGCCATGTATGTCTTTTAAATGAATAAATAAAACAAGAGACATAGGATGGCCGTACCAGATATAATGTGCCCTTGCCCTCCAGGGCCCTCACCGCTGATCTCTCACCTGTCTCTTTTGCTTTGGTTTCCAATCACTGCCATCCGTTCACCTTCCCTCCATGGAAGATGAAGCTGAACAGGTTTTATGACCCTTAAGGCTGACCTTGGATTGGGGCACAGTAAGGGGGAAGAGAGACTACTTTATGTCTGGCACAGCTAGGATACTTGAAATCTGCTTCACTTATGTGCTGGGGAAGAGATGAAGGCCGCGTTGTAGAGACGTGCTGGGAAAAAAGCCGCTGGGGTGCTTTTGGCTTTGCACGGGTGCAAAAGAGGAAAGGCCCAGAGTCAGAGGCAAAAAATTGCATAAACTGAAGGTAGGCAAATCCTGCTGGCACTCTTTAAAAGAAAAAAAATGCCCTCAAGTCAAGTTTAATTCCTTAATTAATTAATTCCTTAATTAACTAAGTGCACAGCAGGAATTTTAATCCTAATTTAAGGTTAATTTAAGGTCATCCTAATTTACGACCCAAGGGCACAGATCACACGTGGCCTATAAAAAACCCAGAGCTTCCAACAGGGGGAAAAATGAAAGATTCCAATTGGGTTGGTGTAAGTTGTTCAGCTAAGCTAAAATGAGATCGGTCAGTTTGTGATCTAGCACATTGTGCGCGCCCAGCTTTCGTCTTAACATATTGGCTGAACCAGGCTATCACATTATGCCACGATGCACTGAATACGTTTGGATACCACACGTTATATGTACTCAGCAATCGTGTTTTTCACTACTCTCTATTTCAGGTGAAGTGGATGAGGTGAACCGGGCACTAAACCTCGAACCATCCAACTCTGCTGGAGCATAATGCGTTATATGAACCCAGGAGCAAACCATGGTTAAATTACCCACAAGCGAGCATGATGTACAAACCCAAGCCTTATTCTCAGCTCAGTGACTACCAGGAGAAGGGCCGCTGCATTTGGCTTAAGAGGACCCCTCCCACTGTGAATGTCACCACTGAGCAAATGAAGCAATTGAGAACTGTCATAAATAAGTAACAAAAGAAATGTGAGGCTGGATAGCATAGCGGGCAAACCCAGTTATCACCTTAGCATGTGTGAATCGGTCAATCATGTTACGCCACTATATGCTGTATCTGTTTGGCATCACATGGGATACGAACACAGCAAGAACATTGGGTTCTTTCATGTCCAGCATGCACGGGAAGCCAACCTGGGAGCAGCTGTGCTAAAATAAAGTCTTGACTGAATCTCTCCTCTTCACAGACAGGACCAGGTACTTGCCTCGGCAGTAATACAATAATGGTTTGTCTCTTCCTTCTTTCAAGCTATTTTTCAAACTTTTCAGCTTAGACCTGGCCTTTTGATGGCCTACCATCCAAATACTAACCGAAGCCAACCGTGCTTAACTTCGAAGCCCAGATATGGTCAGCAACACACCACTTTCTGCCGATAATTTCAGTCACTGCCCACAATTCAACCGGTGTTATTTTAACGAAGAGTAAATGTTCAGTTAAAATCCAAATTTATTATTGACATGGCTCGGCCCAGTTTTTGCCTTGGCCTTGCTGGCTCTTAGGGAAGAAGGCTGGTAGGCTGCAGAAGCAGAGCCAGAGAGAGGACATTCCTGTCCTACAGGGACACGGCTGTTTATGGCAGGCCACAGCCAGGTATCTACGGTCATACAAAGACTCCAATTTTACCTTCTTATAGAATTCTTCCAGCAGCGGCACTGCACAGGTTTCAGGGGAAAAGAAATGTGGCTTGAAGTCTGGCTTGACCTTCTGGATGGCTCTCAAGGCCATCGTCACTTCACTGTCTTCGTATGTGGAGTCTCGGAAGAAGTCTTCCAGGGAGAATCCATCATGTTGCAGCTGCTCGATACATCTGTTGGAGGAAGGACAGTCATCCAGAGTTTGCCTTAAGCTTGGGGACAGAGTGTACAGGGGTCTAGGGGGCACACAGTAACTTCCAGACAATTACAAATGTAATCACATAAAAAGAATCTGGTAGGAACAGAGCAATAGGTCATCTACACTGACAGAATCTTGCAAGTCTGAAAGTACAATTCTCCCGTCTCCTTTGCTGCCCAAGAAACTAGGGAGGGTCCCTTCTGAGCCTCTTGCTCCGCCCAGTATCCAGCTGTGGGCTATGCTCCCTCTTATCTGACCGTTCCCTTGACAGCGTCTCTTCGCCCCGTCTCCCGAGGTCTTTCCCACATACCATTACAAGGTCTGTATAACCTTCAGAGCTACACAGCCAGAGTGCTGTTTTTCCTTCACATCATGGGTCCCCCGCACAACCAATTCAAACAGAAACAGCATCCTACGGCTGTCCTACTTCTAGGAGCTTGAAGATTATTTGCACTGCAGCTCCTTACCTCGAAATGATATGGGACTCGGAGTTCAACCGACCCATGCAGCTCAGCACAGCCATATAACAGTCCTGATTCGGCTTGAGTTTGTTTTCCTCCAGCATGGAAAACAGCCAGCCAATTTGCTTCAGCCCAGCCTACACAGAGAAGGAAACAGGGATGGGATACAAGCACACGCTCAATCCCGCTACTCTTATCTACCACCCAGCCCTCAAAAAGAACCGTAACGTGATCCAGAACATAACGTGCAGCTCTGCTTCTGCAGCCTTGCAAACCAGTTGAAAAAACTCATTGACCACATTCATATATAACACACTAAGCCATACTGTGGCTTAGCGTGTTGTCTGGGCCCAGAAATGTGACTAAGGTTAGCCCAGAAGCAGTTAGCTACAATCAGTAGCCCCCGGTTTATGGTTAAGCCACCATTAGTCTTCCAGGGAACTGACACAGAGTGCAGGAATGGCCACCACGTAGGGCCTCTCTGGCAGCTGTGTCTCTACTGCTCCATTTTTGTTTCATTTTTTTTTCTTCTCCTTCTTAGGGTCTTCACAACAAGAACAGAAAGCTTCCAGAAAGTAGTTTGACTTAAAGACTGCTAGGAGCCAGCTTAAAAGAGGGCAAATAGCGAATTGGGGCTACAGTATACACACACACACACTGTAATCTATATATTCTGCATATAAATGCACATAATCTATACATTCTGCATATACAGACAGTTCTCTACTTACGAACTTTCAAGTTACAAACTTTCGCCGATACAAACAAACCTCCAACAACTTCAACAATGAAAGTCCCAGAAGTTTACAGCGTGCTGCATACGTACACCCAGATGTTTACGGTTGCACGCTGTAACTGTCCGGGCGTACATATGCAGTGTGCTGTGGTTGGACTTAGGAACAAAATGGACTTGCGAACAGCCTCTTGGAACGTAACCTGTTCGTAAGTAGAGGACTGCCTGTATATAAATGCACATAATCTTTATATTCTGCATATATATAAACGTGCCGTCTATACACTGCATGTATCAATACACACCATCTATAAATTCTGCAATGAGAATAGCGAAGCAGGCAAGACCTAGCTAGAAGACAGGGCACCTTCTTCCTCTTTTAAGTCACATGCCCCACACTTACCCCACCCCACTGTCCAGCTGACAGGCATATTTCCCCACCCTAAGCAGCAAAGAGCAACAGGCATAATGTTAATGTCAAAAGATGCATGGCTGAGCCAGGATCTAAACTCAGCTCTCCCCACCCCAGTGCTCTACGGCCAACACCGTTCTTCCTCTTTAAAGTCTTTCTTGCTCCTCCTGGTGCAAGAGGATGGCAGATTCCCCCCCCCCACCTCAAACAGGGTGTCCTTTGGACAGGATGGATTACTCTTCCCCTCCTTCCCGCAACAGTGGCCATGGCTGCGGAGAGCAACAAGCGTTCAGTCCAGGAGATCCGGATTCAAATTCCTCCCCCAACTTGGGAAAGCACGTCATCTCCTAAGTGGGACCCTCCCAGGAAGGCTTTGTGTGTGAAAAGAGGCAAAAGGAATACCTGCTTGGAATAGTGACACATGAGAAGACTGAACATCTGAGCATTCAACCATTTCTTCAGCGGCAAGGAGTTGTGGAAGTACAACAAACACTGCAGGGCTCTCTTCTTCTGGGTGAGGAAGAGGCAAGTGTCAATGTAGGCTAAAATGCTCATCTGAATTTCATCCTGGTAGACTCCCATCTCTTGCAGCAACGTTTCATTAAGCTTCAGCACAGGCTCCTTGGAGGCCTTGGTGGGAGAAGAAACAGGAGACTGGATTTTTTCCCAGGCCAGCCTCCTAGCTGGACTGATGTTGCTGCTCGACTTTTGGGTTCCCTCGGAGCCGTGTGCTACTGATTTCCAGACTGACGCCAGGAACTGTGGGGAGTTTTTTCCCTCCAGAGTTTGATTAGAACGGAGGATGGATTCCAAGGCATTGGTCTTCGTTTTCAAAAGTGCCATGTTAGTCACATATTTTTCCATCTTCAGCTTGATCTTCCAAAAATTCGGCTTGACGATACGCACTGCTTTATCTTTTGGGACTCGCTTGCCCTGAGCTGTTTGGGGTGCAGCTGTTTTCTGTGTTTGGGGTGCAGCTGTTTTCTGTGTATTGGGGTGCGGAAAGTACTTGAATTTTGTGATCTGAGATATTTGCATCTTGGGCTTTAGTACCTCCGATTCGTTATCAGCCCGCAGTTGCTTCACCCTAGCTTCCAACACTGTGGGGAGGAAACAAGAACAAAATGTATGAGCTATAGTGGTGTGGGGTGAACAGAAAGAGGGACTGTTTTGAAGTTGAAATCCAAAATACAGTGGTACCTCGGGTTACAAACGCCTCTGTTAATGAACTTTTCGGGTTACGACCAGCTCCGGCCGCAAAAATTTACCTCAATTTGCGAACTCCACCTCGGGGTACGAGCAAGATACGCAGCCATTTTCCCTCCCGTGACACGGTCCGCGGCCATTTTTCCACCCCTGACACGTGGTCCGCGGCCATTTTTCCACCCCTGGCACGTGGTCCGCAGCCATTTTTCCGTCCCTGACACATGGTCATAGGGAGGGGGACTCTCCCTCCAAGCAATAGCCGCCTCCCTGTCCTCCACGCCAGAACGGATTAACGGTAATTACATTGAACCTTATGGGGAAATTTGCTTCGGGTTGCGACCAATTCGGGGTGCGACCAGAGTCACGGAACGAATTAAATTCGTAACCCGAGGTTCCACTGTATACGGCATTTTCCAAACATTGGACTTCACCTCCTGGAATTCTCAGCTAGCGTGGTGGTTCTAAATTGCTTTCCAGTTCCAGCTCAGGGCACCAGGTTGGAGAATATATAAATATGTAAACATTATAAAGCAAAGTATCTTGGGGCAATGCACAGAGATTTAAAAGAACAATCCCTTCTCATGGACTCATGATCTGATACAAAAGGAAAAAGGATCAGGGAGGGAAGAGGAAAATAAAGCAAGGGCAGGTCGTCAACCTTATCGGAAAGTACACTGTTGCATCCAGCTTGAAAGAGATTCCTAGAAAAAGTAATTCACCCAGGGGAATGGAATACACTGCTCCTTCCCTCCTCTCCTGTAGCCAGGCAGAAAGATTATGAATGGAAACAAGTTCCACTGAACGCACAGAGATTTATTTCTGAATGAGCACTATTTATCTACTCACTGGTTTAATGTTCATACCATCATATTCCACAGACTTCTGGCAGTTTTCCAGCACAATAATAGTTTCAGGTACACATATACAGCAAAGCAACAATAGATTAAAGCCACAGTGTAATCAATTCAAGGACTCCAACAGCAAAACAAAAAAATAAAAGGTCTATAATATAAATAAATAATATAAAAATAAGAGGTGACAGATCTTAGCCAAAAGCCTTTTTGAACAACTCTACTGTAACTGCTTCTCTAAAGCAGTGTTTCTCAACCTTGGCAACTTTAAGATGTATGGACTTCAACCATGCTGGCTGAGGAATTCTGGGAGTTGAAGTCCACACATCTTAAAGTTGCCACGGTTGAGAAATATCGTTCTAAAGGACAGGAACAAAGCGCTATTCAGATTTCCAGTAGAAGGTTGTTCTATCGGCCCACCTTGATTCTCTTGGGTATAAGAGAAACACTGTCTGGCTTTCAAGATTCTACTCTTATAGCCTTGATCAATAAAGGGGAGGTCTAGTATTCCTTGTAGGGCCTGTTCCCTGACCTGGCCTACCTCAAAGGGTCGACACCACCCTTTTATCCTTTAAAAACCAGCTGAAGACCTACTGAGTGAGTTTGGAAGAGAGCAGAAGATTTTTTAAAAAACGTTTCATATTCTGGATTTATGTATTCTTGTAAGCTGCCCGGAGTGACTCAAATGGCAGCATACAAATCATTGCAATCGATAAATCAACTCAAATGCATAAACATGCAGCCTGAATACGAATTGCCCATAAGTATCTGCACAGACATTATTTTTATTCATTTACTGGCTTACCCTCCAACAGTTCCACCTGTTCATGTAACCATAGTTTCCTGGTTTCTTCTTTCACCCTGGCTGAGGAGTAACATCTCACCCCCACAGAGAGGCTCCCTAAAAAATGAGAGGAGGTTGACTGTTATGGGAACTGGTTCCAAAGTGTCAACAGGCAGAGAACAAATCAGCTTCTATCCTTCCTGCTTTACCTCCCAGACAATGGAGCTTAGCAGCAAGGCAGGTAGTTACCAGAGAAAAGTGGTGATCCTCCAGCTGTAAAACACCCTCCACAGCATAATCAACCAAATGAGGTCTGTTCTATTTTCCAAAGCATTTGAGAAAGATTTCAGTGTTTCAGAAAGGCAGAGGGTTGTTACTGCTTCACTATGATTGGATTCTTTCTTTCTTGTGGAGTCCATCCTTCCTTCCTTGATATAATTTCAGAAGATATAGTACTGATGTGGGAAAAGACGCTACATTTATTGCTGCTCCAGATTTTTACTTATCCATTATGCTAGTTTCAATGTGGGCTTTTATATTGTTGACGTAACAAGTCTATATTGGTTTTGTAAGGACTTTCTTATCTATCACCCAGAGAACTCCTGTTTCTGGGCATCACAAATGTGCAGTCAACCCATTTATCCCATCTGCGTGTTTCAGGTTGGTAAGGGAGGTAGTATATAAGCTTGACAAAGCAGGTAGTGGAAAAGGAGTATATGGCCTCCTCTGAATTGCAGAAAAGCATTTCATATCCGGCAAGGCTATTTATTCATCGGGTTCAAAGCAGCTTAATCTGGTTGGGGCTGACATTCCAGAATTTGAAGAGGTTCTCTTTCATATATATGACAGAAAATCATGGATGGGAGCTTGATCCATTATATCACCCTTTCCCCAACCCTCGGTAGGAGCGGGGATCAGTTCCTTCTTATTTAAGGAAGGCAAAGCGTCCTCTTAATGGTCGTATTCACACCTGCTTTTCTAGATTATCAAGCACCTCAAACCAAATGAGGTTAGGGTTCCTCCAATATGCCAACCGCCCCACCCCCCAGGAAAAATCCTAACCAAGTTTAGAATATTCTACAAATGAAGCTGCTGCAGCTTTCACTGACCAGGTTAAGTTGCGGGAAGTAGTTCTGAGAAAAAGCCCTCCCGCCCCCCCCCCTAAAATTGCAGGAAGGGTTTGGAGGAAGCTATATGAGAGGAGTTGGCATCCGTTTGGAGACCCTCCTTTTATTATTTACTTACAGAGCTGCCCATCTCACCTACGTGACTCTGGGCAGCTTACAATAAAACCATCAGGTAAAACAATTATACAAGAACAGTATAATACCACAATAAAAAAATTTAAAGCATTTTAAAAACAGTTTAAGTTTGTTTGCGTTAAGGTGGGGGGGGGGGAGACAGGGCTTTGCTCCCTTCTTCGTTGGGGGGGAGTGGATTTCCCTGGCAACGACGGGAAATAAATGACAGGCGAGATCTCCCACGAGCCTGGCTCTCGATCCCTTCAGGGGCATCACCGCCGGGCAGGTTTCTTAGCGTCAACACAGAAGCGGCTGATCCCAGCCTTCTTCCGAGGCATCTCTTTCAACTTCCCCCTCTGGACCACCTTCGTGGCCCTTCCTGGTGGTCTCCCATCCAAGGACCAACCCGGGCCAACCCTGCTCCGCCCTTCCGAGATCCGCCCAAATTGGCGAAGCGTTGCCAATCAACGAGGACGCGGAGGGGATCCAAATTTCAAGGTGTGTGTGTGTGTGTGCCCCTATCCCCCCCCCACCACGAGGGGAAAGTGGCGGGTTCAAATCCACCCGCCCCTAAGAGGGCAAACGGCCCTTCCCCAGAGACCCGGGGCGAGGCGAAGGTTTCCTTGGGCAGTTCCCACACGCCGCCCCCCCGGCCCGGCCCGCCGTCCGGAACACCGACCTGGGCCCCACAGCAGCGTCCCTTGCAGCTTCAGCATCGGTTCGCCCCGCCGCCCTCCGCATCTCACCGCCCGGCCGCGGAAGCCCACATGGTTATCCCCCTCCTGCGCATGCGCGGCGCTCTGCACCCGCGGGGAGGACTCCTCTCGCTGGCTCTCTC
The DNA here is from genome assembly GCF_059951505.1 of Python bivittatus. Lineage (NCBI taxonomy): Eukaryota > Metazoa > Chordata > Lepidosauria > Squamata > Pythonidae > Python > Python bivittatus. The sequence continues at coordinate 3,825,808 of NW_028277087.1, forward strand.
GCCGCCCGATGGGCTGTCCGCGCAGGCGGCCGGAAGAGGATTGGAAACCACCACTCCCGGGAGGCATTGCGAGGGTCGCGCCTGAGGAGGGCGGTGATCGCGGGAGGACGTAGAGATAAGAAAATATAGAGAGGGCTGTGGATGCCAGCCTTAGCCATCTTCCGCGACGGTCATAAGCAGCTTTCCCCCCACTTTCTTTCGTATCATTTGTAAGCCACTCAGAGCCTTTGGGGAGGAATGGAGGGGCATATGCATCTCGGTAAAAAAAAAAAAAAATCATAATTAGTTCATTCATTAAATATCATTCCATGGATTTTGTAGAAGATGATGATGATGATGATGATGATGATGATGATGATGATGATGATTATTTCAGGGTTTGGACAGGGCAAACGAGTTGGTAGTCTACAGATACTTTATTTCATTTTATTTATTAAATTTATATAGCTCTGGGAGGCTATATAACAGCAATGCGAAGATAACCGCAAAACCAGGGAAAATAAATAATTAAAAAACATTGAAAACAATAAAAACATTAACCATAATAAACACAGTCTGCAGGAAAGTACTGTTCATTTTCTACCATATCACCATTTGACAGGTTGTCCACACCAACACCATCAGATCCCCAGGCTAGATCACAAAGCCGTGTCTTCAGGCTTTTAGACTACAGCTCCCATTATCCCTAGCTATTAACCAGGGTGTCTGATGGATGTCATAGGACAAACCATCTAGTGTGATCCTAATCACGATGCCAAAAATTACAAATCGTGAATCATGATGTCATAATGCAAGCTCCGCCCTTTCATTCTTGCATTGTGATGTCACACACAACTACGGAAGGAATGGGGTTTACATTTTGTCCCTTGCTTGGAAATGCCTCTAATTCTTCACATTTTGTTAGTCCAGTTATGAAAATTGTTAACTTAAAATCTGCGGGGAATTTGGCATGCCTAACACAGAGCTCCAGACTTTTTCTATAAACAGCTTTCAGGCAAAAATGGCGAGGGAATGGGTGGTCAAAGAAGAAGAGATAGGGTCAGGAATGAATGGGTGCTGAATAAATGTGGAATGATTACGAAAGTCAGGGTTGTGTAGACAGAATGAATGAGGATCAAATTGCTTTTCTGTGGGGGCAAGGTAGAGGGTGAACTTTTGCTGGCCAGAGACTGTTGGACTGGCATTGCCATCTCCCCATAGGCATATTTCAAGGCCTGCCCAATGAATCTCTTTTCCAGTCTTGCCTTCTCCCCACCTATCCATAAGCAGAGCTGAATGACGAGAGGTACAGGATGAACCCTCAAGGACCTCCATCAATGTCCATATCAGCTTCCTCCCAGTTACCACGTATATCCTCTGCCCACTGATCTGTAAACTCTCATATTTTGGGGGGGAGGGGAGTCGCTTGAACATGGGACTATCAATCTCCTGGAAGGCTCACCTTCTATGAGGTTGATATTCCCATATTCAGCCCCCCCCCCCACAAAAGGGACTGCACAAACCAGATGTCTGATCTGTTCCACAGCCGAAACCAAAATCGCCATAGAGCTGCTGTGCCCAGTAACCACATGGGGAAGGACCATTCTTCTAACAGGGCCAACATGGAGGTGGGAAGATTGCTGCCTTGACCATTTCATCCCCAGGCTCCTCCCTGAGATTATCCAGATGGGAAGTTTTATGTCGGGAGAAAAAAGAAAACACCACCTCCACCCTAGAACATCTCAAGAAGGGTTGGGCTGGTGATGAGATGAAAGCCATATCATGAGGACAGTTAGTGGAGTGTCTTTGTGCTGTGGCCATTTCTAATTAAGGGTTATGAAGCGTCAGATAAATACATAAGGAAATGACACTGAAACCTTCCTCAGTTGCTTGTAACTACTGGTCCTTCTAATTCAATATTGCGAATGTTGAACACCGACAAGTTGTTACAAACTGTATGGAGACCTTCTGTATGCCAAGCAAGCGTCCCAACGGTGAGATGCTTCTCACTGAATCTCCTGAATCTGCTTTATCGCTGGAGGTAAGCAGATAAGATTCTTCTGATGGGTCATTGGGTTCCTCATTAAGTTCAACCTCTGCCTTTCGAAATACTATCCTCCCAATCCTGTGAAATGAAACTATAAAACAATGTTTCTCAACCTTGGCAACTTTAAGCTGCATGGACTTCAACTCCCAGAATCTCTTTCTAGCACTTGGCTAGCTAGCTCTCTGTTCATTGCCTCTGAGTATTAAACGAAGTCTTGGAATCGTTTGCTGCTTTAGCAACATGCCTTGAGTTGGAAGAAAAGTAAACCAGCGTGAACTCTGCAGTCCCCCCTGCTGATCTCCGGTTGTTTCTCTTCCCTCTGTCCCCAGCCACTGCATTTACCTGACTTCCCTTCAGACCAGCAGGTGGCAAGACCAAACAGATTTTACATACCTTGAGATTGATCTCAGTGTTAGCGGCGGTTGACCCAACCTGCCTCATTTATGGGGTGAGAATGAGATGAAAGCAACACCTTAGGGTACAGCAGAAGAAAGTTGTTTCAGCATGTTTGTCCTGTGGTGAGATGAAAGTAGAGAAGACGCCCTGAGTGAGAGAGAATCAGGTGGAGAGCCAGTTTTGTGTAGAGGTTAAGGTGCTGGTCCACAAAGCAGGAGATGTGAGTTCTAGTCCTGCCCTAGGCATGAAAAACCAGCTGGGTGACATTGGGCCAATCACTCTCTCTCGGCCCAACTGACCTCACAGGGTTGTTGTGGTAGGGAAAATAGGAAGTAGAAGTATTAGGTATGTTCACCATCTTGAGTTTTATATATATATAAAAAAAGGATAATGATCATGATCAGGATCAGGATCATAATTCTGGCTACACAAGACTAAGCCTTCAGAACAAATGCATACAAAGCCAGAATTGAGAAGACAGCAACAGACAGCAAATGCTGCCTCTGCAAAGAAGCTGAAGAAACAGGGGACCACCTGGTTAGCTGCTGCAGGAAGATCGCACAGACTGACTACAAATATCAACATGACAAAGTGCATTGGAATCTCTGCAAGAAATGCCATTTGCCTGCAAGCAAGAACTGGTGGACCACAAAACAGACAAAGTGATAGAAAATGAAGACGCGAAAGTGCTCTGGGACTTTAGAATTCAAACAGACAAGCGCCTGCCACACAAAGCCCCAGACGTAGCAATTGTGGATAAGAAAGACAAAAAAGTCTGGATAGTGGACATTGCAATACCTGGAGGCAGCAGAAGAGAAGAGAAAGAACTGGAGAAAATCACAAAATATGAAGACCTGCAAATAGAAGCAGAACGACTGTGGCAAAAGAAAGCAAAGAGAGTCCCAATAGTCCTAGGTGCCATGGGTGCCATCCCAAAACATCTGGAGCACCCCTTGAAGACCTTCGGCACTGACAAAATCACCATCAGTCTGTTGCAAAACGCAGCTTTGCTTGGAACAGCTTCCGTCCTGCGACGATCCCTTTAACCCCATCAAACATCTGCCTATCCCAGGTCCTTGGGAAGGACTTGATAGGTGGACCAAAATGCCAAATCCGGTCTAAACATCTGGCTGACTGTGTGACCAAACATCATCATGATAATACAGAGAGGCTACCTTTACACATTACAGTGAGCCATAATTTGGTTTGTTCGACTTTGGTTGAGGTTGAAGCCCAGATATTGTAGCCACAGTTCACGGCTCAGCACAATTTGTGCCAGTTCTGGTGCAGCCAACAACTCTTGGTTAGGAAATCATGGATTAGCAACATATGCAGGTGTTTATAAAATGAAAAATGCTGCATTAATAGAATGTGAGAAGTCAAGATGGCAGCTGCAACCACGTGAACAAAACCTTGCCATGTTTTACATGCATTATGACTTCCATTTTGTTTCCTTAATCTGGCTGTGCTTTAATTCACTCCATTGGGGACATTGATAGAATCAGTCTGAGCATGATCTAGTTTACTTAGAAATGATATTTCCTCTCAATCTGTTCACATGCAATATTGTTGCATTTGTGACAACAGGCTACCTGCTGGATGGCTCAATTATATTATTTATTTGTTAGATCTGCATCTCACCTGGCTTAAATTCAGCCAATGAGCTTCTGTGGCTGAAGGGGGACTAGAACCTGGATCTCCCCCCTCCTTGTCCAGAACCTTTCTCGCTACACCTGATTGGCTGCTGGGGTGAGAGGGAGGGACTGGCCCAAAGTCTGCCAATCAGCTTCCAGGGAGGGGGGACTAGAACCAGGGTCTCCCCACTTTTAGTCCAGCACCTTCACCACTATACCACACTGGCTCTAATAGGTTCACTTCATGGAGAAATAACATGATATCAAAATCAGTCAAGGAAAGGTGACCAGCTAATCAAAATACCTAGTTAGACTGCACATTAAAATGCTGTCTTTGCAGGGAAAGAGGTGTGCAGACAGGCTGACATTGCCCAACTCTGTCTCTGGCCTTGGGAGGCAACTGACTAGGTCATAGTTAGTCATCTGCCTAGGGATCTTTTTTCTCACATAGGCCCAGACCCCATTTTGAAGGAAAGGAAAGATAGTAACAGGATGATAATAACTCAAGAGCAAATACTTAGAAAATCATTTAAAAGCACTTCCAAGTGTGTGAAACAAGCACCACAAATCTCACTCTGAGTTAGTCAGAAGTAAAGTTTATTGGAAGTGTTTGCAAAGGCTGGTGGGCTTCATTGCAAATAAGAAACCACGCCCACATACACACTCCGGCCTAATTATATACCTTCCCGATCGCAAGTCCCGCCCCTTTTCCCCATTGGCTAAGGTACTCAGGGTGTACAGTCTTTCCGGCCGCTCTATGATTTCTTCCTGGTCCCTCCCACCTCATCCATTGCAAGTCTATGGTAATTTGCTCAAGGTTTCAGCTAATTGCATTATACTGATAAAGACTGCCCCAGGTTAAGTTAGTTTTTATTACATTGTCCCACACAAGGAGACAACTTCCTCTCCACCTGCCACTATTTGATAACCATAACACTTAACACTACTTCCTTCTCTCTCACACAGCTGCACTCTTAGCATGCTCAAGCTATTTCTTTGTCAATAATAACATCTTTTATCCATCTCTCACACAAGTATATTCCAAAGCAATTTATTATTTTCTTCTGCCGCTTTGCCAATCCTTCACCTTCTTGCCTGAACCACCTTGTGGGGTACTTTTTTGATATCTAAGTTAGGGCCACCAGATCTGGGCTGCAAAAATGTGGTGGGTCGTTGGGGGGGAGAGAGGGAGGGAGGGGGGAGGGAGGGAGTGCAGAAATAGAAAAAACTGTAGTACTTTGCTGCCATCTGGTGGATTGGCGCATTTTGGCGAGCACCGTTAGGTTGATAAGGATGCTCCCGATTCCTAACGGCTGGAGCAAGGTAGCTTGGATGCAGTTCTTTCGGATTAGCTCGCTCAGCTGCCAATCACTGGAACCCTCAACCAATTGACGACCGTGTTTGGAAGGGCGAGAGAGGAGGCGGCACCAGGTCCGCTGGCTGCGGCACGCGAGCCCCCGCCACGGCCTCCCATTGGCCAAGCGCTCAGAGGCGCGGCCTTGACTGGCGGAGTTGGGCGGGCCAATGAGGAGGAGCCACCTTCTGATTGGCCGTGGCGGGGAGTCAGAGGGGTGTGAAGGGCAGATTAAAGGAGGAGCGGAGAGACGCGGCTGAGATGAGTTTGCGGCGTTTGGCTTCCAAGACGCTTCTCTGCGGGCTCTTGATAGGGCGCGGCCTCACAAGAGCGATGGTAAGTCGTAAGCTGGAGTGGGTCTCCCGGTGAGTACGTTCTAGTCATGGCGGTCTTCTCTATGGTCAGACCATAGAGTGGTCACCTTGGAGTGCTATGGCGGGTCTCCTTGGAGGATCCAGATGATCCCCTCCTAAGAGTCCCTGGAGGACTTTCTCTCTGATCCCGCGAGGTTGTCTCTTCTACGGGTTCTTTTCCGAGGAATATAATTTTCCCACAAGCATTACGGTAGGGTGAGGCTGGAGCCCAGGAAGATGATACTTAGATGTATGGGAGAGTGTTGCCCTGGGGTGCTGTGAGTTTTTTGGTTGTTTTTACTGCTTTGGGGGCTGCCCAGGGTGGTTGTTATAATAAGGGTGGCTTGTGAAGTAAATAAAACAAATTTTACTATAGCAGGTGTCTTCCTTGTGGGCAAATTGGACCATAATTCCCAGGATCTCCTTGGAAGCAGGACAAAAGCTTTTCCCATAATGCTTTGGGTGGGCTGGGCTGATTTTCCCAGAATTCTCTGGGAACAGCTTGCTTTCTCCAGGAGGGCTGTGCGAGCCTCTTAAAGACTTATTTCAGCTTCTCCTTCCCATTCAGTTTTCTCCCCTTATGTGGAACTCTGGTTCCCCTCCCCTGGAGAAAATGGACTTATTTGGGCCTCAGGGTTCTGTTTTTCTATAGCTGTTTGCCTGCCCCAATTGGGTTAAAGCAATACAGTAGAAGGACCACGAAATGGAAAACTACCCCTTCCCAGAATGGTCATTATAATTTAAAATGGATGTCTTCAGGTGCCTTTCAGAGCTGAAATTAGTCTTAATTATTTATCTTAAGAAAACAGTGTTCTGTTATGGAACTGTTGGAGCTCCTTAGAGAATGGAGCTCTTAAATGAAAAACAGCTGCATTGAGCCATTGGGTTGACTAAGGTAAATTAAATGCGTGCAAATGCATTTAAAGTTCTAAACAGCTTGGGTGGTTTGGTTTTTAAATTTTAGTTAGCACCAAGGGCCAAAATGTTAGACAGGGACAACTGAGCCTCCAGCTCAGAATAAGTGTGCCATAACAGAAAATATTGTTTGTACCTTACATTTATTTATTAAACCATTTATCAGCCATGCCAGTTGCCAGAGCAATTCTGGAGGGCATTCAAGGAATACAGATTAAAACAGAAGTGTAAAAATACAAAGCGGTAGATATGTCAGGCCATATTGCTTTGCCCCAGGGCTTGCTGGGTAAGCCAGGTCTCTCCAGCTCTTCTGAAGCCTGCTGGGGCCATACAAACTTGGGGGTGGGGATGCTATTCCACAGGGCTGGAGTGGCCACTGAACACTGCCTGCTCCCCATCCCTGGCCTCTTTGTAGTGTAGCCATCCTCTGAAAACCTTTGTGTTTTCTCCTTTGTCTCTCTGATTCTGTGGACCGGCTTCAGTTTACTGCTGCTTTACTATAATGAAATTTCTACCCAAGAATTAGTGTTTCTGAATTTGGAATTGCAGTCTTAGGTAGTAGCCTTTCATACATACACATGTGCTGCAGCCAAAAGTAGTTAATTTGTGCTGAAACTTCTCTGACTTCCTGGTGGAAGCAATTAAGTATGGCTTTAATGTATTGTTGAAGGCTTTCATGGCCGGAATACGATGGCTGGTGTGGGTCTTCCGGGCTGTGTGGCTGTGTTCTGGAAGTTTTGTTTCCTAACATTTCGCCAGCATCTGTGACCGGCATCTTCAGAGAGCAGGAGCAGTTCTCTCTGTGCCCAGGATGAGGTGACCCCTTTGTGGGTATTTATAGAGATCCTGGGGGGGGGGGGGTCTGTCCTCCTGCTCTCTGAAGATGCCGGTCACAGATGCTGGCGAAATGTTAGGAAACAAAACTTCCAGGACATGGCCACACAGCTCGGAAGACCCACAACAGCCATGGCTTTAATTAGTTGAAAATAAGCCACCTGTACTTAAGGCTGTCTTTTCTGAAGACTTATATGGGATTAAGCTGTTGCTTTGTTACACCTTGAACAAACATTAGAGCCACACAAAAGGCAACGATGGGCCTTTTGGGCCATGATTACATTTGCTTCCTCCTGTGTGGTGGGAGGGAAAAGATTGTGGTCCTACCAGAAGGTGCCATGCAGGCTGAATTCTGAGAGTTGCCTCAGCACATTTGGAGGGCACCTGGTTGGAGAAGGCAAAGCCCAGCAATGCTGTTGTGTCAGATCTTGCCAAGATTAAACTGATGTTTTCAAGAGTGTTTCTAGTCTGCCTTTGGGTGTTAGCATGAAGCTCTGAGTTAATTTAAATATTTACACATAAATATAATTAGGATTTGAGGTTTACAGGTAAGATTAGTGTATGCACAAAGATGGAAAGATTTGGCACTACCCACAATGGAGGAATAGTTAGTGAGATGATGAAACTTGCTGAGATGGCTAAACTGACTTCTTTGATCAGAGAAAAGACAATATCTACATTTATTGCTGACTGGAAACCCCTTATGGACTTTTTGCATGAAATAGAAAAAAATGAACTTATGATTTATGGTTTTGATGATTAGACAGAACAGACTATAGAAAGAGTCACGTAACCACAGAGCGAGAGGCAAATGTATAACTGCTGTAAAGATTGGAAGATACTTCTTTATCTTTTTTCTTTGTTTCTCTATTACTTTTTCCCCCTTTCTGGTACCTTTAGTTTTCTCTTTGATTTCTTCTCTTGTTATGAGTTTGTATTTTTAAAATCTTAATAAAATTATATATAAAAAGGATTTCAGGTTTATACTCTAATCCTAATTACTTTCCACTATCAGGATCATCAAAAACCAGGTGCACTAAATTGATTTACATTTTCTGACAGCAGCCACCTTCCCAGCTGGGGAAGATCCCAGCTTTTCCAAATCTGACATTCTGAGAATTAAGAGCCAGTTAGTGATTATGGTTAACAGATATAATTATGTATTTAAAAAAGAAAAACAATAGCCTCCTCTTCACATTACAGCTTGTAAAACTGAGTTCTGTAAGCTGAGTATACCAGTGTTTCTCCACCTTGGGAACTTTAAGATGTGTGGACTTCAACTCCCAGAATTCCCCAGCCAGCCATGCTGGCTGGGGAATTCTGGGAGTTGAAGTCCACATCTTAAAGTTCCCAAGGTGGAGAAACACTGGAGTACAGGTAGTCCCAGTTTAAGAATGAGTTCTGTTCCCAAGGTCTGTCCTTAAATTGAATTTGTATGTAAGCCAGATGGTATTGTATAATACTGTATTTGTAGTATTGTGTAATGAACTCAAACCATTGTGGACTTAACTGGAATCATTGTATATTTAAGTCAAATTTTGCAACATTAGGCTCCGTTCTTAAGTATGGGTCATCCTTAAACTGGGCGTTCTTAACCCAGGGACTACCTGTATACTGTCTGGCCCTTCTGCTTCTTTCTGTTCTTCAATGGTTTTTTTTCTGGTAAGACAATAAGAAAAGCTTCTCTGAGCTGTTCTTAGTGTTAAACCTTCCAAGCACTTCTGAATCAGTTTCCATGAAAACCAGAAATCCTAGCAAAATTGCTTTCTTTTAAACTCCAGAAAAAAAGAGACCCACTTATGGATGCAAACTGAGCCTCTGCAATGGTGCCCCGATGGACTAATGAATAAGCAGAACAGTTTGTTAATCAGTGACAATTTGAGCAAGCAAGAGTGAATTTATACGTTACAACATAGCTTGATGTTCTTTAATTGCAGGGAAATATGTGTATGTCCATTTTATTTTCCTTCTCTGTTTGGTTAGTTTGCTTTTGGGCTAAAGGCAACAAAGGCTAGTTTTAATTCTGCTTTTGCCTGCAATGCAGAAGTGCAGTTCAAACGGTGTAGGGAAGTTGTTTACCTTTGCCTGGCTTCTCTCAAGGCCAGTGGGAAGGTCTGAACAAGTCGTTGGTGCCAAGATTTCTGCCTCGGATCCTGGTTTATCGGAGAAGCCAAAATCTCCCTTCTGAAGCAGTTCATTGTTCTGTCTCCTTTTGTGCTGCCAATGATGCAATCGGAGGCTTGTGTAAGGGATTTGCTGTTGTGGGGAGGGCGACATCATTCAGCGATTTCATCGCTCATGTGATTGTGATGAGAAAGCAGGCAAAAGGTACGGCAGAGGAGGGGAAAAATAACTTGCATTTCTGCTTCCTACTACTAAGGGTTAGGATCAGTTAATGGGGCCAAAGCTATAGGACTCCTGAGTAGCAGTTTTCAAGTAAAAAGCAGTTTGGAAAAAAAGCGTCAAATTCCCTTATCCCTGGTCATATGTTTTGTGGGCTTGGCACCTTATTTTCTGGTCTGAGTCCCAAGGTCTAGAACATTTAAAAGGGGAATGAACCCAGGATTGTATGCAGTCAAAGTGGAGGCTTAGTTTACCAGCCAACATTAGATAAGAACAGATTTCTCTAAATCGATGTGGTCTCTTTTGCCTATTGACAGAACTCCCCAATTATATGGTCAGCCAGGGGACGGTGAACTTGGTGCTGCTCAGATGGTTTGACCCATATTTCCCATAATCTCTTGCCGTTGGCACTGCGGGCGGGAACAGATGGGAGCTGAGCTTCAAACACTTGGAAGGGAAAATGCTGTCTTCCCCACTGCTAAGCCCTGATGTGACTTGTTTTAGATCAGTGTTTTTCAACCGTGGCAGCTTGAAGATGGGTGGACTTCAACTCCCAGAATTCCCCAGCCAGCCTTGCTGGCTGGGGAATTCTGGGAGTTGAAGTCCACCCATCTTCAAGCTGCCACGGTTGAAAAACACTGTTTTAGAGTATGGCTTGACCCTGGCCATTGTAGTTTGGTAAACCTAAGCTTTGTGTGTGTGGGGGATAATAGCATATTGTAGTTGATTTAAACTTACTGCAATGTGTGACCCAGATCACAGTTTACAGACTTCAATAAAACAGTTGTGGAGCCTTTTCCAACCTGGTGCCCTCCAGGTGCATCTTGGGGCTGCAGCTCTTTGAATTCCCAGCCTGAATGGCCCTCTGTCCCAATACATCTGGTAAACTGCAACCATGTGTGCTTAAGGTCTTTAAAGAGGGAAGGTATGATTTGTAAATTGTTTACCCCTCGAGCTATAACTTCAGGTTCTTTGTGACCTGCTCATTTCTGAACGTAGTCTGTGCTAAGCCTCTACCGTTGCTTAAGAAATCCTGGGTTGGATTGGGTAGGAATTCTCAATCCAGATTTTCCTGAAAAATCTGGGAAAATGTGGCTAGGATTTTACTACTAATTTATCTTTTCTGCCTGAGTCTTTAAAAGCAGGCATCTGGAAGAAGGAGGTGGGTTGGATCCAATATATGTTGCTGTCTCATGGGAAGTAATTTCTAAAGTCCCTGAGCTCTAATTGAGATGAAAACAGGGACTAAGTTGGACTTCTTTTGTTCTCTGACAGTAACTTCAACTTTAAGGGCAATGTAAAATCCTCACTGGGGGGACTGTAGGAGGAGAGCTGTGTTAATCTATAGTAGATCAAAATCTGACTAACCCATTTTATTTAGAGGGATAAGCTTGCAAGCTGCTGTTCACCTCATCAGATCAGTGGCTTAACTGATGTTGGATTTAAATTGGCAGGGGGAGTGTTACACAGCTGCATGTCATGCGTGAGACAGATTACAAGCACCTTATGGATTAACAGTTATACTGGGTTAACATCTAATTATGCTTGTTGAGACCTTCAGAGATAGCTTTGTTAATCTAGGGCAGTGTTTCTTTACGGTGGCATCTGGGAATTCTGGGGTTTGAAGTCCACACATCTTAATGTTGCCACAATTGAGAAACACTGGTCCAGGATAGCAAAAAATCAGGAGTCTGGTACCGTAGCACCTCTCCAGATTAACATATTTTATTAAAAAGCTTAAGGCAGGAAGCACATGCCTTTTAATAAAATTTGTTAGCCGGTGCTACCAGATTCCTCCTTATTTGGAGATGTCCTGAAACCTGTGATGTTTCTGTTTGCTGAGAGGTTAATAAGATTAATAATTTATTTATTAAAAAGAATAATTATAATCTGCATAACCTCCCTCTCTTTCCCATCTGCCACCCCCCAGCCTCAACCCAATGTAAATCCTACATCAGTTTAGCTCCTCCATGCATCTGATAAAGGGAGCTGTAGCTCGCGAAAGCCTATGCCTTATAATAAAATTTGCTGGGGAATGAAAGCTCTGCTAATGACGTGACTCGACACATCTTAGTCTCTGAAACAGGAGACATCCTAATTATTTTTAAAAGCTGGCGCTGTGGCTGGCACACCTTATAATAGTACCAGGCGGTATGCTTGAAAACTCAGGAAGGTTTTTGTGATGTCCCCATCCACAACACCCAATCCAATTATAACATAGGCTTAATGTCATCTGTGAAGCCAGCCATGGTATCCGTTCTTAGAAACATTCACCTGCAGCTTCTTAACCGAACACTCCCAGGGCAAAGATACAGACGGAAGTCCAACTGAAAAATTGATTGCATGACTTACCAGGTTCTGTCAGGATACATATTGGAAAAGGACAATTTATCAGCCTTTTCTAGTTGGGTCAGACGTGGGGCACACAAAGAGAGCAATTCATAAGCCATCTTGGTCGCAAGCGCCAGAGCTGAGATGCCAGTGTTTTGATGTCTCTGAACAATGTCAATGTCTTGCAATGTCTCTGCAAGCCTCCTAAGATAAGTCTCTAGAAGGGAAATGTGTTCCCAGCAGGTATCCTGCCCCTGCTATCTCTCCATGTAGATCTTGCTAATGACATGTGTCAATCTAACAAAAAAAGACAAAATTATTATAACCCTAACCTGCACACACTCTAGGAGAGACACAGAAAGAAATGTTCAGTTGCTGCTTCTAAAATCCACAGCTGTGCTCACCAGGGTAAGACATCTGTATTTTTGTGGGATTAGATTTAACATTTAAAGGCTTAGTATTGTTCATAGCACTTCTTTATTATCTCAGTATTTTACTTTGGGGGAGTATTTTCCATCCTTTTTGTTGAAGTCCCCCTGAAGAAGTAAAGACTCTTATTCTTTCAAATTAACTGTGTTTCCTGTTCCTCTGTTTAGTGGGGGTCATTTTCATACTGAAACTAACAGCAACCTAGCTTATAAACTTCTCATGTGAAATAAATTGTCTTGTGTGAGCCTAATCTACAGAAGGCTCTGCATGGTAAAGCAGTATGGCTGGGGAATTCTGGGAGTTGAAATCCACACATCTTAAACTTGCCAAGGTTGAGAAACTGCCTTAAAGCAACAGTATCAAGTGGGCCCTTTGTGGGGGGGCAGTGTTGACCCTTGAACTTAACAGTTTGTATATGATGCTAAATTATGGTTTGTTTTAAAAGTGGTTTGTTTTGGGCTTGGCATAAAATGTGAGCCCAGCCTTCTGGTTGAGAATTTGGGGCCTCAACACTCCTGCTTAAATCAGCTTGCCTTAACTGACCGTCCTTCTGATGTTTTGTAATTGCAACTCCCAGAATTCCCTAGGCATTGTGTTGGCTAGGAATTCTGGGAGCTGCAGTGCCAACATACCTGGAGACCTCTCAGAGGCCCTCAGTTGCAGTTTGTTCTCGGGGGGACGTGCTCTCAATCACTTTTCTTTTTCCTCTCCCCGCCAGTGTGCTCAGGTGACTGACTGGCAGTCAGCCAAGTCCATTTATGAGTTCCATGCCAAGGATATTGATGGCAATGATGTCTCGCTGGAGAAATACAGGCGAGTTGTTCCCATCTGGGTTTGTTTTCTCTGCCTTCCCTGTTTCTTTTGTGTTGTTTTGGGGTTCTTTGTTTTTAAATGTTTTTAACAATTTGTAAACTGCCCAGAGTCACTGAGAGTCGGGCAGCATATACATTTAATAGATGATGATGATGACAACGGCGGCCTCTGTTGCAGATTGGGTAGCCTCAGCCGTTTCTTGCCAGGTTGAGTTCTGGATTGCATTTCATCTGCAAGCCAGCAGCATTTGTCTGCTTGTTGTTTTTTTCAACTGCTTTTGGAAGAATAGCTAGATTGTCCCAGCTCCTAAATAACCCATCTTTTCCCAAGAACCCAGCAGGACAGCAGAAATGAATTTCAGATTGCCCTGCTCCGAGTTCAAAACAGGTACCCTGTAGCTGAAATGGGCAGTTCTAGTCCTCTGGGAATCAATTTGTGCTAGAAACAGCTCAGGCATGAACAGGAAATGCTTTGCATGGCCCTAAGAAATGCTCTTTTCTGAGCCACAGATTGTTCAATAGATATGTATAGTCGGGGTGTGTGTGTGCTTGCTCGCGCTTTCCCTCTGGATACTTTATTTGTGTGACAGCCTTGTGGGGTAGGTTAGATGCTCACAGGCCCCATTCTGGGTCCAGTTAACCCCCCATTCCCAGAAGAAGGGCAAAGCAAGCTAAACTGAACTTGTCTCCTGGTTCCTCTCTCCAGGCCAGCCTGTTTGAGATATTGGGGTGCACCTACAACATGGCAGGGAAGATTTGCAGGGCCTGGGCACCCTAGGATTGACAGTGTCCGCCTGCCTGGCGATAAAGCCTGGCAGGTGCACACAGGACTGTCTTGAGTGCGGGCTCCAGTTTCCTAGACCTGCCTCAGAGGTGGAGTGATTGGGGGGCGGGGCATTGGTGATGCAAGAATCTTGGGAAAGCTGTAGCGAGGGTTTGGAGCACATGGGAAATAGATAGTTTGGGGGGGCGCAGTCAGTGGGAAAATTATGTATGATCCTCGGAAGCAAGGTTTAAACCCCAGTCAGCATGCATGGAATTTCAGGCAGCACGTCCGAGTAATCGTCTCCTTTGTCCCCTGTCCCTTTTTTGTTTCTCCAGGGGTCACGTCTGCATCATCACCAACATTGCATCGGAATGAGGCAAGACTAATGTAAACTACACTCAGTTTGTCGAATTGTATAGTAGATATGCTGAGCGAGGTTTACGCATTCTAGCTTTCCCCTGCAACCAGTTTGGCAAGCAGGTAGGAAGCGGGATAGTGGGCTGTTGCGGGGGGGGGGGGATAGTACCTCAATGAAATAATCCTTTCTTATTCTTAATTATCCTTCTAAGGAGAGCCAGCGTAGTGTAGTAGGGAAAGTCCTGGACTTGGAACGCAGGGACCCAGGTTCTAGTCTCCCTTCAGCCGCAGAAGCTCATTGGCTGACTTTGGGCCAATCCTTCCCTCTTAGCCCGAGAGCCAATCAGGTGTAGCGGGGAAGGGGCTGCACTAGGGGTGGGGAGACCCAGGTTCTAGTCTTCAGACAGGGAGAGCCAGTGTGGTATAACGGGGAAGATGCTGGACTAGGAGTGGAGAAATGACCAAGGGCTTTGTGATAAGCTGGCAGATTTAAAAAAAAAAAAGACACCCTCATTGCATCATGCATTGATAGATTCACTGTAAACACTGGGCGAGCACATTGCAAAAATGTGGATCTGCAACCAAGCAGGACAAATGCTAAGAACTACAGTGATGACACTGTTATCCTTCTAAGGCAACCATCTGTCTCTCTCTTTTTTTTATATATAGGAGCCAGGTACAAATGAAGAGATTAAAGCATTTGCTGAAGGTTATGGAGTAAAATTCGACATGTTTAGCAAGATTGATGTCAATGGGGATGGTGCTCATCCTCTCTGGAAGTGGATGAAGAGCCAGCCCAAAGGGAGAGGCACTCTAGGAAAGTGAGTTTTTGCTACCTCCAACTCTGAAAAATCTCTGAAACGGGCATGGCTCATATACTACACATATTTAACTATTTACTCCCATGCTTAATTAAACTCAGACTGCTTCAGTCACAACTCTAGGCAGCCCATATGACTGTGGGTATTGTGGGATTTCAGCTTTTAAAAAAATTAAAATGAAGTTCTAAACCAGTGTTCTGCCAACTTGGCAGCTTTAAGATGTGTGGATTTCAACTCCCAGAATTCCCTAGCCACCATGCAGGTTGGGGAATTCTGGGAGTTAAAGTCCACACAGTTGCCAAGTTTGAAAAACACCGTTGTAAACTATTTGAGGATTTAGTGATGGCGTGGTACCCAGTTTCCGAAATTGCTCTTTTTCTCTCCCCTTCTGTAGGGTTTTTTTTTTTTATTCCTGCTTTTCCCAGCTGGCTTTAAACTCTTAAGAAAGCTGTGCTGGCTGAAGTTATGGTGTTCAGCACCAGCACTTCTGGGAGGCGCTGATTGTAGAACTTTTGCTATGGCATTTTGCTGTGTCAGATTCCAATCCTGCTTTCAAAAAATAGTTTCTGTCTTGGGGAGGAAAAATTGGATACAAATCAGATAAGTGGGGCTTTGTGTTTGTATGATTTTGACCCCATTTTCAAACATCTTACTGGAGAGAGATACTAGCAAGAGATCTCATGCAGTATTCATCTCAGTCTTAGCATGGTTTAGCAATAAGGTTTTGAGTTAGCTGTAGAACTAAAAGACCTAAACAAATTAAGACCTTTAGAACTAAATGATGCTCTGTTCTTTCTTTCCCCCTAGCGCTATAAAATGGAATTTTAGCAAGGTGAGTATCTTCAACTCTTGAAAGGAGCCCCTCTGACTGTGTCCTTCCAACAGGTATTTGGATGGTAACTTCTGATATAGCAACTCTGGCTGTTTCCCCTTTTCGGGCAGAATTGCCTCCCTCAGCAGTATGGAGCCCACTGGATATGCTGCAGCAACATGTTCCAGAATTCCTTGTCAGCATCTGCCTCATTGATTGAAAAGGCAGATGTGAGGGCAGAGTGTGATTTCAGGGGAAAAGGGTGATGTTCCAATGCTTGTCTTGGTATTCTCCCTGGGGGCTGCCCAAAACAGGGCCAATATGAGCCAGGAATCCTTCCGGTGAGGTTGGACGGCCCCTTTTGAAAAGCAGTTGTTCTGAATACATTTTTCTGTTGGGGTGGGGCCCACCACTGGCCCACTCTCCTTCTCCAGGTGTGTGAGAACATACATTCTATGTTTAAACATGTATCCTTTTTCAAAAATGATCCAGGCACAACCCATCACCCTCCTCCTCAGCTGCAAATTCCAGGTGTTCTTGGCCTTAAAGTGGCTGGCCTACAAGTGCTGTTGAGCAAGTTTTAGGGCTGTGAGTGAAACTCTGTTCTTCCTCTTTGGCAAATCACAGATTTGGCCCTGCCCCCTTCCCTTCCACTTGTATTTTTATTTATTTATTTATGACTTGGATTTATATCACTGCCTTTTTGTTCAGGAGCATAGCGCAGGGCAGTATGCCTAGTGGTTCCTCCTATTTTTCTCCCAACAATCACCCAGTGGGGTAGGGTGGGCTGAGGAGGAGGAACTGGCCCAAAGTCCCCCTGGTGGCTGAGGAAAAACTAGAACCTGGGTCTCCCCACTCCTAGTCACCCTTCACCCCCAATGCTGGTTGTGTCTTGCTTCTTTCCTAAGCTGGCCAACCAAATAAAAAGTGTTTTCGAATCACTTACTGGGTTAGTATCTTCCTTTTCTCCAGCACTTCCCAGCCTTGAAGAAACATACCTGTACTGAGTTTACTTTCTGCTCATAAAGATCGATGGGTCTGAGAGTAAGGGCAGAATTTGTTAATAGGGTACACACAATCCTGGGAAGCCTGAACCACGTTACACTGTGGTGCTAAGCATCAATCCAGCCCCAGAGTTGGAAGGTGGGCTTACGGTAACTTGTGAATCAATGCTGTCTTCCTGCCCCAGTGAAAATCAGGCTCTCTTGTGGGTCACCAGCTCTCCTTTTCTTCCTGCAGTTCCTGATCAACAGGGAAGGACAGGTGGTCAAGAGATTCAGTCCAATGGATGACCCATTTGTAAGTTGTGTATTATTGCCTTGAGTTAAGAGACTACATAAAAGTTCCTGCTTAAAGACTGCCAGTAAAGTAAAGCCATTTATTTAAGAACTCTTCATGCTCCCCACCCAAGGCTACTGTGGCCTGAAGTGTGATGAAAGCCTCTGTCAGGGGGTATTTGTTTTGGGTTAAATCTAGGCTATCCTTCAGAGAAAATGGGCATCATGAAAAATGTCCAGAAGGCATCACATGTGGAAAGTGGGCAGGGCTTCAATTGCGTGGCCACCATCTTGCTTTTTTTTTTTTTTTTTGACTCTCGCTGTCCTTAACTGTTAGTGAAGGCTCTCCTGGTCTGCTCTGAAACACCATCTCAGGGGACTGTGATTCATTGAACTATATTACAATTCAGTTTAGGGCATTGTCCAGTTGCAGAGCTGGACCAGCGTGGAGTTCAGCCTGAGTATCTGGCCATAACCCTGAGCTAGGCAGTTCACACACCATGCCAAACCCAGCCAGGGTGGGTTGTAAACCATGGTTTATAGCAGCTGTTCCCAATCTGGATGTTGGAGAATGCTACCAGTTGCAGCCCCAACCCAGCTGGCACTAATTTGGAAAAGAACAATTGATGGTCTGATATGTGATGCAAACCAAGCTAATTGTGCTTCATTTAATAAAGTAAAGCATGGTTTAGCATGCTGGGCAAATGTGAACCCCCCACCCCCAAGCGTGACTGCTAGAAGGCGGTTTTTGATCCAATGGCTGCTAATATTAGTGTGCAAACCTGCCCAGATGCAACCATCTCATCCCCCTGTTGTTTTCTCTCATCTCTTCCTCTGCAGGGGATGGAGAAGGACCTGCTCCGTTACCTGTAAGCCTTGGCTTGCCTCCTGCCAGCTCTGGCTGTGCTCAGCTGACGTTCCTCTGCTTTGCTTGTGAATTTTGCCTGGATGATGGCTTGTCTCCAAGCCAAACTTGTTTGGTGAGGCAGGCCTGAGATATTTGGCACAAGTTCACAGGGAGGGCTAGGTGGAATGTCTGTATTTGCACCCCAGACCACGCCATCCATCTTGTAGAAATAAAAGCATGTCTTTTTTTTTTGACTGATCAAGTGTCTTGGGACTTGTGTGTAAGAAATCGATCAAGGCTGGGCTGAGGGAGGTGAGCGGGACAGCTGCTTTAGAAGTGGCAAAGCTGCCTGGGTCTGTCTTTCGAACAAAGAGGATCTGCAGGTGAGGTGGTTAGGCTTCTATCTGTGCCATCTGGATGGGAAGTGGAAGTTAGCTGCGGTTGCCAGCCTTGGGCAGGTTGGAGCAACTTCTGGCTCTTCCAAAGTTATTGAAGCTGTACTTTTAGCACTGCTGGGAGTCAGAGTTTGACAACAGCCAGAGAGTCACGGTTCCCAGCAATCTCTGTTGCCTCGGGGAGGCCTCCTGATTCCTTTGTAGCGGGCATTATGCAATGTGCCAGTTCAAGAGCAAGTGAGAAATGTGATAGCATAATGGGAAGTGAGAACTTAGTCCAGATATTTCCTGCCTTTTGACTCTAGTGAGGACTCAAGGGGATGAATGCCTAAAAAGTAACCAGTGAATAAACAAAGGCTTAGTGGAAGGCATGTGTTTGCAGAACTTTCTCCTACTCTCTCGGGAGCTAAGTAAGTAGAGACTAAGTCCTAAGGTAGGGATTCTCTAGCCTGAAAGCAAAGTGGGAGTAAGCTTTCTACTTCCTGCTAGAAAGACCAACCTCTGAGCACGGGGGCATCTTGAAGGGCCTCTTCTGCAGAGCTAGCAGCACAATGGACTTGGGACCACAGCTGAGCTTAACCCATAAACCCGATCTTGGATCCAGATCAAGAGTGGAAGGGCTGGGCTGGGCTGGGCTGGGCTGGGCTGGGCTGGGCTGGGCTGGGCTGGGCTGGGCTGGGCTTGGCAAGCAAAACTGCAGCACATTTCCCACTGACTTTTTCCACTGCTTAGGAAGGGCATTTCGCACCCCCCCCGGCTTTTTCTTACTCCAGCTCACAGGGTGATGCATAGAATGTAGAAATCATCTGGGGTCTTTGGAAGGGGGGTTGAGATCAATATATAACCAGTTCCACTGACGTCAATTGCAGGCGCCTCTTCTCAATACCTCAGCTGTATTATTGTTGACCATTCAGCATCTCTTGCTGTTAGAAGCTTAAGGAAAATCCTGCTAGATTAACTCAAGGGGCAGTCTAATCTTTTCCTCCCCCAAACTGCTAAAGCAGTGTTTCTCAATGTCAGCCATGTTAAAGATAGGTGGACATCAACTCCCAGAATTCCCCAGCCAGCCATGCTGGCTGGGGAATTCTGGGAGTTGAAGTCCACCCATCTTTAACATGGCTGAAGTTGAGAAACACTGCGCTAAAGAGATGCCTCTGGGACATCTGGGGACAGCCCACAAGGGCAAGACCTTTTCCCAGGATTTTGGCCATAAGGACTACCCCATAGGTGGAGGTGCCACAACGGTTTGCTAACATGAGCTGTCCTTTGCTGGAAGTTGATTTAGTCTTCTCTTGGGACCATCCCCAACTAACATCCATTCTCATGTTCTAGCAGAGAATGTAATAAATGCCAGGCTGGATGAAAGTCACTCTGTTGTTCCTGAAACTCCCTGGTGAATGACCCCAAGAGTTTGCATTGTAGATGGGAATATTTTTCTTCATCAATATTTTTAGCAATTACCCTCCCCCCCCCGCCTTTGCTTTGTCAAAAGATGGCTCTTAAAGCAAAATTGTAGCAGCTTGAACAACTGATCTTCAAAAATGGGGGCAGCTCTTCTGGCTCCTTCCTAAACCATTGAAAAGGGAGGTACACGCACCTCCCCCCTGCTTCAGTGACAAAAGGCTTGCAATCGCTCTTAAGTGATGTTCATTATATTTCTTTGCAATCTCAGTTAAGTAGTACACCTTTGAGCTGAAGGGTTAGTAACTTGTGGCACACGCTGGCCAATGGTGCAGCCGTGGGCACAACTTTGAGTGGGATTTAAAACATACCCTGAATTACACCTACCCTGAATTGGAGCAACTGACCCTTTGTTTCTCTCTCCCCACGAGAGGTTCCCCTCAGCTGATGTGGAGCATGGAAATGCCACCCATGTTATGTGGCTCAGACCACATTTCAGCTCAGGGAGGCAAGGAATGTGATGACAGCATCTGATAAGAACAGCTTATCTCCAAAGCTTTAACATTCATTTCAGCGGATTGATTTACGTCTTTGCGTGTGTTCCCGCTGGGCAATTTTTAAAAATGCACATGTCCACTTCCTGAGCCTTGGACATTTATGGGGGTGTGCAGCTGACGAACTGAACCTCTAACTCCCCTTTGCTGGGCTCTGCCTGGGACAGCTGGAAGTTATTTATTTATACATCACATTTCTATAGCTGCCCATCTCGCAAAGCAGCTGTGGGTGGCGGGATGCAGCGGATCTACCCAGAGCAAGGCAAACCTGCCAACTGTGAGGAATCCATTCCCAGCCTGGCTGCTTTTCTCCTTGAGCGGCTCCTGATGAGCCCAAAAGCTTCATAATACGGAAAGTCGACCAGCTTGATACCACCCCTCCTGGCTGCGTATCCTTGAGCAGCCTGCCCATCCTGGAGGCCCCTGGGCACTTTACAGCCTCTCCAAACCATGGATGGGATACTTTTTAGGCCAAGATCATAACATGTTTCTCAACAGATTCTGAATGAAAAATGTGTGAGCAAAACAGAAAAGTATACCAAGGTGGTTTGCTCTATGACGCATGGGTTTTTTCCCTCTCTTCTAACCTTTTGTACAGAACCCCCAAATGCTTCATTCCGGAAAAGTACAGCATGCCTTTTCAAGATCAACCCTAGTGCACATTCGTACTGAATGATTTAATAAGAGCTAGCAAAGATGAGCCTTCCTGACCATATGTTTTTCCAGGGATTTCTGACTTAAAAAAAATATCCAACTGCAAAACACCTTACGCTTCAAACATTCTGAGGTTAAAGTGTGTTGTTTTGTCCTTACTAAAGTGCTCCAAACTCAAAACACGGGCGTTTTGAATTTGAAAAGTTCAAAGTACCACTAAAGAAAAAAAAAAAATAGAATCAGTTGAGAAACTCTAGGTATGCCAACATTTTGACTGCTCTATTTATTTTTGCATGCAAGGTAGGTCTTCCATGTCTGACCCCCATCTGCAGAAATCTCTGCATACCTAACGGATCCCCCCCTTCCTTCCCAACCTCACACATGCACGTAGATGCACGCATCTTTCATTTCTTCCTTCATTGAAACTGAAATGCCAATATTTTAATCCTTCTGATGCAAGTAGAAAATTCTGAAATCATTAGTCAAAAGGCACATGTTCAACAACAAAAAGGAAAGAATCCTCCCCCCCCCACTCTTTACATATATACATTTTTCAATTAATTATAAATATGCATAGGAAAAAAAATAAGGAGTCATTGAAGTTGGTTAAAAAGTGCCATGGGGGAGAAAGGAAGGGGTTTCCATTTATAAAATACAATCAATAGAACAAACGACATAATAATTTAGTTAAAAAGTAGCTATTACATATTATTATTCTTCCTGACAAAAATGGAGACAGGCTGCTCAGGGAAGGGGCTGGATGTCCTCAATGGGACCTCCTTGGCCTTATCCACCTTCACAAGAAAGCAGGAAGGGAAATTGCATATTTATTTTCTTTTTAATTTAATGTAAAATAGCCACCTATTGTTCTGAAGATCGTTAAGAAAGCATTTTTTTTAAGGTGGAATAGCTGGGGGATGGGAGGCACTCAAACATCTTAAAATCTTTCCTGAGTTGTAAGGCTTTTTAAAATGTCTCTTGCTGCCACGGGCCACCAAAACAATTCCAACCGAAGTAACTGGGTTTATTGTGGCTTATTCCATTGTAAAACTTACTGGGGGGGGTCCTTGGGTGATGGGGATCCCTAGTTCAGGGGTTTCAAATCAGGAATGACGCTCTGCACTCAGCATTTTTGCATAGTTTTCTGATTTTGCACTGTTGCCCTGCTCTTCCCAATCGTTATTTTCAAGTGAAAATAAGTCATAAGGACCTGAAAGCTAGCAACAAAGGTCTAAATCCTTGTGGGTTGGGGCAGGATGAGTGGGAAAAGATTGGGTTGTCAGGATATATATTCCCATTCCCAATGCTCGGTTATATAGAATTGGCATCCCTCACACAGTTGTACCGGCAACCTGTGGTTAGTGATACGGGGGAAAACTGTACAAAGGCGTCCAGCTTCATGGGAAGAAACGCCAGTGAGTTTACCATTCTACGTATTTGATAACCGCCATG
This sequence comes from Python bivittatus, assembly GCF_059951505.1. Classification (NCBI taxonomy): domain Eukaryota; kingdom Metazoa; phylum Chordata; class Lepidosauria; order Squamata; family Pythonidae; genus Python; species Python bivittatus. Next base: position 3,848,570 of record NW_028277087.1, read on the forward strand.
CTAGGTAGTTTAAAAAATTTAACTAGTTTTTAAGAACATATAAAAGACCCAAATAGCAGGGGCTATCTGAGAACAAGCTTTCTTTCTTTCTTATATAAGGCATCCTTTTTTAGGACAGAGTTGAAACCATCTAGAGGAGTGTTTCTCAACCTTGGCAACTTTAAGATGTGTGGACTTCAACTCCAGAATTCCCCAACCAGACTTCTGGGAGTTGAAGTCCACGCATCTTAAAGTTGCCAAGGTTGGGAAACACTGCTCTAGAGGTTTCTCTGCAAATACTGTCTTGGCTGAGACCCAGCTAAACGCCTGCTGAAATTCACATTTGAGCCCTCCTGCCCCCTAATAGTGAAATGTATGTGTAGTTTGCCCCCAGCTCAACACAGTCTTCCTTCTGTGGCAGATTTATGCCAATCTCGGGGATGGTGGGGAACATCTGGAACCATCGGCATCCCAAGGAGGAGTTTGGGACAATATCCAATGGCTTGGGAAGTTGGGATGAAGCTTTAATGCCCTGGATCATAGAGAATTTGGCCTGGCAACAGCAGCTATGAGTCAAAACGGGAAGATATTTGCAGCAGAACAGACAGGGGAGTTCTTGAGATTTGAGGGTAGCCTGCCAGTGGTGTCAGAACGGTGACTTCTTAAATTCCCACCTGGTGTGCTTTTTTGCTGTGGAAGTGCCAACACATCTGGGGGAGGCCATCAAGCTGGGGAAGGAGAGCCCCGAGCCTTAGCAGCTGCAGCAAGGGAAAGGGATGCTGAGGAACGGACACTGGTACAATCAGGTTTCATGCCAAAGACAAGAGGGATTTCAACATTATGTATGTGCATTCTAGAAGGGATTGAAATCTGCTTTTGAAAAATATTTTGTAAAGGACAAAAGCAACCTCTTTGGAGCCATCAAGTTCCGCAATACTACACCCTGAACTTTTAACTGGGGAGAAAGCGGGCTGAGCCATAAAGCTTACTGGGCAACCCTAAACTGGCCACATCTCTGCCTCCCTCCCTTCACAGGCTGAATTTGAAAGCAAGGAAACTCAGCCTGCCGTCCTGAGCAACTCGGAAAAGGGAAAGGGTAAAAAATAGAAAGGTTCAAGAGCAAAGCGTTGGAGATTAAGAATCAAAGCACTTTAACCTGCCGTTTATCAAAAGCAATTAAACTCAGACGGTGCCCTGACAAAATCTCCGTCTTTCCACAAATGCTCAAGAGGTGGGGGTGGAGTAGAAACATCAGCTCGCATTTTCCTGAACATTACCAGGGCAGGGGGAACAGTATAACTAGAAGGAAAACAGAAATATTTGACTTCAGAGAGCTGAATTCCGGAACACTTTGCAGCCCAAAGTTTTCACCCCCTTTTTCTGGCTAATATTTGCCTTCTCATGTTTGGCTTATTAAAACAGTAACTGAATCCTCTTTCCTTTAAGCACTCAGTGCTAAGCTCTCAGATTCTTGCAGCCTTACCACTCCCTTTTAGTAAAAACCAACATTTTAAAAAGGGGCTACATAGAGGGCTTTCCTTAAAATGCACAAACGCACATTCTCGAGCCCTGCCCCTGAAGCCTAAACCGTATCGCTGCAGAAAGGGGCGCATGATTTCAATGCTCCTTCCGGCACTGCCTGGAAGGGGTGAGAAGAAACTCCATTGTGTCTTGAGCTCCTGAAGATTTGGTTTAGAAAACTTTGCCCCTCCCAGAATTCATGGCTCATACAAAGCTTGCTTTCTCTCTGTGAGAATCAGAAAATTTCAGCCGCCCCCCTGCCCCGCCAGGCCAGTAGCCGGGAACCTACAGATAACTGATTGTGCAGCATTCTCCATATGTGCAAAAAATAAAACCAGGGGCTCTGGGAAGGTTTTTTTCTTTGGGCTGTCACTTGAATTGGACCTTCTTTTGACAAACCAAGTAGAATGAGTATATATTCAAAATGTATATATTCACTCGTTCTACGATCCTCAACTACTTTCCAAACTCAGTAGTTTTTGTTGGGGAGCACAGAAAGACAAGCTTGGGTACTGAGAAGCAGCAGGTAGATGGGGAAGCTGGCCATTTCTCTAAAGTGCCCGATTCCCTCAGTATTTAGGCATCACTGCCCCCCACTTCCACTTATCCTCTTCCACAACTCCACTTTGTACATCTCTCTCTCTATAGACATATAAAAAAATTAGTACAGGTTTGACTGTATATTATATATAAATAAACTTTGTTTCTGTTAACTAGAGTTCTCTCCACCCACCCCTTTAAAAAGACAGAAGTGGTCCGTTCCAACCCAGTATAAAAACACAACACGGCCTCCAAAGTGGCCCAGCCTGATGAACAGAACCCCCTGTTCCCCCCAACTCAGCTGGCATCGTAGAGGTTGGAGAGGGGGCCGCTGAACTGGATGACACTCTGGCGCTCCTGCCCGCTGTTCTCGCTCCCCAGGCCGTGGGGGTTCAGCATCATCTCCTCCAAGAGCTCTCGGAAGTTCAGGCTGGCCGAGGAGAAACTGTCCGCCAGGGGGAGTGGGAGGGCTGGAGCCGAGGACATGTGTTCATGCTGGGAGGGGGAGCCACCGTGGGCCAGGCTGCCCACCAATGCTGCACTGTCATATGGAGCGTGGAAGCTGAACTGGGATGGAGGGGGAGGAGGAGGGAGTGGTGGCGGAGGAGGAGGAGCAGGAGGAGGAGGAGGAGAAGGTTCTGTCCAGCAGAAGTCCAGGAGACCTTCACCAGGGGGGCTGCGGGTCAGGTCCAAGATCTCATCTTGCTGCAAGGAAGAGTGCTGGGCAGAGAAAAATCCTGTGGACTGGCTGTCCAGGGGTGGTACAAGCAGCGGGTAGGGCAGGGTGGGCCTCACTGGTGCCAACATGGCTGGAGGCTGCTTCTGTTTCTGCTTCACATTCTCATCCATCTGCTTCAGCTCCTTCAGCACCTGATGGACGCAGTTCTCTGGTATCTTGATCCCTGCAGAAGGGATAAAACGTACTGAGTCGGCTTTCGGCAGAAGGCGAGACTTAACCCAACATCCCACTCAACCCAACTTCGGAGGTCCTAACTGGAGGACATAACCATGGCTTAGAGTCCTGTAACCTTGAGAGGAGGCTGAGACTCCCAGTATCTGGGTTACAGAGAAAAGGGAGGTAAGGAAAGGGAAAAGTGAGGGATGAGGGGAGAACACGGAAAGACACTAAGTACAGAAATGCAATTGTGGAGCAGGAGACAAAAGAGTTTGTCCAAGGAGAAAAGGGTGTAGAATCAGAATGGTGTGCGCTGCACACACAAACTAAAACCCAAGTTTAGTGCCTGAGGATGCTAAATTGAGGAAATTCTTCAGCACATCTACGAGTCTTCTCTTCCACGGCACTCCAGTTGTGTTCAGGCTCTGGCTTCCTAACCTGACTGTATTACAGGGGTGTCTACCTGATGCACATAAAAAATGGGTGAAACTTTGATTGCAATATCACTGGCACCCTCTTGCCTTTTTCATCTTGATCTTGTCTGGGCTGGGGTGTCAGACAAGGGAACATGGAGTATCTAACATTGCAAACTGAACCTGCCCCATTCTTTGCTTTTTCCAATAGCTATAAACAATTGTTTTATACAAAGCTGCGGAATCTTAATATGTAGTAAAGCAATAAGTGCCGTGAGACGCAACCTTCATGCTGGAAGATGGGAGTCCAGAACAGGCCAATCCTTCCTGTTCTGTCCTTTCCTCTTCCTTGCTCTTTTTGTTCTCCCTCCTTTCCAGCCTCCCCAACACCTCCCTGGAGGAGGGACCACCTCCTGTCATCCCCAGAGATCCAAAGTCACAGCTTCCAGAGAGAATCTGAAACCAGGACCAGGGCTATCGGCTAGGATATCAGAGATGCGGCTGGATGTGCCTCAGACAGAACCCAGGTGGGCTCACTACACACCTTTGCCCCTCCCAGAATTCATGGCTCATACAAAGCTTGCTTTCTCTCTGTGAGAATCAGAAAATTTCAACCCCCGCCCCCGGCCAGATCAGTAGATTATGTCCAAAAGGTATTAATGAGGGAATGACAGACATGGAACAAATTTTGTCTGACGAAAGTATCAAAAGTGGAACTACAAATGGCAGGTCAATAGAATAATTTTGAAAAGGATGCTTTATTGGATATACAAAAGAAACTGGCTGAAGTTTTAAAAATTAAAGAGGAAATACAAATGACAAACCAAGAGAATGACCTGGAAAATGTTTTCTTACTGGATCTGCAAAAGAGGCTTCCTAAACCCTTGAAGAAGTCTGTGCGATGGGACAGAGAATTGAAGAGAAATCAAATCCTACGACAATCTTTGAATGAACTAAAGATTAAGACTGTTAGAAGTAAAAGGAAGGAATGTGCAGTTGGGGTTTTTTTGATGAAGGTTAAATAATAACTTTTTTTTTGCAAAGTTCTGGCAACCTTTTACGGACTTTTTGCTGACACTAAGATTGAAAAGTTGATGTTTTATGGATTTGCTTATAGATAAGGGATGAGATAAGGGACGAAGAGATATATGTTTGTAACCTTATAGGGGGTGAAGAGTTACTAAATTTGTCTATCCTTGTTGGAAGTCACTTCTTTATATATTTCTTTTCTTTTTCTTTATCATATTCTCTTTTCTCTTTCTTCTTGCTCTTGCACTTTTTATTCTTTCTTACGATAGCTTTTCCTTTCTTTAAGTGTAGTTTGTACTTGTTTTTACTACTGTAATCAAAATCCTTAATAAACATGATATCCCAAAAGAACTACCTAGATTTCTGTGTGGGATCTTGAATGCTGCTCTGGGGTAACTGCAGAATTTTGGAAATTGCCAAAGCCTTGTTTATGTTGTTCATTAAGGCAGAGTTTCTTTGAATGCTTTGAAATGCTGTGTCCCAGATTTCTCCCCACCTGGGCTGAGTGGCCGGTTATAAGATAAGCTGCGAACGCGATGCCTCTTTGCTGTTTACTCTCTCTTCCGTTCCTCTCCCAGCCTCCCCGCCATCTCCCACAAGGTTTCCATGCCCTCAACGGCCACTTCCAGATCTAGGACTCCAGGATCGGAGGTGATTCCACCCTTTGCCCCTTCGCCACAGGGGAAAAGCTCGAGTTCTCCACTCACCAACTTGCTTCTTCTTCTCTTTGGTCTTGAGGCGGACGATCTGCAGATAGCTGGTGTTGGTGATGTTAGCCATGACGCTAGCGATTTTGGTCCAGACGCGCAAGAGTGCCCCGCACAGCATGTAATAGTGGCGTAAACGTGTGCCCTGGAAACATTCCTTTCCCTCCTGGACAACCTTGCAGTTCCTGTTCCTGTGGGGTTTTGTTTTGAGGGTGAGTTGGGGAGGGGGGGAATTGAGGAACAGAAGCACAAGAAGGAAAAGTTACAGACTTGGTTTCCTTTCACAACCATCCTGCATCCTGCTGTTTTAGGCTTCCTTTCCAGAAAGAATGGGGTGGAGGATCATTAGGCAAAACCATTTATTACACCAGTATTTTGATCTGCGGTGGTAGCATCAATCCATGTCTATGCCATGGAAGCCAAGCCACCAGGGGCAGAGAGAGGATGATTTCGGTAGTAGCAAGTCAAGTAGCACTGTCAAACTAGCCTTCATCCCCCCTACCCCCTTTTGTCAACCTAGCCTCAAGAAGAGCTGGGAACTCAGTTTTGAAGCTAAAAAAAGGAATCCTCAGGGCCAAGTGCCAGCTTGGACACTTCATTCCCCTTTATTCAAAACAGATGCCCACCTCATCCAGCTTCCAGTTATACTGGGCTCCCTCTGTGGGCCACAGGGAGCTTGTCAATGAAGAAGAGTTAAGGTGGGCAGGGGGGAACACTGCAAACTGCATTTTGGTCCCACCACCTTTTCTAGAGGCCCAGATTGGGCAGGAACAACATTTTTAGCCCAAAGGTGGTGTTATTAGGTTTGGGGCTGTTTTTCAAGAGCAAAGGGGGCTCCGTAAGACTTGTTGAGACTCAAAGCAGCCCTTAAAAAAAGTCAAGCTCCCCTCAGATCAGCAAGGCTTAAGGTGTCCAGCCAACCTTCCCCACTGTGGAGGAGTAGAGAGATCACCCTGATGAAGGAATGTAAGAGCCATTAAGAGCAAATAAAAGACAGCTCAGTCCTAGGAAAGAAGGCATGAGGAAGAGACTCAAAATAACTCTGCCTTGATTCTGTTTGGTATAGAGGGGGCAGAGGGAAATTCTAGGAGGTCATCAAGTTGTAATCTATCCCATGACTGAAAGTTGCATTCCTGGAACCCTTGCTCCATTTGTTTCCTGATCTGGCCTGCCCTGAAGGGCTGACACCCACATAGGGTTTAAAAGAAAAAAGGACCCCCATCCATTCCAGGGTTGTCACTTCACTGGCCACACCCCCAAGGCCTTGAAGGCCAAAGAAACTAAAATTGTGACTCTATCAACACTACCATCAGAAAACCGTCTGCCCGTGTGCTACAGTCTGGCAACGTGCATGTATGCACGTCTCCATTTGCCTTCTAGGAAACCAGAATGCTTCTGTTTCCTCCATGTTTCTGTCTTCGGGACAGCCCTTGAAGGCGACTTACCATACAGCATGGTTGCAGTGTTTCAGGGAGAAATCGTAACTGCTCTCCCAGTGGGGCTGAGCATCTGCTGATGACACCTGCACAAAAAAACAGCAAGAGGGAACTATCAAGGACAGGATGGATTGGGAATGGCGGAGGAGAAAGATGGATCTGCAGACTATGCCTTACCGGCTGGTACTTCTTAAGAAGGCTGTCCATGGTCTCCAGCTGGCTCTGTTTCCCGATGTTTGGCTTGTAGAGGGTGAAGTATTTCCCCCGGGTCTGCTCTGCTAGGAGGCAAGTGTATTTGTTGCCTCGAACCTGCAGGGGGCATAGAACTCGTGGTCAGTTCAGGGGGCAAGGGAGAGGGAGTGGTGCTCCTTAAAACTTGGTACCGCAGATTAGGAACTTGGTGTCACACATGGGCTCAGCGCATGGACAATGAGGTCCTTGCAGGGCTGGCATTGACCCACCCAGGTTGCAGACAGCCATCCTGGAGAGGGGTCATCACATAATCCAAAGCAACTTGAGCAGGGAGTGTGGGATGCCTAGCAGCTCTTGAGGACGGGCAGGGACAAGGAACAGAGATTGTTGGGGGCTTGGTTGTTTTCCTGCAGATGTTTCAAGGTCACCCTAGGTAACAGGATCAGTGCGAGGGAGAGAGGGAACCCCGCTGTCCCTCGCACTGACTGGTCTTGAAACGTCTGCAGGAAAACAACCAAGCACCCAACAAGAGCAAGGACCAACAGTTCAACTCTGAGCTCTGTATATTCTCTACTGTTGGAGTTATGAGATTTCAAATAACCTTTTAAGCAACTTTTGGCTGCATTCTGATGATTGCTATTGCCTTGTTTAATGATATATATTGTTTTATGCTAAACCCACTCCATCTGCTGGGGAAGAGGCCACCTCCTTGTACTCCAAATGTTTTGGCCATCAACTCTGGCCAGTTGGAGCCAAGGATTATGAAATCTGTAGTTCAATCTTGTAATGAACACTGTGTGGTCTATTTCTGCCTTGGTTCCCCTACAAGAGAACTTGGAAAGGGTGGAAACAGTAGTGAGGTGCCGCTGATGCAGAAGCATAGGTGCAAGACAGGACTGCCGGCAGAAAATTTATGCTTCCATGCTGGCTGCGGAAGATGGGAAAGCTGAAATCCACCACATCAGGAAAATGTCATTCAGGAGAAGATCAAGACCTGTGTTCCACTGTTCAAGAGCTCTGGACATGGAATAATGGATTTCAGTTGCAGGAAGGCAGATTCTGACTGTTGTGAAGAACTTCCTACCCATGAAGAGTAGTCTGATGGTGGAACCACTTGCCCAGAGGGATGGGGGACTCCCTCCACTGGATGTCCTGAAACAGAAGCCGAACTACAGGGCTGTGCAGTGTTTTGGATTCAGTTTGGAAGAGGTACTTCGGTATTTCAGAAAATGCAGCAACACGAATGCTGCTCTGCCTGAGACTCGTTAAAGCAGTCACTGCACGAATCTGGAAACAGATGCGGCTGCTTTAATGAGCAGAGACAATTGTAGCATATGTGCTCCTAGTTGTTCCAAAATGCCTCTTCTGAATGGAATTCAAGGCACCGCACAGCCTCTTGAGCAGCTGTTTGCTTTCATTTGGATTCCTGCACTGAGCAAGGGGGTTATATTCCATGTTCTCAGTGGCTGCTTCCAGCTTCAGGATTCAATGCCAGGTCACCCAGAGCAATTTGGAGAAGTTGTTTGTGGGTTTTGTTTCAGTTTTTCTGAATCAATTTACAGCTGTTGCTTTCAGTCTCTATTAAATGTGCTTGGAGACTGCTTCAATTTTACAGTGATATTTTCCCCCCGCTTACCTTGCACATCTTCTCTTCTTCAAACAACCTCCTATTTGCCAGAATAATCTCCTCCTCCCCAAAGCCCCTTAGCAGAATAACTAAAAAGGGAAGGTTTTCACTTCTGATGAAGATGCTTACCAACTTCTCCCCTTGCCCTACAACTTTATCACCCAAAAAGTGGCCATCCCACCCCCTCCATCCCCACCAGTTTCTCTTACCTTGTGAGAAAGGTAGAACCCATCATTAGGGCCTGTTAGGTGAAGTGACTTCTCGAATGCCTCCTCCCACTTCAACCCTCTGTCCACGCTGATCTAAAGGTGGGTCAGAAACAAGCAAGGAAGTTGTTTGAGTAGTGTAGAAGGCAGACCTCCACTGACTGACTTTCAAGTTCACATCCCAGAGGAGAAAAGTCCTAGAGGGAAATGTGGACCTCCTTGTGCTGCCTCAAATGAGATTTACCACCTCTGCTTTTAAGGCAGTGTTTTGCCAACCTGGAGACTTCTGATAGAGGTAGTCTCCAATATCCTGAAGGCCCCAGCCTGGCAAAACTATTTGTAGGCATCAAAAGTATTCAGGAGACACCCTAGCAATGGATGTGAAGCATCTGGTCAAGACCTGCATGAATGTTGTGTTTGAACGGTTTGTTCCCCTTTTCCTTCACCCTCTTTGAAAAAGCATTCTACTGAACATTTAATTATCACAATTTCATGTATTTGCATTCAATTATTTTTCTCTTTTTCATTCTGTTTTAACTGAACTCCAAGTAATTCAATAAGTGCATTTTTACAAGTTTAAACCGTTGGGCCTCATTGTTGTTCCGTAAGATGAAAAATATCAAAACTGGGTGGGAGGGTAGGTGGGTGAGGAAGAGAGTTCAGAAAGGAGTATGAGAGTATGATTTATGAAACTGTATATGGCATGAAAAAGCAGACAGAGGCGTTCTCGTTTTGAGCTTGGGACATTCTGTGAGAGTAGGAACAAAGCATTTGAGCTCAAAACATTTTTCATGCCACTAACGGTAGCTTACTGAAAGAGCATAAGCTTTGCATGTAGAACAGTGTTTCTTAACCTTAGCAACTCTAACATGTGTGGACTTCAACTCCCAGAATTCACCAGCCAGCATGTGTGGACTTCTGGGAGTTAAGGTCCCCACATGTTAGAGTTGCCAAGGTTGAGAAGCACTGATGTAGAAGATTGCAGATCCAATGCATCTCCAGGCAAAAGTAGGAAAACTCCAGTCTGAGGCTTGGGAGAGATGCAGCAAGTCAGAACAAGCAGAGGTTGACAACAACCAAAAACAGGTTTATGAACCAAGTCCTATATTCCTCTTGCAAATTATTACCTTGTAAAAGACCACCTGGCCATCCTGTGGGTGGCCTGGTGTCAGGAAAACCTCTTTGCTCTCCTCGTAGATTTCATCAATGCCAGGAGCCAGGTCTGAGGAATGGAGAAGGTGGTGTGAATGAGTAGGGTGATATCTCAGGTTGGAAGGAGCTCAGAAAAATATGTGGACGGAATGGTCCCCAAATCTCTCTCCCTCCCACAACATACACACATGACCATTTGTTCCATCTCCCCCTCCATCTCCCAGTCTTGTAGTTCTATAATGTTACAGGGCTGCAAATTCAAAAATGGAGAGTCCATCCCTTTCAGGAGGTAGCCTGACTGCTGTGACATCACAGAATGGCCAAGGTTGGGTTATAATAATTCCCTGCCCACCCCACTGCCTTCCATTATTGGGACCATCCAGTGTTCTAGGGGAGTGTTCCTCAACCTTGGCCATTTTAAGATGGGGGGACTTCAACTCCCAGAATTCCCCACCTAATATGCTGGCTGGGGAATTCTAGGACTTGAGGTCCATACATCTTCAAGTTGCCAAGGTTGATAAACACTGCTCTAGAAGGTCAAGGACCACTCCCAGTTCTGACACAGGGCCCAAGAAGAGTATTCTTCAGTATCTTTCTCCATCCCCAATACTTTCTATATATGGAAAATTATTCTTTCTTACCACAATTGGTAAGACAACTGATCTCCTCTATGGTAAAGATGGAACACTGTGGACTCCCAGAAGCTTGTAATTCATTTCATAATCTCCCTTACAAGGAATACAAGTGTGTGGATGTCGCCAGCTTGGTGTGAGCCTGCTCCTTACCCAGAATCCCCATGTCGTATTTGCCATCTTTCTTGTCCCTCTCGATCAGGTAGTCAAAAGTGTCATTGAAGTACTGAAACAGCAGATTCTGTTTGTCAACCTCCAGGCCCAAGATGCGATTCAGGAACTTGGTGATGGAGCAGTCTGTGAGAAAAAAATAAGCAGAGAGAAGGACACCACACATTTAGTTCATCCTGGACACCAGTTGCCCTACCCCCAAAGATTTATCCAAGGTCCAGACTGTGGAGATCTCAGGCCTGAGAGGCTCGTGCGTGTGTCTTAACACAGACTATGCTTGGTGCAAAATAAAGTACCAGGTGCATAAACTAAGGATGAAGAAGCATGGAGCCTCTGAACAAAGGCTCACCCTCCAAACCAATACCAGAATCAAATTTGCAACTCTTCTCACTCAAACTCCAGTCCAAACCTGGTGAGATCTCCAGGATCAGAAAGTTTTCTTCTAGTTATAGGAAAGGAAGTTGAGCTTTCACCGCGATCTGGAGATGACGGCATCACCAGACCAAAGCCATTAAAAAGCCTCATCCCCATTGGTGCCCCTACTGAAAGAGGAGTTCTTCGTTTTATACGGACACATACAGTTTGAACATGGAAAGGGAAATGAAACCTACTAAATCAAAGTTTTAGGAATGCAGGTTTAGGGGGAATGAGTCACGTGAAATCAAATGATTACACGACTCAGGGCATGGGGCCATATGAAGAAACAGAGTAGTAAGGATGAGCTCAGCAGTAACCCAATAACCATCAGAATTATATGTATTAGAACTGGTGGTTATCTGGTAAACATCAGCATTATACTTCTGCAGGCAGAATGGGGGAAGACGTTGAGTAATTCTGTGATAAACAGTAATTGGTGCTAAGTACCATAGTTAGAAAGGACTGCTACTAGTATTAATGGCTGGTTGAAATGCAGAAATCAGAGAAATGGAGAAACCTGAAATTATAGAAAGATGTGGACTGGAAATAATAATAATAATAATAATAATAATAATAATAATAAAGAAGAAGAAGAAGAAGAAGAAGAAGAAGAAGAAGAAGAAGAAGAAGAAGAAGAAGAAGAAGAAGAAGAAGAAGAAGAAGAAGAAGAAGAAGAAGAAGAAGAGGAGGAGGAGGAGCAGGAGGAGCAGGAGGAGCAGGAGGAGGAGATATGGTTTTGCAAAAGGAAGTCTTCATTCATTGCCAACACCTGCTTCAAGAAACATATATTCCAGCTGTGCACCTGGACATCATCAGATGTACAACACTGGAATCAAATTGGCCATACGCTAAGAAACAGAACAAAGAAAAATGCAGTCCAGTCAGCCAAGACACTTGTGCAGATTGTAGAAGAGGCCCTTGAAGGCAAAAACGTGGCTTAAACTTAGAAAACTAAAGAGTGTTAGTGTGCCAGCAAGATCTGATCTGGAGGACATACAATCAGAATATAAAATGGTCATTAGAATCAGTACACTTAACTTATGCAGTGGAAACCTAAGGAACTATAAGAAGAGAGGCTGAAAATTAAAGTGGAAAAAAATCTTCCCAAACTTGAAGGACAGATCCAGGTGGCTTTGTGAATAAGCTATTCTGACTGGCAGAGGAAGACTGAAAGTAAAAGCTTTAGACGCCAGGAAGAACATTCTGCAGCTGAATGCAGGCTTCAAACATTAAGCAAGCAAGGAGCAGAAAAGAGGTTTCAATCAAAAATATCAGCAAATGGAGGAAAGTAAGAAAGAAAAGGAAAATGGGGGATGTTTTTAAAAAGATCAGAGAAATTACAGGAAAATTTACCGGTAGACAGGAAAAGTCAGGAGTAGGGCTGCGTAGCAGTCTGCACTGAAAGGAAAAAGGCGATTCAGACCACACAGGGACATCCATCTTGTCCACAACTCCTTGAAGAAGCCACATCTTCTCCTAGGCCTGCCCAGCGATTCCAGGAAAAGGCATATTTGATTTAAGGAAGCACTGGCAAGTATGACACACATGCTCACACATGCTCTGAATCACTCTTCAAATCTGGATTGTTGCATGACTCTTCCCAAGAGTAATTATGGAAGAGAACTAACCGTGGCAAAGAAGGCTAATGGAAGATGGAAAGGCTCCACTGGGGCTTGTTACAAGCAGGATAATAGGATGACAGAAATATCTGAAGAGACAGACAGACTACATTCAGGAATTTACACCATAAAGGAAGTACATCAGAAAATAGACAAGCTATCAAGTAGAAAGCATGAGGCCCAGAAAAAATACTCACCGAACTGTTTAAGAGAAGAGGTTGGGAAGTAATATGGAAGACGGCTATAGCCCAGAGCAGTGTTTCTCAACTTTGGTGACTTTAAGACGAGTGGACTTCAACTCCCAGAATAGATAGGAGTCTATCATTGGTTCGATGGTTTAAGTTTTTTTGTCTTTAATGCTATGCTGTATAAATAAATCCACCTACCCAGGGAGGTGCAAAAGAATGTGCACATTCTTCAACTGATGTGCTCATTGCTCATGGAAGCGAAGTTTGGCTTAAGAATTCAAAAAGAAGATAAAACCATATACAGACAGAGAAATGCCAAAAGAGCTGGCAGGTTTCAGAAAAGGCACAGGGAGCGAACACAAAATGGATAATAGAGACAGCAAGAACATTTAAGGTTTATCTGTGTTTTACGAACGTTGACTACAAGAATTTAGCTTGTGTAGATCATACCAGAATATGGAATAGATGAAGCCTAATGGGTGTGTCAGAAAACACGGTCATTCTTCTGAGAAATCTTTACAGTGAGCATGAATACATTTTAATAATGGTGGAACCAGCTGGAGTCCAAAGAATGGTGAGCCACTGACAATTTGAGATATGCAGGTGAGACCTATTGGTTAGCCGAAAGTAAGGAAGAGTAAGAACTGAAACTAAATATGAAAAAAAAAGGATTAATGTTAAATATCAAGAAAACAACGAGAATGCCAACCAGCATGTTTAATGAACTCACAGTTGGAGGTAAAGAAGTGAAGATGGTAGACAGTTTTCTTTTCCTGGGTTCAGGAAGAGATAAAATGGGCAGAGAAGAGGCAATTAATCTTAGGGCAGAAGATAAACATAGACAAGATATGATAAACATAGACAAGATAATGAAGGGTAAAGCAATGGTGTTTCCAGTATTAATGTATGGCTCTGGAAGGTAGAGACTGAGAAAGAGCAAAAAAAAAAAAAAGATAAATGCCTTCAAATTATGGATCTGAAGTATCACGGCTTGGGGCAATGATCAGCAAGCAGAAACTCAATACTTGGAGCATGTGATGCAAACAGATGTAGGACTAGAAAAAAACAACTTTGATTGGCAACTTTGAAAGGAGGAGGGGAAGACCATGGACAAAGCAGATAGATAGGCTCAAAGAGATTACAGGACTGCCCTTGGCAGAGCTACATGTTACTCCTAGAAACAGGTTGAGATGGTAAGCCTTAGTCTATGCAGTCACCAGGAGCTGATCCTGACTCAATGTCATTTCACTAATTTTGCAAATAATCCATTTGGACTTCTTATTTCTGTGCCAACTTGTTGGGAGGACAGAAGGAGAGAAAGAAAAAAAAACAATGAAAGGATGGTGCAGAGAAAATGAGTGAGGAAGAAAAGAAATACAGAGCTAAAGAGAAAAAAGGGGAGGAAGATGCCCCATCCTGGACTGCCCGTAAGAAAATAGTTGGAGGGAACACAGCACAAGGGTGCGGCTTACCTTTCTCCATGCTCATGAAGCCGTATCGCATCTCCTTGCAAGAGATTCCCACGGAGAGGAGACATTGCTTCATTTCTGAAAACCCGGAATTTTTTTAACAGGAAGGCAAGGAGAAGAGGAGAAGAAGAGAACAGTGTTAATTTACAGCTGTTGTCTGATGGAAACAATGTAATTGATAAGACTTACTAAACTACATTTGCGTGTGGATCAAGCTATGATGAAACAAAAGCATGTTGGATTCCTTCTTATAGAAGAGGGCCTCTTGGGACATGCAGAATGTATCAGTGCTTGTAGCCAAATTATAGAATTTAGAGTTGGAAGATCATTTGGAAATCATCTGGCTGGGGAACTCTGGGAGTTGAAGTCCACTCATCTTAAAGTTGCCACGGTTGAGAAACACTGGATTAATCAGTTAACCACTGGAGCCCTAAATTGCGTCTGGACCCCAACCTTCATGTAGCTGTGTGTAAGGAAGGTCTAAAGAGGCTGAAATGGGAGGAGGCACTTTTCTGCTAATCATTACAATAAACTTTTTTGCAATCGAAGCTCTTTGGCAGTAGAACCACCTTCCTCTACAAACAGGAACAAAATATTTCTTTGGCTGGATATATTTTAGCAGATGGTGGCCCCCAACTGCAAGATCCCCAAATTTGGCATGGGATTGAACTCAATGATCTCTGAGTTCCCCTCCAAGGTTAAACGATCACCAGATGGTGGGAATCTATCACTGCTGGATTTTGAACTGGGAACCATCCAGGTTTGTAGCCCATATCCTTCCCTACGGTAGAAGATCAGCTTTGCCCTTCTCTTGATAAGATGATATTCCCACCCATCCTTGCTTACCACTGAAGAAAGCAGCATCTCCTTCTCGATAACCCTTGGGCAGGGGGACTTTGTTCTCTGTCTGCTGGAAAATGGTGCGCAGGACTTTATCGAGGGCTTTGATTCCATACTGGGGAGAGGTGAAGAAAGGCATCAGAAATCAGGCCCTACACAGGCATAGCATCCTGGCTGGATAGAGCTCACATTAAGAAAATCAACAACCTCCCCTGCTCAGCCTCCCACACTCTGCCTAGAAGAAGACAGGTCCTGAGTTGCAGAAGCTATTCTGCAATCTTGGTCTTTTGGGGCCACCTGTGCTGGATTTGCAAGACATGGAAGAGAGAAAGGTCCCAGCTGTGGGAAATGTGATGCATACAGGCAGTGCTCTGAGGACCCCTTCCCACTTTTAAAAATTATGGATGACTCCAAAAGAGCTTCTGTTTGTGTGGGTTATACTTAGTGAGATTTACCATATTAAATTGGATGCATTCATAGAATATTTATTTATTGAATCATGTAAAAATGACAATATTAAACCCATTAGATATTAACATGAACAAAAATGTAAAAACCCTATTTTTTAACAAATAAAAAATAACAATGAGAAGAGTGACATTGTTTTAAGTGTTTCCAAATGTATTCAACATCTGGCAAATAATTTTCATTTTGCGGACCCTTGAAGAGAGTCTTGGGAGACCCCCAAGGGCCCTTGAACCATACTTTAAGAAACACTGACCATAACTAATTACACTAGATGGCCTCTGATTAAGGACATTATATTGTTGAATGCTCTGAACTGGCAGGGGAAATAACTAGAGTCCCTTCTGTCTCTAGGATTCACCGCCCTAAAGAGGGTTTTCAGAAGTTTGTGGAGGAAGATGACGGTCAATCAACCAACCACTGATTGCTATTAGTCATTGTGGAATATCGTGTGCAGAGAAGTCTACTTCTGAGTGCCTAATGGTTGAAGCTATCATCAAAGGAAGATGCTACTGACTTTATAGCCTGCTTGTGGCCTTCAGGCATGTTGGAACTGACATGCAGGACTACATGTGACCTGATCTGACTCAACAGGGCTCTTACATTCATCAATCTTGTTCACTTCTTGCCTTGGATTTGGAGATTATGTCATACACTGAATGAACATTTTCCAGCATGTATTTGCATTCATAAACTTAGAAACAAAACAAAAAAAGACTACAAACTGCAGTCTCATAGTTTCTCTCACTCCTTGTCTTTCTACAAACTCCCACCCCTAATGGTTTCTAAGATCAGCCGGATAGCACAATTTAACCAAAGAACAAAGGCAAGAGTGACTGGCAACAGAAAGTATAATAGGAAGGGTGGTGGGAGCGAAAGCAAATGACAAGGAAGAATTCATTGAGAAAAAGGAGAAAGAGTTGAAAAAGAAGGATAGGATGTAAACCGTCTGTTAGACTAGCTGTTAAAGACAAGAGTCAAACATATTAGGTCAGAACAGCCTTTCCCAAGCTGTCAATCTGCAGAATTTTGAGGATTACAACTCCTGTCCTCTTCGTTTAACCTGGAGAAGGCTAGCTGCATTTTCCACTTTTCGCACCTCTTTGAAAAGCTATCTTGAGGACAAAAAATACACGCATCGGATGCCGTGAAAAATGAAGGCAAAAAAATCATGAGTCCGTAGCACCTCTTCTAACTAACAAATCTTATTCAAAGGCAGAAGCTTCTGTGAACTGCAGACTTATCCTCACCTTATTCTCAAAGTTGTACTTGCTGAGGTCCCGGGATTCAGTCGCTCTTCGGTCACCGTGAGTTAAGGCACCCTATTGAAATGAGAAGGTAACACATGCACAACAGCTTGTGCTTTTCAGGGGCTTATTCTACATTTTGCTAACACGATTAAGAGCCCAGCTTGACTTCCTCCCTTTCCCTTAATGTGCCTGGAGTAGTTTTCTACTGGCAAAAACCAGGCCAATAAAATTATTCAAGGGCTAATCATTTTTGTTAATTGACTAGAGATGATAGACTCTATGTTTGAAGAGAGTATTTTTTACAAGGTTAGGAGCTGGAGCAGACCAAAAAGGGGTTGCATTGGTCATACCCTGCTTCTGAACTAGACACCAGGAGGCCAGTAACCTCATATCCTTTTGATGTTTTGGACTACAACTACAACTCCCACATCCCTTGCTGTGGTGTCTGGGTTGGTGGAACAAAGCCCAAACACCTGAATGGACTGGAATGCAGCTGTTGAAAAGAAAGTACCCTAGTTCTGATGTAGGAAAGCAGTCTGGGAACATTTCCCCCTCCCATTTTAATTTCCCAGATCGTAACTTTTACAACCCCCTGTAAAGTAGGCTCAATATTATCATCTCTGTAACACTGATAAGGAAGAAAGCAGGAAGTTGAGAACAGCGACTTAAGCTGAGACAATTTGGTGACTCTCTGGGAGATCTAAATGAGACTGACAGACTGTCACAGCTGTCATTTGGACTACTGTAATGGGCTCTATGTGGAGCTGCCCTGAAAGACCATTCAAAAACTACAGCTGGACCAGAATATGGTTCCTCAAGTAGTTACAGGTGACCTTAGCACACCCATGTTACCAGTTGGTTTCCAGGTGCAATTCAAAGGGCTGGTCATCATCTATAAAGCCCTTCATGGCTCAAGGGCTGAAATTTGGGGTGGGATGGGGAAGTGCTTTCAAATTAGATTCCAAGCAACTGCCTGGCCAAGTTCCTGTAGTTTTCTTGGCAAGATGTTTGGAAGTGGCTTCTCCTTGCCTTCTTCCTATGGCTGAGAGTGAGGGACTGGCCCAAAGTCCCCCAGTGTAATGGACTATAGGAAGAACCTTGAGGAACAGGAGGAAGAGCTGCAACCAAGGCAACAGTCAGATAAAAAAAAATTGAGTCCAAGGCCGAAATGTCATTCAAGTTACATTTCTGCCTTGGACTCAAATTTCTTTTATCTGGCCATTGCCTTGGTTGCGGCTCTTCCTCCTGCTCCTCAAGGTTATTCCTACAGCCCATTACATCCAGCTGCTTCATGCCTAAGGCAGGACTAGAACTCACAATCTCCTGGTTTCTAGCCTAGTGCCTTTAACCACATCACCAAACTGTCTCTCAGGAGCTGAATACCTCTCTCCAATTGTCTCTGCTCTTCCGATAATATCTAGCGGCGTGGGCATGCTCCAGGTCCAATCAACTAAAAAATGCCATCTGGTGGGACCCCAGAACCATCCCTTCCAGGATACCTCCCCCGTCCTCTGGAATAACATTCTCCCCTGAAAGTCTGGTTGGCTCCAATCTTGCTGCCCTTCAGAAAAGCATTCAAACTTGGCTTTGTAAGCAGGCCCTACACCAGGGTGATTTGTAATCCTGCTTGAATGGTAGCTAGTATTTCCTTTCTCACTGGGTTTCTCCAATGCTCTATTACTATACTTTTTAATTGATTGTAGGCTGCCTTAAGCCTATTTTGAATAGGTGGCCTTATAAGCTGAATAAATTAATTTGTTAATATTAAACTCTGAATTGCACCCTAGCTCTCCAGGGTTCACTTACTCCAATGCTTCCCAAACATTTCCCCCAAAATGGTCGTAACTCGAGGACTACCTGTATTGTACAAACAATATCACTGAATGACCTTTAAGTCATTTCAACGAATTGTCATTGGTAATTTCATCCATTTTTGTCTTAATAGGAATACTTTGGTAGATTTTTGAATGTATTTTAGTACATGTGGAAATCTTTAAGTCAACTTACATGTCCCTGTTGTGATGGGTAATGGGTTCGTGTGTCGTTACCCAAAGAAAAACCACTTTTACCCAATTCTGGGTAATTTACCCAGGTTTGGGAAGCACTGACTTAATCAGTAGAAGAGATGCCCGCCATTCTTATGATTAGTATGGAACATTCTTGAGTGGGAAGGTAGATGGATAAGGAAGATATTCAGAAAATGCTTTTGGACAGGGAAAGAGAGTGACTTACAAGGCTTTCCAGGCGTTTGGCCACGATAGAAGCAAACCGCCGCTCACCAGCCAGTTCAGAGATGAGAAAAATGTACTCTGGAGCAGACACCTGGTTGGAACGGTGCGTGCGGCCTGGAAGGAAAACCCACACAGTGAAGGGCTACCCCACAGCATAATGCAGCTTTCCCCAAATGGGCCACAAATTCTAGAAATCATTGACTCGACGGGGCCAGGCTGAAAAAAATGGGCCTCCTTGTGGTGGCATGTATCAGACAGGTCCAATTTTCAGTTAGTGACGTTGACTTTATATTCCTGCATTTGCAGCAACCTTTAGAGTTCACAGCCAGCTTAACTTGCAGTTTTTAATCAGAGCTAACTTAAAATCCCACGTTTTGCACAGAGAAGCCTCTGCCACCCTGCAGAAATTACATGCATCTGGATGATTTCCATAGTTTATTATTGCTTTAGCCCTTTCCAGAGGCAGGAGTAGAAAGCAGCAGTGAATGATGAGGTGTGCGCACAATGTAATAAACAAAAGAGGGAAGAATTAATTCCAAGGGCCAGTAAAAAAGTTTTTAATTGGTCCAATGTGTTTTGGAAAAAAATATTCCTTTTTCAAGGGCAGTGAAACAGAATGAAATGAAAAGCAACAATTGTTGATCCATTTCTGGCACACACACACTGGTTTTCACCAAGCACTGCCTACCATTGCTGCCTGTTCATTAAACAGAAATAGGAAATCCTTTTTCCAAATTTTCCAAATGAAAAAGGAACCAGAATATATTTTTAAGAAGCTAAATTTGACACCCCCTATTTTATTCTGTATTTCTCTTCCACCACCCCCTCCCACTTCTGGGCACTCATACAGGAGACACACGAGCTGACTTGGCAATCTCACCAAACTGCTGTATGGCTCGGTCAGCACTCCAGGGCAATTCCAGCGTCATGTGGACGCGCCGTTTTTGATTCTTTACCCGTCTGTCCGCTTGGAGAGAAATCCCTGAGCTAGAGGCCTCGGAGATTATTGCTACGAGCTAAGAGAGAGGCAGACAGAGAACAGAGTCAATTTTATCGGCTGGATTTTTGAAACACGGCAGCCTCCTTGAACTTTTTGAGCAAGATGGCCCAACCAGCTACATCTGGGTGTGTGTGTGTGAGGTTGAATCATTTGCAAAGAGGATAAGGAGCAACGTTTTCTGCTGCTCAGGCATTAAGGCAGAGCTTCTCAAACTGTGGGATGCTGAGAGCTGGTTGGGAAATGCTGGGGGGTTGAGCCCCCATAATATATCTGGAATGTGGTAGGTTGGGGAAGGCTGGCTGGTGGGGACAAAGGGAACAGGCGCTGCCCATCCGGGAGAAGCAAAGCAGAAAAAGGAAGAAGGGAGCAACGGGCCCAAGGGTGGGAATTCAGTAATGGATCCATGGCTGTGAGTTGGACCTTCCTGACATTCAAACTGTGAGGAGGCTGAGAAAGATTGAGAACAGACATCAAGAATTAATAATCAAGAATCCAGAAAAAGCAGTTGAATCAGTTGGCAGCTTCTCTTACAAATAGCAACTCAGCCCAGGTGGCGAGAAATTTCAAAGTTTCAAATCCGCCTCAATGAATTCACTCTAGAATGTCCTCTGGATGAGCATTCAAGAGAAATCTGTGCTTCCTTGATCTCGCCCAGCCATGGGGAGCTCAAGATAAAAATACAGAGGTCGGCCCTTCCAATGCATATCATGACTCTTGCAAGGTTGGATTCCTTCCTCCCCCAAATTCCTTCCTCCCCACAGCACTCACTTTGTCTCCATTCATGAAACGCTCTTTCTCCTTGAGATTCATGTGGTCAATCGAAAGCCCTTGTTCAGCTCGCGATTCAAACACCACGGAGCCATCAGGACGCCGCACGACTCGCCCCTTCCGCCCAGTCATCTGTCCAGGAAGAAGAAGGGACACGTTGGAAAAGATAAAATGGTCATGTGGATGAGCCCATTTATCAGCTGTATTGATTGTGGAGGTCTGTTATGCGTGGCTGCTCGGCTACTATTTTATGTCATTTATAGCTTTGCTTACTGTTTTTATTTGGTTTCTAATTGTTAGCCACCCAAAGTTATACAGTTGAGATGGGCAACCATATCAATCAATCAATCAATCAAATCTATCTATTAATCATCTATCTTTCTATCTATTTATCTATCTTTGGGAAACACCAAGAGGCAAAATGGAACCCAGGTGATCCTTCCATTGCTAAGCAGTGATTTCTCAAGACTCCTTCATGGAGGACCTGAACCCAAGGACCTCAAGAGAGGCTGCAAGCTGGCTTGGCAAGGCAGATAAGATTGCTAGGGGTTTGGATTTGAATGTCACAAGAATCCCTGGGACCATCAAGCCGAGAAGGTTTTGGAACATGAGCAGGCTAAGTTCTTATGGGACTTTAAGATCCAAACAGACAGGGATCTTGTCTGTAACATGCCTGATATAACAGTTACTGAAAAGAAGAAAGCCTGGTTCATGGATGTTGCTATACTGGGTGATGCTAGGACTGAGGAAAAACAATTACAAAATATTGGGACTTGCAGATCGAAGTTGAACACTTATGGAAAAAGAAATCCAGCATTATACCAATTGTGACTGGAGCCCTTAGAGCAATACCTAAAGGACTCCCTTGATATTTGGAAATTTTGAATTTATTGGACCTGAACACCCTAATTTTAACAAAAAAAAGAAAAGAAAAGAAAACACCCTGCTAGGAACCGCCTATATTCTCAGATGTTACTTTAATAATTCTTAGATTCTTGGTTAGGACTTGACTTATTAGGCTACTACCAGTCTTAGACTGTGAATTTAATTGTAGATTACTACTATTACTACTACTACTAATAATTTATTAAATATATTTCCCACGTGACTCCCAGCAACTCTAGGCAGCATATACATTTAATAAGTTGTTATTATTACAGGCAGTTGCCAAATTAAGAACATCTGACTTACGGACAACTTGTACTTATGAACGGGCTGCCTTTTACTAAAAATGGCGGACAGCCTTCTCCTTCCTGGAGTCGACGAACTGCTGAAGCCGCACAATGTTTTCGTGAACCGCTGAAGCTGTGCGTTTTTAATATACAGCCTATTTTCAGTGGTTCGTGAAAACATTGCGTGGCTTCAGCAGTTCATTGGCTCCAGGAAGGAGAAGGCCGTCCCCCATTTTTAGTAATAGGCAGCCCGTTCATAAGTACGAGTTCCGACTTACATACAAATCTGAGTTAGAGACAGACTTAGGAACGGAACTCGTTCTGAACCTGGGGACTGCCTAGGTATGTAATACTGATGTTTCTCTTTGCCTAGCAGTCTGGAAACCTGCATTGGCCAGGCTTGATCCAAATAGTTGGCTGGCGATTCAGGGCGGCAAACTCTCCCGTGATGCATCCTGGTTCCTCTTGCTCAAGCATTGTGATTTGGGAATGGCTACCCAGAGAGCTTGACTGATCTTCAGAAATAATCTGGAGCTCAGCTTCGTGGGCTTTCTGGGAGAGTCTGACTGCGACCACCCAAACTGGAAAGGCAATTCCGTGAGCTGCCTCCCAGAGGAGGAGTTGCTGCCCCATATTCGGTTGTCAATTGAGACAAACAAGAGGCACCACTAACCTCGTGCCTCCCTCCTACGAAGGAGGGTGCCTGATTTGCCTCAGCATGAGTCTCTGCTCTCTCCTCTTCTCAGTTAATCTTGCTGGGGCAGCTCTGTCAAAAGCTGGAATGGGGGGAATGCTTATCTAAATGGAAAAGAACTTCTCTCTGCAGCAATGCTAATACTGTGACAGCTCTTATGTCTTTATAAATCAAAGGTACAGGCCAGTGTTTCTCAACCTTGGCCACTTGAAGATGTGTGGACTTCGACTCCCAGAATTCCCCAGCCAGCATAGCTGGCTGGGGAATTCTGGGAGTCGAAGTCCACACATCTTCAAGTGGCCAAGGTTGAGAGACACTGGTATAGGCCATCCAACTTTTAATCGACTCTAGGAGGCACAAGATAAAACCCTTTTGCAAAGTTTCCCCTTTCTCTTGCCCCTCATGTTTTACCTCAGCCACATATTCCGGGCCTCCAAAGTGATCAATCAGTTCATCTAAGGTGTTAAGAGGTAGTTCTTTGCCCAAGGCCCTCACTTTAGATAGCAGCTCCTGCTTCATGCTCTCCACATATTCCAGAGTTCCTGATCCATTCATCTCCTTTTGGGGGTTGAGCCAATATGCGCCGCCTGTAAAGAGGATGAGAAAGAGATCATAGCTCTTATCTTTTTTCTTTTTCTTTTTGGAGGAAGGAAAACAGGAAGGCAGAACAGGGTAAAGGCAGCCCTGTAGCTTGTGTTGGTTTTAAGATTCTGGAGATCTTTTTTTTCTCCCAGGTTTTTTTTTTGTTTCAAGATTCTGGAGACACTCAATTTTTTTCCTCCCAGGTATTCAAAGCCCAATGCTACAGATGTTTTCAATTCACATTTGCCTCACAAAAACGTTGCGT
This sequence comes from Python bivittatus, assembly GCF_059951505.1. NCBI lineage: Eukaryota > Metazoa > Chordata > Lepidosauria > Squamata > Pythonidae > Python > Python bivittatus. The sequence goes on from NW_028277087.1 coordinate 3,872,030, forward strand.
GCATGGCCAAGCAGCAACTCAATTCCCAGCAGAGTTGTCATCCCAATTATTCCTGGGAAAGCACACGGGATGGGGCAGAGGGCCCATCTCCTGTCTCTGCCTCCCCCCTCATCTCAGCACATGTGGGTTCTACACTACTGTCCCTGATCCCCCCCCACTGCAAGGAGACAGTTTCAACTGCTTACATCAAACTTCATCCCTCCCCGCTGCTTTTATAAAACCACATTCTAGTCCACTTGCCTGCAGAAAAGTACTCTACTCCTTCTTGTTCTTCCCAAGGACAGCCAAATTAAGGGACTATGGATTACATTTGACAGGGTAAAAGCACTATTTCTAAATCGCCCAGCCTTCCTTTGGTTTTACGCTAGTCATTAGAAGTATCAAGGAAAATGCATTCTTCACCGGGAAGGATAGAAAAAAGAATTTCCCAAGTGAAAATGTGCCACCTGGACTTTTCATAAGCCTGGAGCGCTTGCCAGACTTGAAACATTTGCCCCTGAACTGCCAAGTAAAAGAAAATCGTATCTGCAACGTTTTGGCAGTCAGGTAGTCTTGGCTATTAATTTGTTTTCTTTATACCTGAATCGTTGAGTTAAGATACATATAATGGGCCTGGAGCTGAAAAGGTTTTTAAGCCCTGCCAATTTAGGTTACAATTTGTTTCTTTAAAAACAGCTCCCTGAAATCAATGGCAACTCCCTTTGACTCAGTTTGTAAATACAGATATAGATATATCGATAAATGTTGCAGTGCTAAGTTGTTATTGAATTCTGAGTTGCAGGAAGGGCATTTTGCAAAACATTGCATTGCTTCCTGATCAGGCAAACCGGCAGACCTTGTCTCAAGGTGATCAAATATCATCCTCTCTTAGGCTTACGTGGTCACCAAACCAGAGACACTCAAGGTAGCTTACGTTAAAAAAAAACTCAATAAAGAACAGACAATCAAAATCCAGAAACTAGAAAAAATTAAATGAGCTAAGGATAGAGAAGCACCATTCACCACTGCGGGTGGCGGGGGCAGAATCACAAAATGCTGAGGCTCCTTGCCTGGGTGAAAAACCAGTTCTGAATGCTTTCCTAGGCAGATCTCTTAAGTGATAAATGGGCTGCTCAAGGATACATATCCAGGATTTGGTAACCTTATTCCTTTTCTCCAAACAATAAATTTGACTCATGAGACTCTGGGAGAATACAGCTTCCTTGAGTGTGAGCAACCGCAGGTGAGGTTGGTATCTCATAATAAATAGCAACAAAATAGGAAAAGGCTGAGTGAAGATGGCCTTTTTAAGCAGAGGAAAACCAGCCACCTATCAAGGAGGGTAGCGCTCCTAGTTTCCTTGTCGGAAGCACAGGGTTGGTCTAGGTCAGGGTTCCCCAGAGTAGTCAATATCGATCCCCAAGGGTCAATAGGACTATCCAAGGAGTCAATAAATGGCTGAGGCTCAGTAAGTGGTTGATAAATGATGGCAGGTCAGTTGGGGTCAATTCATCTTTTGGGGTCTCTGTAGAGTTCCACGCCAGTCCCTAGTCCTGAAGATGAGGGGGCTAGCAGCAAGATAGTGTGACCCAGGATGTATGGTCAGCTGCCAGCAAGAGCGGCCTTGACTTGTCTTTATTATTATTGTTATTATTTGTAATACTGTTAGTTAAAGTAGTATTTATTAAGTTATTTTCATATAATAAATGTTTGCGGGGGTCGATGAACCATCTGAAACTTCATGAAAGGGTCAATCAGCTGAAGAATTTGGGGACCCCTGGCGTAGATGACCTTTCAGATCCTTCCAAATTCCTCATTCTACAACTGTCACCATTCACACGTGCAACCGGTGAATAATAATTCTGCCTGCCACGGAGGAGAGTTTCCACAGATGTTTTTGGCTGGCCAGGAGGACAGGGATAATCCGAACAGGGCTTACTTTGATCCTCACACATAACGCCATTGATGGGTTTGTATCTGATTGCAGGATCCTCCGTTTCAAAGAGGGATTCTGGGGAGGAATTGAAATCACTCTCCAGCCCCGGCTCAGAATCGGAGCTGCTGTCAGAGCTGATCTTGATGATGCTGCTGCTGCTGGTGGGGTCGTAGGTGGCTCTCACCACCTTGTTAATGCCACGGACTCTCTGCTTCCCTGGAGAAACACAGGAAGGAAGACGCATTGGAAGAGCAATTAACCTTAGATCAGTGTTTCCCAGCCTTGGCCACTTTAAGATGCGTGGACTTCAACTCCCAGAATTCCCCAGCCAGTATGGCTAGCTGGGGAATTCTGGGAGTTGAAGTCCACACATCTTAAAGTGGCCAAGGCTGGGAAACACTGCCCTAGACAGATGCACAAGAAGGAGGGTGCAACAGCAGAATCTGCAAGGCTTAGCGGCTGAGATGATAAAACCTGGGCTTTGGCTACATCACCTTGGGCAGGAAGAGGTCGCGTCAAATACACGAAGCCTCCATACAAAAGTTCAATGATTGAAGAGAGAAAGCTAGGAGGTCAGAAGGAAGGATTCTAAGCTACGTTTCACCCTAAGGTGCTAGTTTTTGACGTGCAAAGAGCTCTTTCCTCTTTCTTATAGTTATGCCTTTATTTTAATGCTGCTTCTTCGTTCTCAACAGCATCTTGTCACTGTGTACATCAGAATTACAGAGAGTCCTCATTTACCAACCACAACTGGGACTGGCAACTCCATCACTAAGCGATGTGGTTATAAAGGGAAATATCACGTGACTGCGCCCAACTTACATCAGTTCTGGCTGCAGTCATTAAACGAGACATCACGTGACCGCAAATTGCGACTTCCTGCCAGTTTCCCCATTGACTTTGCTTGTTGGAAGCTGGCGGTGAAGGTCACAAATGGGAACTACATGACCACGGGGATGCTGTGACAGCCGTAAGTTCAAGAACCAGTCATAAACCTACTTTTTCAGGGCATGTAACTTCAAATGGTCACTGAATGAGGCAGTTGGTAAGCGAGGACTACCTGCATAATTAACTGCATAAGCAGCTGATAGGTGGAACAGCACAGCCCAAGCACGGGTTGATTCTCTCATTGACAACTAGGGTTCAGATGGGGAGACACTTGAAAGGGGGGGAGGGGAGAAAGCTTCCACTTATTGCTATAGGCTGAATGGAGTTTTTTCCTGTCTTCTTTGCAGAACACCCAAGGAAAGTTAAAGATGTCCACAGCAAAAAAATCAATAATGGAACATTCAGGATCGTGCACCCAACCAGTAATGATTTTCAGCCACTCATGTGGGGCAATGACAGAAGAAGGGGGACCAAGAGGCTGGGCACCATAGATGTCCTTGGACCCACCTCCTGGGGCTGCAGTGCAACAGGGCAGGGGAGTTAATCCCAGAGGCGATCCCATGCATGTAAACCAAACTCATACTGTTTCCTATTTGCCACACTGTTTGCCATGGTTTGAGTTTTAACTCCCGACCTATGAGTGTCGGATACAAGCCACAATGATGTCCTTGTGCAAATGGCACTAAGGATGCCCTCTGCATTGTGATGCTCATGATGTCACCTGCTCAGGATCGCTCATGCTCCAACCCTCACTGTCATCTGCAATTTACCAAGGAACCAGGAACCAGTATGGGAAGATCTGTAATTGAGGGAACACCCATTAAAGCCCCCTGCTCCATGCACTTCTCCTAATGAAGTACCCACACCGAACTATGTATATTGGTTAAGAAATCACTGTACTGAAGTAAATGTATTTACTTCAATACATAAATGTATTCCCGATTCAAGCTGAGCCAGAAGGGTTCCCAGTTGTGTCAAATCTACAAATCCGGAACACTCTTCCTCCTGTAAGGGGCAGAGGTGTGGAACCTGAGGCCCAGGAGATGCTGGCAGCCCCTGTCTATCTTGAGTGGGGCCCCTGAGACCCTTCAAAAGATGTCACTAAATTGCAATTTTTAATATCCTAATAGAAAGTCTCCTTTGAGCCAAGTTCAACTGCTGGTGACTTCATGAGCATATACTGTTTTTAAGTAACAGTTCATAAGTGGATAACAACCTTCAGTTTCCTAGTGGTCTCCCATCCGAGGACTATCCAGGCTTGACCGTGCTTAGCTTTTCTAGATTTGTCAAGGTTAGCTAGGTGCTGCTGTCTAGCTGGAGAATCAGAGTCGCTATTCAGTTAATAAATTTCAATATATATCTTGGTATTGGCTATTTTTGAGGGGGGGCGTTATTTGGAGATGAAGAACAGGCTCCTGCCAAAAAATGTTGCACACCCCTGCCTTGGGAGCTCTAAGCTCAGGCAAGATGATGATGTGATGACAGTGATTAAATAAAAGAAATAACTTTCGTAGGAGAAGGGTGGGAAACCAGCGACTTTCCAGTTGTTGCTGAATGAAGACCCCCAACATGCCCAACCACTGTGGCCAATGGTGAGAGATGCTGGGAGCTGTAGTTCAGAAACTGTGATGGAATGGAATTACGAAGGCCAAGCTCAGGCAGATAAACATTTTCTTAGCTCCCCAGGAGAGCGTGGGAGGAACAAGAGGATGAGACTGGCACCGCCCTGAGGAATTCACACTGTTGTGGCTGGAGGACTTTGGGAACTGGGGTTTCAGTCTGGGAAGATTGATGTCAGGCCTAGCCCAAGGAACTCCAAGAGACAATGCCAATTCAGTCCAGCTATGTTTATTAGCTACAACCTCTAGCAAGAATCTTCCCAGACTGAAACCCCATCTCCCAAGTCAGCCAGACACAACAGTGTGAATTCCTCAGGGAGGTGCCAGTCTCATCCTCTTGTTCCTCCCACGCTCCTCCGGCGAGCTAAGAAAATGTTTATCTGCCTGAGCTTGGCCTTCATAATTCCATTCCATCACAGAAACTTTGGGAACACCACAGGTTCCTCACCCCGGGTTTAGGAGGAAGGGAAAGTAAAGGCCGGGGTCAGACAGGAAGATGCACCAGAAAATCTATGACCGTGAAAGGCACTGCGTACCTAGAACGAGTCCCTGCCGCAAATGAAGAGAACGAAGCAGCTAAAGGAAAAACAATGACAAGAAAAGCAGCTCGGAAGAGCAAAATGGAGGAATGGGAAACTGGGGACAGGATGAGCAAGGAGAGAACAGGACACAAACTGCAGGTGCACCGTGGAAGATCTGGGACACCAGGTTTTTTTGGGGGGGGGAGTGAGGATAAGAAGGATCTTACGTTTTCTTTTAATGCCACTTCCTCTTTCTCTTTTTCCTTTTGTTGAAGGAAAGTGCTTCTGAATTAGTGAAAGGAAGACGCCTCTGAAAGTTAAGATGGGATATTTTATTCTAGCTGCCAGGACACCAAACTGCTTACTTTAAAAAGAAAAAAAAAAGGCACAGAGGAAAAAAACAAAACAAAAGCAGAACAATCTAAAGTGGAGCAGCACTGCAGAGCAGAGATGAGTTTTTCGGTTTTGCAAAAACGTCAAGCGTCTTGAACTTCAGCTGGTTTAGCTGCACTGAAATTGGTAGCGCTCATTTTTCCAACTGTATGCGTTTCTGTTTGCAAGGCTGCCTAACATATATAGGCTTTCCTGAAAATAATTTGGACGTTATTTTCACAAACGTAGGTAGGTCCTTACAGACCTTCCCAATTGTAATGGTAATTGTTGCACTGCCAGGAACATTAATGAACAACATTAATAACTCAGAAAACTGAATGCTAAATGGATGTAATTTTCCACTGGGGCAGGGGTTAAAAATATAAAATAGGTTTGCATTCAAATGCAAGCTCAACAAATATTTTCGTGCTCTAGAGCAGTGTTTCTCAACCTTGGCCACTTTAAGATCGGTGGACTCCAACTCCCAGAATTCCCCAGCCAGCATGGCTGGCTGGGGAATTCTGGGAGTTGAAGTCCACCCATCTTAAAGTGGCCAAGGTTGAGAAACACTGCTCTTGGCAGACCAGATAATGCACTGTTGGCTTGGCAGCTATTGGCTCAATTCCTGTGATGTCAGAGAATGTTTAGACATGCCATCATATCAGTGCTAAGCCAACCAAAAATGGTACTTTCGATGGGAAAAGGTACAGAGGAGCCCCGGAAGGGGTCCTATTGAGGCAGGAAGGGTTTGGGGGGTGGAAGCCATATGCGGAGCCTTCCACAAGCAGGCAACTGACGAGAAGGACGGATAATTCCATATACTTTTTCAAAACAAAGCTGGGCAAACCTGATGCTTTTGTCCTTCTTGTTTACCTACAGACAGGACAGTCTTCACAAGACTAGGTAGGATAGGACCGAACAATACAAGGTGGAGGGGGAAAAGATGGCTGTGGAGGGGTGGGCTCAGTGTTGATGGCAGAGCTTTGGGGGGGATGCACCTGAGACGTCTCCCATCTTCTCCCCCACCTCCACAGATGCATGCTAGCTCATGGAAAAAGCAATGAGCACACACACTCAGATGGCCCCAAAAAAAAAAAAAAAACCAAACCAAGGTGGCTATGGGAATGGCCTGGGATGAGCTTAGTGGCTTGTTTCAGACAGAGGGTGCAGATGAAGTTGAGAACCTCTAGGCAGTCAGTGGGTTACATTTCTGTATGGCCCCAATAAAGGATTAAAAGGAAGGGCAGCTCCTTTGAGAGTGCCAATGACATAAAGGATGCCCTGGGTTTCTTAAAGGCTGCAGTGGGAACGACCACATCAAGGGCAAAGTCCCAAACCACCTGCCTTTATCAGAATGCAGCAAACCAGCCTTCTTCCAAGTCCTCTCCATGCTCCCTGGAGAATTCTAGGAATTGTAGCCCCAACATCTTGGGCAGGGGTTGTGCTAGAGTTTACAAAACATGCCCCCTCCCTCGGGGACCCCATGGAAAACTCACTCGGCTGCCGAAACAAAGCAGTTCAGGTGCCCCTCGTTCTCGTCCAGAACCTCCCGGGTGCGGGCCTCCCCCGTCGACTGCAAACCGATCACCACACACTGTGGAAGGCAAGCCAGGCAGAAATGAGACCAAAGATGGGAAGCACGTGCAAAAGAACAAAAATCGAGCTGTGTAGTAGCCTGGCTGGTAAAACACACGAACTGAAAGTGATGATGATGATGATGATGATGATGGGGAAGAGGAAGAGGAAGAACGGTCACTTAGTGGCTGGGGAATTCTGGGCGTTGAAGTCCACACATCTTCAAGTTTCCAAGTTTGAAAAACACTGGTCTATGTGGTGTAAAAATGCATAACTTGCCCAGATGTTGTTACCTAGTTGGGTAATGAAACATCTGCAAGCAAACAGCCAAGTTCAAAGAGCACCAAGAACTCCACAAAAATGCATCTTTGGGGACAAAAGACAGCACGAGTTTCCCCCAGCAGCTGTTCTCTGATCCTTTTTCCTGCGGCTGCCCCAGACAAAAGCAAGGACTTTTGTATGCAGAATACAAGGACATCATGGGACTATTGCAGTGATTCACTGTTTAGAGGTAAGAATATCCTGCAAGCAGCTTCCAAATTAAATCTTTACAAAAGTCCAGTAACAATATCCAACAAATCAAACAAGGAGGGAATGGGATGGCTAAAATACAGCTAAGAACCAAGAGCAGCTCAGTAAAACTGGTCGTTTGAAAAAGTAAGAGAAAAGAAGCAAGTTTTTCACATTAAACAAATGGGCAATGATAATAAAATGCGCAGCACCAGTACTGATATGCCTGTAGATGCTCTTCCACTGGCATTAGTGTCATACATAGCACATTCAGTATCCTTACACTCTTTGATTGATTGATATGTGCTATGAAGTCAGTGTCAGCTCTTAGTGATCACACAGACTTTCTCCAGGAGGATCTGTCCCTAACCCGGCCTTTCAGGTCTCCCAACAGGTCACCCATCACCTCTGTAACAGAGTCCCTCCACCTTGCTGCTGGTCATCCTCTTCTTTTCTTTCATTCCGCCTTTGCCAGCATTACAGAATTCTCCAGAGAGCTGGGTCTTTGCATCATGTGTCTGAAGTAGGACAATTTGAGCCTGGTCCATTTGTGCCCCCTTCAGAGAGAACTCTGGGTTTATTTGTTCAATAATATCGAAAATACACTCTTAGGAATTAGCAACTTCAGTTTAAATGGAAGTGGAGATTTTCAGTCCTCTAAATCTTTTCCACAGCCATGCCATCCTGTTCCTTCAACAAGAAAACCAAGGATGGAGGTAAGTCAACCTTTCCACACTCCTTCAGATGAGAAAACGGAACACAGTCATAGATGCTGAATGGCCAGCTCTCCCACCACCAGCTTATCCTCACAAAAGCGGCTTGCGTTTCTCCTGGGGTAGCCCCAGACCTTGCTGTTCCTTTGAGTTACTTATTTTATTTATAAGCCACCACGCTCCACACAGACCAATGGCAGTGTATGGTACAAAAACCACAAATTATGATAACAGAATAAACCTGAAATAATAATCCTTAGGACTGTCAGCACCTTTCACGAATTATTAGAGGCACAAATAATTGTAATGACAGACTTTAAATAAGTGCGCTTCTTCCTCACCTTGTCCTTACTGAGCACCTCCTTGGCCAGTTCCACCAGACGCCGGACTTTTGCAGCAATGCAGAGGTACTTGAAGAAGCGCTGGTGAGCGCCCCAGAACTGTCCCCACAGAGACTTCCGAGACTCCAGGCCAATGTGGTCTGCAGCTTTTTGGAAAACCACCAGAGCTTCTGCCCACTGCCAACAGGAGAAAAGGAGTGTTTTATTTAGCAGTAACAGTAGGACTATTAGTACTTTCTTTGGTGTGAGGTATATACAACCCTGTGAGAGAGCTTGGGCTGAGATAAGGATTGGCCCAAAGTCAGCCAATGAGCTTCTGGGGCTGAGGGGGGACTAGAACCCTGGTCTTCCCACTCCTAGTCCAGCCCTTCCCACTATACCTGATTGGCTCTTGGGCTGAGAGGGAGGGACTGGCCCAAAGTTCCTCAAGGAGCTTCGGTGGCTAAGGGGGGACCTGGACCCAGGTCTCCCTGCTCCTTGTCTAACCACTATACCACACTGTCCCAAAACCCCAAGTAGGGACCCAAGAGATGTTGAGGGGATCCATTCCCTGGGCTCTCAGAGAAGATCTCCTCTTCCAAGCCAGCTAGGGCAGCAGCTTTGCAACTTGTAGCAAGACAGAGGATTTCAAGAAAGGAGAAAAGAGGAAAAAACAGTCCTCTGCAAATGCTCAAGGGGAAACAGGAAAAGAAGCAAGGCCAGAGGCTTTGAGCAACCGTATGACCCAGAGCAGCATTGCCAGAATGCTCTGCACTGTATAGAGTGAGCTGCTGAAAAACTACAATATGTCTCAAGTATCTTTGCAGGGAAATAGGAAGATACAGTAATTCTGACTCTGAAGTCATCCAGTTTGCCTACAGCTTAAACTACAACATCACGCAACCCAACCCAGCCCCACCACTTCGAGCAGCAGGAGGGGAAAGTCCCTTTTGTGCCCGAGAACCAGGAAGACACTGCCTGGCAAAGTAAAGAGCTGGGATATGGGTGGCGAACCTGTAGCCACCTGGATTTTGTAGAACTACAACTCCCAGCATCCCCAATTACTGACCACGTTGGCTGCATTGTTGGTTGTCGTCGTTTACCAATACCTAGGTTCCTCTATCCCTGGGCTAGATGGAGAAGTCTGACTTGGCAGAAGTCAGATGTTTATGTTTGGGACTGATTATGCGCCTTCAAGTCATTTTCGACTCCTAGTAACCGCACAGATATATTTTCTCCATGTCGATCTATCCCTAACCTGTTCTTTCAAGTCTCCCAATGGTACCCTTTGCCACATAACCGAGTCCATCCCAATTGTTGCTGGGTGTCCTCTCCTTTGCTTTCCTTCCACTTTTCCCAGCATTATGGACTTTTCCAGAGAGCTGGGTCCTTGCAAATTTCATTCAATTTCTGTTTTACCCTACATAAATCAGCCCATCCCATGTCAACTGCATGGACCATAGATGGCAGGTGGCTCAAACAAGTGAGTCCAACTATACCGGAGAGCCAAAATGCACAAAAGCTTACCAGCTTGGCTGCCTTGTTGTACACATGCTTATATGCTGCATCCAATGGGATTTCTTCTATCCTGAAAGTGACTCCAGAAAAGCTCAGTTGCCGGGCAATGTACATCCCATTCACTTTCATATCCATAGCGACAATTTCCATAGCCCCAACGCCTCTGTGGAGGAGGACCAGAGATACAGTTGACCTTTGGAACTGCAGTTTTTTTCCATCACCACAACAAGACATTCATTTCATTTCATTTCATTTCATTTCATTTCATTTCATTTCATTTCATTTCCAAGTATTTATAAGTCTTTTTTTTCTATAAGAAGTTAATCAAACTGGCATAAACAGTACAAGCAGTCTTGAGAAAGAAAGTGATATCAATGTTAGAAAAATACATCGCTCAGTGTGTTGGGAAAAAAAAACCTTGCACCTTTCAAAGGCCAAACAAACCAGTCAAACAGATCAAGCAAAGGTAAGGCCACACAAACATCTGTAACAGCTTTTGCAGCCTGATAAAATGTGGGTGGAGATAGGCAGAAAGTCGAAAAAGCCTCCTCCTTAGCTGCTGCAGGTTGAAAAGACAGCGTGGGTCAGTTTTAGCATTCAAATACTATTCTTTATCAGTAAAGGAGGGAGCTTGTAACCAGAAAGATTTGGAGAACGAGGTAAGTGTGGAATGATGCCACCTTAGGACATAGAATCAGTGTTAGAAGGGACCTAAGAAGTCATCAAATCCAACTCCCTAAACACTACACCAGTGTTGTCCAAACTTGGCCACTTTAAGATGAGTGGACTTCAACTCCCAAAATTCCCCAGCCAGCATGGGCTTAAAGTGGCCATTTTTGGACAACACTGCACTATACCATCCCCAACGGATTATTGTCCAGCCTCTGCTTGAAAACCTCCAGGGATGGGGAAGAAGCCACTCCATGCAGTAACTCGACCCACTGACTGTCAGCATTTCTTGTCGTGAACTTCCTCCTAGTGTCTCACCTGTATCCATATCCTTGAAGTTTCCTCCCGGGGGTTCTAGTCTTCCCCTCTGGAGCAAGTCCAAACCCTCTACAATGTGGCTGCCCTTCAGACATTTGAAGGCAGCTAACATGTTCCCTCTCAACCTTCTCTTCTACAAGCTAAACATATCCAGGTCTTTTCACCCTTCCTGGTAGGACTTGGTTTCCAGTCCTTTCACCATCTTGGCAGCCCTTCTCTGGACTTGCTCCGGTTTATCAATGTCCTTTTTAAACTGGAGTGATTCAGGCCTAGCCCAAGGAAATCCAGGAGACCATACAGAAATTATCCAGCAAGGTTTATTAGCTACAACCCATTTACAAGAATCTTCCCAGACTGAAGCCCAGTTCCCAGGCTCAGTCAGTTCACACCGATGGGATTTCTTAGGGAGGTGCCAATTTCCTCCGCTTATCTCTTCCTCGCTCCTCTGGAGATGAGAGCACATTCTTTACTCCCCTCCCACCATTCCAGTCCATTACAGGTGTACAGAACTGAACGCAATACTCCCAGAGAGGCCTGACTAAGGCAGAGTACAGCAGGATAATTATTTCCCATGATCAGGACTCTCCTCTCCTCTTGATGCTCCTCAAGTTGCTGTGGGCCTTCTTTGCAGACAGAAAGTCCCAGGTTCAACTCTAGGCATCTCCAATTAAATCAAAACGTTATAAGAAATATTTTTTTTGCTGCCAGGAATCCAAAATATGGGGATACAGCTGGACTGCACAACTTTGTTTTGGATGCTCCAAAAAATCGATGGGGCAAGGAGAAACACTGAATTGGATTTGATTGAAATGTCAATAAAATTAAACGCAGCTACTTAAAGAGAAGCTTCCCCAACATTACAGTGCAAGGACAACTTTTGGAGAAATGCTAGGAGCCTCACTCACAGCTCTGGAGGAAAGGTAGGGGGGCTGGCTGCTCATTGCCTGGGGCCCCTTGGAGGGACAACAAGCAATGCTCCTCAAAAGAAGGCAACTTCTGATGCTTCTGACAACTGCATCGAGAGGCAGCCTGAAATCTTACAGGAAGGGAAAATGCTGCGGGCACCCTGTCCTAAGGCCTTGAGATAGGAAGAGGCAAAAAATAGGACACCGGGAAAGATGGCTAATAATTTAGAGGCGAGAGAGAAGATTCAGAAAGATCTGGACAGGGCAGGCTTAAGGCATGGGCTGAAATAGGATGGAATTTAACAGGGAGAAATGTAAAGTTCTGCATCTGGGGAGGAGAAATGAAAAGCATAAGAATTAGATGGGGAGATGTGGCTTGGCAGGTCCTTATCAACTGCAGATTAAACATGAATCAGCAGTGCAATGCAGCTTTTAAAAAGGCAAATTCTATCACAAAATCCAGATCATGGCAAGTAATTTTTTGACTCTGTCCTAGTCAGATCCAACTCGGAATACTGTGTCCATTCTGGGTTCCAGGGTTCAAAAAGGACAGTGACCAATCAGAGCAGGTTTAGAAGAGGGCTACCAAGATGGTGAAGAGTCTGGAAACCAAGTCTATATGGTATGGTTAAAAGGCTTGGGTACATTTAGCCTAGATAGAGCACTCTTCAAATATCTAAAGAATTGTCTCATGGAAGATGTAGTGGATTTATTCTTGTTGCCCCAGAGGGCAGGACCAGAATCAGTGGATTAAAACTACAAAGAAGGAGATTCAGGCCAAACGTCAGGAGGAACTGTTGGCCAGTGGAACAGGCTGCCCCGTGAACCAGGGAGTTCTCCTTCACTAGAGGTCTTGAAACAGAGGAGGGATGGTCGTCTGCCAGAGATACCCCAGGAGATCCTGCACTGAACAGGAGATTGAACAAGATGACTCCCTTCCAACTCTGGGGTTCTGTGAAAATCAGATGGAACTTTACCTCTTTTCAATGGCATGGAGGAACTCTTCAAAGGACCGAAAAGGAGTCCCTTCTCCCCATATCCCCAGCCGACTCATGTAAATCATATTCTTTGGCTCGGAGGCACCTGCCAAAGAAGAAGACACTCCAGTGAGTTTGATTAGAGAAGGAATTGTTCGATGCATGGTTTCAGTGGATCGATCTATCTATCTATCTATCTATCTATCTATCTATCTATCTATCTATCTATCTATCTATCCATCCATCCATCCATCCATCCATCCATCCATCCATCCATCCATCCCCACCTGTCTATGGCTTGTCTATGTCTACCTACTTCTCCCTCTCCCCTTCCATCTTTCTCTCTCTCTTTCCCCCTCCCTCCCAGTATTGTTCAATCTCAGCAACTTTAAGATGTCTGGACTTCAATTCCCAGAATTCTGATCTATTCTACCTTTCTACCTACTCCCATGCTGGCTGGGGAATTCTGGGAGTTGAAGTCCACAAAACGTTGCTGATATTGAGAAACACTGCTCTATTCTATCTATTCCATTTCTCTACTTACTCCCTCCTAACTTCAGGATATATCTGGTGTCCATTTTCCATTCTCCTACCCATCTTTGTCTTTTCACCATTTTTAGAGCCAACCCCCACATGACCAGAGATAGGGAAATGTCTCCCACTTTCTGGGAAGTCTAAAGACAACAGCCTTTGTTCCCCAGAAACTGATGTTCAGAGCTAGCCTGGCTACAAGAAGCTGGAAAAAGATGTGTTATACAGGAAGCTCATCTGAAAGCAAAATACTGGATGAGGCTAGTCTTATCCAGCTGGGGTCCTGTCGCCCTGGTAGTTAGGAATGGAGTTTCGATGTCCAGAAATAGTCTATCCCCAAGAGACAATGCATCCTGATTTGGAGCTCACCAGAGAGAGGATGCTGTGCCCAACAGACTTCTCCCTGCTTATGTGCTCGAAGCACATGCCCAACCCTCACCTGTGGCACTGGCGTAGACAACCCTTGCATGAGGCAGCTTGTTCTGCAGGTCCAATACTGCTTTGCCCATCTTGGTAGAGCTGGCATTTTTGGCTTTGTGGCATTCATCAAACACAATCTGAAAGCGGAGGGCTTGTTAAGGAGAGGACAATTGAAGAAGTGGGAGGGATCCTGGCAGGCAGAGGGCTGTATGTATGGCAAAAGAAAACAGAAGTTCTGAAGGATCTTGAGAGGGCAGTAAATCAGGGCCATGGGCGGGTCTGCAGGGGGTGGTCAAAAGAGTCAAGATGGCAGCCACAACAGTACAGTCGAAGATCTCCCATTTTTTATATATAATGGAATAGCCCTATTTGAGTTGGGGAGGGAGGAAAATGTCCCCAGTTGCAGGGCTTAAGGAAAAGTTAAAGCAATCAATCAATCAATCCAACAATTAAACTTGGAAACAAGAACACAAAGGGAACAAATCTCAAATGGCTTTCTTTCCACCTCACCCACTCACACTTCCAATTCTCTTCTCCCTCTCTCTCCGTCTGGAGGAGAGATAGAGTTGTATGTCATGCAAACCTGGATTGTTTTAACTACGGTTTGCTGAGCAAGCCACAATGGCCTGCTTTGCACAAGATGCTAAGTCAAAAATTGTGATTTAGAGCAGGGTTCCTCAACCTTGGCAACTTTAAGATGGGTGGACTTCAACTCCCAGAATTCCCCAGCCAGCATGCCCCATGCTGGCTGCGGAATTCTGGGAGTTGAAGTCCACCCATCTAAAAGTTGCCACGGTTGAGGAACCCTGATTTAGAGAACACCACAGCCAGATTTGTACACTGAGTTAGGGCTGACCCAAACTGATCATATGTTAGTTTAGTGAAAACGTAGCTCTTGTTTTCAGTATTTCGAGTTTGCCTCCAAAGTAGAACATATATCTGGAACAAGGAGGACTATGAATTTACTTTTGTGTGAAAAGCAAAAGAGCCAGATTCTGCAATGATAGGAAAAACATTGAATTCATGCTCTGCCACAGGGCAATTACAAAGACTGCAACCCAAAAGGAAGCCCAAAGTATTCCATGTATTAACCAAAGCCAAAAAAACCTATAGAGACTCCCCGGTTTATTTCTCTGAGGATACAACACCATCAAAATCCTCCTTGCACCAATCCAGAATCTGCTTCAACCTGGTCCTGTGCTGGCCGCCCGCTTGGCTTTCACCAATCAAGGCAGAATAAGTGGCAAATAAAATTCCTTCCGAGGTAGCTGTGTCACCATATTTAATCTGGTGAGAAAGAGGAAAAAAAAATTAGACAAAGAGATAAGGGTTTTTTTAAAGTGGCAGCATTTCTGGCACGGAAATGCCTCCCAGTTAAATTAAAAACAACAGAGCTCCTTTGGGAGTGAGTCACAGATCATGTATTTAATGAAGGAGCGTTGGTTAACTTCTGCAAAAATGAATATTTGAATCTTCCTTCTTCATAGTCATGCTCTTGGATTTTCTTGTTCCCTGCAGCCATTCCTAACCGTTCAGACCGTTCTGAGATCCAGCAAAGAGCTTCTCATTACCTGCTGACAGTTTTTCCATTAAAGATGCCCAAGCAAATCAAGAACCTACAGGAGAAGCAAGTGGTCAGTCCCTTGGCCACAGTTAAACTGGGAATGGCTTTCTCCTGAATCAGGCCCTGTCAGCCCTTCAAGGTAGTCCAGACCAGAAAACCAAAATCATGAATATTAATGCTACTTTTATTGGAAGGTTGCAGTAACACAATATTGTAAGTCTGAAAGCACTTCTCCCCTCCCTTGCCTTGGCTTTCCAGAGAACTAGGGACGGTCCCTTCTGAGATGCTTCCCACGTCCACATTCCTGCTGCAGGCTGAGATGTCTCTTGTCTCACTGTTGTCTAGACTGCAGCACCTCCTCCTTCTGTCTCCCAAGGTTACAACCCATTACAAACCCCAAGTCATGTTCAGAGAACAAGGCAATGTCTTCTGAAACTGGAAGCAGCAGAGGGTCATTTCCTCATCTGCTCTTGGATCCTTTGGCCTGAAGATGACTGGAAGCAACCCTTATGTACGTTGCCTTTTGCTTGCAGAAGAGGGGCAGAAGAGAGACCCAATGAATGTGTCTATGTATCTGCACACGTGTGTATGTATGTGTGTGTATATAAGTATATGTGTGTGTGTGTATCACGTAATGATAATTGGGACTGGAATTTCCATTGCTAAGCAATGCAGTCATAAAACACGACATCATGTGACTGCACCCCTTAGCGACAGCAATTCCAGCACCTCCAGTTGCCACTGTTAAGCGAATCATCGTGCATCATTAAGCGAGGACATCGCATGGTTGCCATTTGTGACCTCCTGCCAGCTTCCCCATTGACTTTGCTTGTAGGAAGCCGGCAGGGAAGGTTGTAAAATGGCAAACATGTGACTGCGAGACGCTATGACATGGTAATTATGAGCCGGTCACTGAGCACCCAGATCATGATCATATGACCTTTGGGATGCTGTGATGGCCGCAACTTTGAGGACCAGTCATAAGTAGCATTCTTTCAGTACCGCTGTAAGTTCAAACGGTTGCTGAATGAGTGGTTGTTAAGCAAGGAGTACCTGTATACAAATACATATACATATACATATACATATACATATACAAGCCAATTTGTCTGGTGGTTAAGGCACCAGGCTAGAAACAAAGTGACTCTGAGTTCTAGTCCTGCCTTGCACACGAAGCCAGCTGGGGGATTTTGGGCCAGTCCCTCTCTCTCAGCCCTAGGAAGAAGAGGGCAAGGGAAAACCACTTCCAAAAATCTTGCCAAGAAAACTACAGGGCCTCATCCAGGCAGTCACCAGGAGTCAAGACTGACTCAAAGGCACAAAGAAAGAAAGAGACCGACCCACTTTTTTTTCTCTCTCTCAATAACTATGTTTGTATGCCATCCAAACTGCCAGATTCACAGAGGCTGGCAACAGCATAAAAACACAAGTAAAACATCCACAGTAAAAAGAACCCATGATTATCTAAATTTCCCAAAATAAAAGCGTCTATTTACCCATAAATAAGTAACAGGAATAAATATAGGCAAATGCAGAATCCCCTCTGCCAAGTTCTTAGCACTCCTGGTCAGCTTTTCCCATGGGGGTGGGGGGAAACAGAAGGGAAGCAAAAGAAAACTCCATACCTTGTTTAAAGCATGGACAGGAAGGTTAGGTGCATCAATGTCCTTCAGGTCCCTCTCGGCGTCATACTTCAGATCATTAGAGACGCTGAACCTGAAAGCGGGGGGGGGGGGGGGAGGGAGACAAAAAGAACAGGGGGGAGAGGCTTACACAGGAAGTCGCTTTACTAGCCCATCAAGTACAATATCGTCTGTTCCACAGGGAGGCAATCTTTATATGGCTGGAGACCCCCTTTTGAAAACATCATTTCAGCAGCTGGAGGACATTACGGAAGTGGGGAGAACCAACTGGCAGAGCTCCTGACCCCTTTTTCCAGCTCTGGGTGCCCGCAACATTTATCTGAAAGTCTAATGCCTCTTATCTCTTTGGTTTCCCAGCAGGCTCTAACAGGAAATCACGTTAACATCACAACTCCAGAGGGGTTGTAAGAGTCAGAAGAATGTATAGGAACCCAAGCCTGGATGCAAATGAGCGATTATTATGGTTACTGCTGATTGTTGATTAAGTTTGGTTGTTTCTTGTAAGCTGCCTAGAGCTGCATTGTTCAAGGTGGGTGGCCATATAAAGTCTTTAAACAGACTAACTAACTGGTGGGGGCTATGTGAGTTTCTTCTGTATTTTAAACTATATTGCACCCCTGTTTAGGGCAATCCTCCCCAACACAAAAGCAAAGAACCCTGAAAAATGCCCAGCTCTTCTGCAGAAGTGGCTAAGCTACCACCAACACCCAACAGTGAAGTTCTTGGAGGTCAGCTTAAGAATCAGGAGGAGGAGGAAGAGGAGGAAAAGGAGAAGAATATTTCCTCAAGCCAGATGCAAGCAGATCACCCCTCTCATCTTAAGACAAGAGTGCAAAGGGCAGCACTGTGGCACAGTTCAAGAAAGCAAACACACATGCGCGCACGCACGCACACACTAGCAGTCTTCCAATCCTTGAAGGATTATCAATGGGAAGAGGATGTGGATTTACTGTCCAGAGTGCCCAAGGGTAAGACAAGAACCGACGGGTGGAAGCTTCATAGAGGGAGATCCAACCTCAAAATAAGGAGGAATTTCCTGACTGTGAGATCTATGAAGCAGTGGGACAGCCTGCTTCCGAGAGAAACGGAGGCACCATCACTGGAGGTTTTCAAGCAAAAGTGGAACAGCCGTTTGTCTGGGATTGCCTGAGGATTCCTGTCCCAGTCAGGGGGTCACATTAGAAGACCTCCAAGGGCCCTTCCAACTCTACGATTCTATACAGCAACAGTAAAACCAAGCTGTAGCCAAGAGTTCACGTATGATGGAATTGCAGAGTTTTAGAGAGTTGGGAGACTTCATTTTTTTCAACCATCTCTCCAGCCTAGCTTCAGCTTTCCAGTGAATGAGAAGCTCCATTCAGTTCTCTTAAGCTTAATAATACTAAGGTCTCCACTGTCTTGTTACTTATTATGGTGTGTCCATATTAAACAACAGCAAAAAGTTAATATAATATATTGTAGCATATATTATTACATATATATTATAATATAATATTATAATATGTTACATATATATTACAATCTATTACAGCATATATTATTTATTTATCTGGTAAATTTATAGCTGCCCATTTCACATAGATGACTCTGAGCAGTGTACAAAGTTACAAAACACAAAATACAACAAAAATTAAAGATCGGCCCCGACCTTGGTGGGGGAGATGGACGGCATATAAATTTAATAAACAAATAAATAAACAAAATAACCAAAAGCATAACAACAAAAATCATTAAAAAAAATAAAAATAAAAACCGTTAAAAAAAACCCCCCACAATACGTGGGAGAGTGCCTTCAGTTTCCTTAGTAATACAGCCACTTTGCAGGGTGGCTCCATACCCATGTTCCCAGATCCCCAGGCCAGATGGCAAAGCCATGTCTTCAGGCCCTTCTGGAAGACTGCCAAGGTTGGAGTCAATCTGACCTCAGGGGGAATGATATTCCAAAGGTATATCTTAGATTCTTTTTTAAAGATTTTTTTATATCCCGCCTTTATTATTTTTATAAATAACTCAAGGCGGCAGACATACCCTAATACTCCGTCCTCTTCCTATTTTCCCCACCACAACAACCCTGTGAGGTGGGCTGGGCTGAGAGAGAAGGACTGGCCCAGAGTCACCCAGCCGGCTTTCATGACTAAGGCGGGACTAGGACTCACCATCTCCTGCCTTCTAGCCTGGAGCCTTCCCCATTAGGCCGGCCGGCCGGTCTGTCTGTCTCTCTCTCTATCTCTCTATCTAAGATACAGTATATATTATCATAGAACGACTATTCAAATTCCTTGCCCTATTCCTGAACACAGTTGGGACACAGCCTTCAGGAGCCTCGAAGGTGGGAAAGAAATACAGAGCCCAGAAGGGATTTAAATTCCACGTATGAGAGCTTTAAAACAGAACGCAGAGATGCGATCACTCACCACAGAGCTTTTTTCCTTCCCTTCAGATAATTTTCATAGATGATCCCTGCAACCGTCCGCCCTTTCCCCACGCCAGCACCATCTCCAATCAGGAAGCCGGCTCGCTGCCCGTTTGGAAGCAAGCTTTCGTGTTCCTGAAAAACCAGCAGAAGGGAATCAGGTGGAAGAATCAAGGGAAGAAGGTGCACTAAATGGGTTGTCTAATCTCTGGGAGAGAGGCTGAGCGTGTTCACACGCATGAACGAGAGAGATTTGCTAATAATACAAACAGCCTAGGACAAGATACGGTAAAAATATCAATAAAAACTTACTGCCAAATCAAGAAACACGGGGAACAAATCATGCAATAAAAATGGTTTTGTATACATAAAACTAGAGTAGTTAACTAATACTGCAGCTTTAAAAGTCCAGGGGAATCAAACAGCTTTTAACACTGCTCTAAAACCAACCAAGGAAGGAGTCAGCCCACCCCAAAAGGGAACTGCATCTTCTGGAGATGTTCTGTTTCGGGTACCTCCAACCTAGCTATCTCTACCTAGAAAAAATCTCCTAAAGTATTATTATTATAGGTCCAAAGTTTCTACTGATTGCATGATTCCTAACAGAGAACAGAGAAAACTGAGCCATGATCTCCAGGAAGATGCAGGTTAAATCACACCTCAGTCTCAACATTACCAAGCAGTAGAGATATGCAGACTTGCTGATATGGATTGGAACATTCCAGAAAACACCCGAATGTTTTGTTCCCCTCTGGTCTGTACCTAACCTCCTCAGGGTCAAACCCCTCCAGGGCTATGGTGGTTTCGGAGAGTAAATCCTGCAAACCAGAAGTGGTTTGAGGTGTCCTAGATATACTGTAATGTTCTGGACAAAACAAGCCTGTTTCAGAGCTGGACCCCCCGGCCCCCACTCTGAACTCCTCAAACTCAAACACCTTCCAATTTGAAGGGTTTACTTCAAAAAACCAGCAAAGCATTTCTCCATGGCATGGCCCAGAGGAAGTTTGGAATTTTCTGGAGGGTGAGTGGAACATTCTGGAGTTGTCCAGAAGATTCCAACCTGAATCAGTTATTACTCCTTAGTAACTTTCTGGCTGAGGTATGATTTGACCACCATCATCCTGGAGATCATGGTTCAGATCTCCTTTCTTCTCTGCTCAGGCATGCTGGGAGAATGCAATAGCAACTTTCAGCAGCTCTGAAGCTTATTCCCGATCTTAGCCATGTTTTTCCCGCCAATTCCTCCTTTCTACCGCTAGATTTTATCAGAACTGCCCAAACCCACTTCGTGTGTACCTGGCAGGCATAAATTATAGCTTCCAGCTGCAATGCAGAGAGCAACCCGTTTTCAGCAATTGAATCAGGGAGAGAGAGGACGTAGGTGATGTTTGGAGGGGGGACGCTGGAAAGAGTACTTGTTTCAACCACTCGATCAGGGTGCTGCTTCCCAATTTTCGCTGTAAGTTGAAGCAAAAAGACAGCTGTCAGCTGTTGGAACGTTACTCAGCTTCTTTGGAGAAACTTAAGTTCTTTGCAAGGATAAAAGGCTGTATGAAACCCAAACAAGCCAATGCTCCGATTAAAGCCCCACTTGAGTGGAGATTTGGGGGCCTTAGCCAGGTTTCGTTCAACAGGGGATGGAGGACAACCATGTTTGTTGATATGAGCAACTCATAAGAATTATGTGATCCAAATGAAGTACCTATGGAACCGGTGAAGTGGTAAAATAGAACAGGCTAAAAGCAATCTGCAGTCTAATGAATTTCATACCTAAAGGAAATTACTCCAGTATTTATGATACCTAAAAGATGGTTCTGGTATGTGGGAGGCAGCAGGTCTCTCGCTACAATTGCCTGTACCTTCCCATCAATCTTTCCGTCTTTGGCTGTTGTTAACTGCCCAATTCTGAGCCTTCAGTTCTCCAAGCGCCATCAATGCTTCCCCTGAACTCAGTGTTTTCCAACCTTGGGAACTTCAAGATGTATGGACTTCAACTCCCAGCATTCCTCAGCCAGCCATGCCCAACATGTGAATCTAGTCAAAGGCAATCACGTGGGATGGAATGAGATGGGGGCCTCTCCTTGACCCAAAGGCTGCTTCCCTGGATCACCAAGTCCTACAGTTGGAAAGGAATCACTGCAGCCATCAAGTTGAACTCTCTGCTCAGTGCAGGAATCTAAATCCAGTCAAATGCTATCTAGCCTCTCCTTGGACAAAGCCCCTGAACAGGAGGTCATGACCTGGGTCACTGGTTCCACTGTCCTTTGTTATGCTACTATAATGTTGAAGTCCAGGAAGAACTTGTGGTTATGCTGTTTACAGATATGCTGAGAGTGATTCGGTGATTTGGTTGTAAGGAGTTCTGGGGAATTTCCTACTCACTCAACCTACCCCATTCTGTCCCACCCACACAGTTAAGGCTACAAGCATTTGCAGAGTCAGGAAGTTGAATGGCATGATATTACCCCAGCCTTCCACTGGTTCCCTCTAGAAGGATTAAATTTCCCTTCCCAGAATTGCCAAGGCTTTGCTGCTTAAGAATTCTGGGAACTGCAGTCCAATAGATCTGGGAACACCAAGTTGGGGAAGGCTGGGTTACATGTACAAGAAAATGCTTGGGATCAGATCTATTAATTCTGCATGAGAAGATGGCCAGAATTTTGCCCCACTCACACTTCGAAGGGATGTAATCGGCATACGTCTCTGTGTGACCCAGCTCCTCTGTTTCATCATCATCACCCTCCTCCTCCTCTTCTACCTGAGTTTGGGACTGAAATGGAATAAAAAAATAAAAATGTCAGACATGTGAGTAGCAGAATGGCAACAGGTGAGGTGGGAGGTCCATTACGGATGCTCCCAGAATCAGAGGTGGAGATAAGGGAGGGCCTCTCTTTAAATTAGACTCTCTATAAAACATTAATTTTGTCTCAGCAGCCGCTGGCTTTAAAATACTTTTAATAAAATATAGGAAGTGAGAAAAAAATGCATGTGATGCAGCTGTTTCTCTCTGAATAGTAACCCAGAGCAGCAGGAAACCTATAGTTGAAAAGCCTTATCTTCTATTAAGGAACTGGAAATGATTATTCCTCATAGCAAGTGTTGAGTGCCATCTGGGCTGGATCAAACCTCAGAATCAAGCAGGAAATATTATCCTCATTCTGTTGTTGTTGTTGTTACTCACTGTAATTCTATAGCACTGTTCCTTTCAGTAAACCACAGTGGTTTACAAAGGGATTTTAAAAAAAACAATCTGAAATAATCCATCAACAATAAACCAACAATTCTGTTAAAAAGGAACATTCAGAGGTTAAGGCAAGATTTCTTTTAAAGAATAAAGGTTATATAATGAGCAATCTCAAAGATGACAGATCCTGGAATCGTTGTCTCCCAACAAATGTCTGAAAGGACAGGCACATTTTCAGTTGTTGTCTAAAAGAAGAGAGCTGGGGTGTGTGGGGGCAGGATGGTGTGACATCTGTATTTTCTTTGGAGTAAAGTTCCAGAATTTGGGTGCTCCCACCAAGAGGGCCCTATTCCTGGCTACTGCACTGTAGGTCACACCAATCTGTGGATCCTGAGCAGAGTCTCCCCAGTTGATCTTCTTACAAGGATTGGATATTACTGAAGGAAGCCATTTTTTCACTCTTAAGCCATTTACAGATTTATAGACTGATGTCATCAACTTCAACTGGGCTGAGTTCACTTTTACGATCAGAGCTAGCTGCCCTATTTAACCAATCAGCAGTAAATCAACTGCAACTTCTAGACCAGTGTTTCTCAACCTTGGCAACTCTAAGATGTATGGACTTCAACTCTCAGAATTCCCCAGCCAGCCATGGAGTTGAAGTCCACACATCTTACAGTTGCTAAGGCTGAGAAATACTGTTCTAGACTATCTTCAAGGGTAGCCCCATAATTGCAGCTGTTCAAATGTGAGATAAGAGCTTTGACTGCTGATGCTAATTTTGTAGGAATCCCAACCAACACCACCCATGAACTATTTCTCCTCTACACCTTGACCCCAAAGCCAGATTAAACCACCAGGCAAAGCATGTTCAGAATTCTTGGAATGCTAATGGTTCTTTCTAAAGGGAACATGGAAGAAGCACGGAAGAGGCAAAAAAGTCAATAGGTGAAACACAGCTTGACACCTGGAACTCTGAAGAGGAGTCTTCCTCTGGAGGGACAATATATTGCAACTTTTCAATTCTGTTAACTTTTTTATTTGACGGGATATACATACTCCTACTCTAGCAAGTACTCACAGTAATTCAGTGCTCTGGTGCCACCATCAGAGAACTGGATTCCCTGCCCCCTGACAAGTCTCCACACTTGGGGGAGGAGTGGACTGATAACTCTCTGGAGGCTTCTAACTCAATTAGAACACCCCAACAGCTTGGGGGTGAGAGAACAGTGGTGTCCCAGGAGGAAGATAATGTCCCTTCCTCCAGTTTATTTGCCCAACTGGGAAACTATTAAACAATAAATGGTGTCCAAAGCAAGAGAGACGGACTAGGACAGCGTTTCTCAACCTTGGTGACTTTAAGATGTGTGGTCTTCAAATCCCACAGTTGTTGGGAGATTACAAAGCTGGCTGGGGAGTTCTGGGAGTTGAAGTCCACACAACTTAAAGTTGCCAAGTTTGAAAAACACTGGACTAGGGTGATGGGAGTTACTTGCAGCCAGTTTTCTCGCTACAAACCAGGCAGTAGCTGAGTTTTCCAGGTTGAAAGAATCATGGACAGACAGGCAGAGAAGGACCTTTCACGGCTCCAGATAGCTTGGACGGTTGCTACCATGTCCAGTGCTGTATGGGATACCAAAACCAGCAAATGGCAGAGCTATGCATTCATCAAATTCTTCCCCAAGAATAAATGGCAGCAAAAACAAGGAATTAAGGGAAGAGAGTAAACAAGAAAGTTAAAATACAAAGATACTTCCTATTTCTAGTCCATGCAGGCCAGACTTAAACTTGTACCAGCCAGAATAATATTGGTCTACTCTGACCGGTGCCAGAATCTTAGGTATTTCAGACACTGAAGGATCTTTCTCATCACTTGGTATCTGATTCTTTTAATGGGGAATGCTAGAAGTTTAATCCTTCTGCATACAAAGCAGAAAGCAAATATTCTTCTCCCTACTAAACTCCCACCAAGTTGCCCTTGGAATCAAGAGAAAGCCCTTCATAGCTTTCTTTCAAAATAATTTGTACTTTCGTGCATTCATCCATAGATATATTATGGGATGTTTTTCTCTGTTGTGCTTCTATTATTATTATTATTACTACTATTATTTAAATTTATATACTGCCTGACTCCCAACAACTCCAGTTCTAGACTTCCCAATGGCCACAGGTCATTCCCTGGTGATGTATAACTCAGTAGAAACATACCATAAACATATAGCATTACAGGAAAGACAAAGCAATCTAAAAAAAGAACATGGAAAACAGCGTAGAAATCTAAAACCAGCAGCTACATAATGGAAACCCAATGGGAGAAAAACCCACCCCTGAAAACAGGAAAAGGTTTCAAAAGGCCTAAGAAAATGACCAGGGCACCCAATGAAGCTTCAGATAACTCTTGGGGGAGGGGGGGATTCTACAGAGAAATGGCACCATCAAAAGGTCCCCAACCTGCCTTGTTGAGTAGGACCACCTGGAGAAGGGCCTCCAATGAAAATCAGAGGGTCCAGGTAGGGGAAGTTTTGATGTTGTTAAAATTGGATGACTTCAAAAATAAAAACATACAATTAACAAGCAAGAAGCACCTCTACCCAAATTTCAAGAAGACCGGGAGACTGTGAGTTCTAGTCCTCCGTTAGGCATGAAAGCCAGCTGGGTGACAGTTCCCCTCTCTCAGCCCAACCCACCTCACAGGGTTGTTGTTGTGGGGAAAATAGGTGGCAAGAGGTGACTGACTGACTGACTGACTGACTGACTGACTGACTGACTGACTGACTGACTGACTATCTATCTATCTGCAGGAGGAGGAGGAGGAAGAGGAGGAGAATGTCTGCCTTCTTTACCTGGATGCTTGAAAGACGAGAGATGTCCTGAGTGGCAGTGATGTGGTTTTCTATTCCCTGTAAGCCTTCCAGACCTTCCAAATCAGGAGGCAAGACCTGAAAAGAAAAGGAAGGGGAGACATGGAAATGAGAACCCTGTTAAAAGCAAGCATAGCCAACCTCGTTGGGGCACAGAAGCTAAGCAGCACAGGACCGGGTTAATCGGTGGATGGGAGAACACCAGAGAATTCCAGGGCTGTGGACTAGACTGAGAAGTGGGATCTTCTTACATGCCTTTACTTTCTTTTTCACTGCCACTTTTATGATTAATTTTATTCCAGTTGGATATTTGGAGGGGCTGTAGCTGCTCTGGTGGCAGAGAGGCTCAGGGTGAACCCCTGGAATCCTTAGGCAGGGGTCAAAAAACTCCTAGGTGAATTCCCAAGATAGCATCACAGCAGTGGGCTAAATGAACTAGTGATCCAACGCAATGGAAGACATCCCTCTCTCTCTCTCTTTTTTTGCTGGAAAGCTATATGCACACCTACAGATTTTGCCCTTGATTTTTGATTGCCTTGAGCAGAAGGGAGATATAGGCTGGTTGCTGGTTCCAGTCGAGAAATTAGGGTGATTTTATTCCCCGCCTTCCAGGAAGATCATTCTGACAAAGGGTGATCAACTGAGCCCCATCCATCAGCCAGGTGGGAGCCAAGGTAGGGTGACTTGCTTTCCTGTGCCCTGTCCAGTCACGATGAGCACTCAAGCGCCAAATGCCAACAGTCCTGGGATAGCTACGCTGCAGAGAGCGCACATCATCTTCACCCACAGCACTTGACCAAAGGGAACGTCAAAGGACATGAGAATATCAAGAATACCAAAGGGGAAGACCACCTCTCCCTACCCATCAACAGGAGAAAGAATTGCTGCCCCAAATCTGCTCTTTCCCTTCCTCTTCTCTCCCCGTCCATTTTTCCTCTTGCATTGCATGTTAAGTTGTGCTATGTGTGAGACTCTGACGTATTCTCCCGTAGTCTTGTTTATATTTATGTTAAATTGTTTGTAATGGTTATTTAAGACTGTTTGGTTTGTTTTACTGTACGCTGCCCAGAGTCACATTTGTGAGATGGGTGGCTCTATACATTTGATAAATAATTAAACAAAATGTTATTCGTTTATTCCAGAAAACAGGAATTATCTTATTTTTATGCATCTCTGGTATGGGATTTCACATGTTGGCACTGGAAGAAGTTTGAAAGCTCTCTGGTTCATTTGTTCACTTCACTGCTCTCTATTCGTGTTATATATACTGCACGTTAACGTATGTCTGGGGAAAAATAGTACAGTAGTCAAAGACAGCAGTTGAAGATGTACATGGGATGTTGAACTATACTCCCTAATTATGGAATACGACACAATGGAATTTGAAAAAAAAAAAACCTGGCTTTATCAAGCTTGAGGCTCGGCAAAAAGAATTATTTTACATAGACCGAAGGAAATTTATACTCCTGATATCAAGGAAGGGATCCAAGAGATGTGTTTCTTATTAATGTCTAAAATGCCTTGATATTTTAAAAATGAGAGGATGGAATAATATATTTCTGTATGATCTAGATTTAATAATAAGTTTAAGGATTGAATACATGTTATATTGATATCACATGGATCTTATTTTTTTTTCTTTTCGTAAGCTCTTTGTCCCCTTATATTTAGTTTATTCTCATCACTGTAATGTGTGTAGATTCTTACTGTACTATCATGGAAGTATTATCTCTTTTGTTTGTTAATTACGTTTGACTAAGAACATGATTTTCAGAAAATTACAAAGAAAGAAATGCAGCTCCCACGTCACAAGTCTTCCTCCTTCTTCATCACTACTTAACTGGACAGTGAGCACTCACATTTAAGAGGAAGCTTGTGCATCTAACCGCTGATGCAAGAAAAGGGGACGGACAACCAGATTCATCCATCGCTGCTTTGAGTAATCAAAGCCACACAGTAGTTTTTAAGTTTGAAGCTACACTCCCCCTTCCCAAAAAAAGCCACGCAATTGCTAGAATAAAACTCAAAAAAGCCTTTCTCAAAATCCTTCTTGCACTTTATAGCCAGATACAGGTTATCTATAAAAGGGCATATGAGAGGGCATTCCTGAAATGGAAGTGAAATCTGGATAAACCCCAAAAGCACAAACATACTATAATTATTTCCCTTTTTTTTTTTTTTTTAAAACACACACGCTTTAAAAAAGTCTCTTCCATTACTGGAAGTCTGAGTCACAATTACCAGCAGGAAGTTGGACAGCAGAGTAGGGGAAGTTTAGTGTGTTTCAAGGCTGACAAACTCTAATCTACAGGTAATCAGATGTTGACGCTTATTCTCCCCAGTGGCATTCAATCAGTTGGCTAATTGCCCCACAGCGCCCATGGACAGGCCCCCCAAATTAAAGGAACACTGTGTGGGCAAGCTTGGATTAATAGTTGAATAAAAAGGAGTTTTCTTCTCATCAAATGGGGGCAATTGGTTAAGCATCTGTGCAAAGAAAATGTATTTGATTTCAAGAACGGGTGGAAGCTTTACACAGGGAGCTCCACATAAGAAGGAATGTCCCGACTCTGAGAGCTGTGGAGCAGTGGAACAGTCTGCCTCCTGAAGCCACGGGGGCTCGATCCCTGGAGGTGTTCCAGAAAAAATGGTCAGCCATTCCTTCAAGATGGTCTGAGGATTCCTGCCCTGGGCAGGGGGTTGGAGTAGAAGACCCCCCAGCTCCCTTCCAACTCTATGATTCTTTCTTTCAAGCCTAAGGGTACCCTGAATTATATCGTATTAGAGCACACTTATTGTAATTGTACACATTAAAAAGCCAAGGGGGAGAATCAGAAGACTGGGCAGAGAGACAGAGAAAGAGAGAGAGAGAGAGATTGAGGCTGACCTCTATTTGGTTCTGCGGTGGCACACTGACGTTGACGTCCCATATGGTTGGCACCTGGCTGAGACTGTCAGCAGGCAGGAATTCCTGAGCATCGGCAATATCCGAGAGGGAGTCCGCAGGAGAGGAGAAGAGGGAGTTGCTGGAGAGTTCATTGAGGTATGCAGAATCCTGGAAGGGTAGGGAGAAAAGACAGCATTACCCGTTGCTCATTACGGCAACACGAGGATCGCGTGTCTCTGAGATATTTCCGAAGCAAAAAGGCAAGCAAGTGATAGGATCTATAAAACCAGACCGACTCTCCCTAGCATTTTTCAGAGATATTACACAGCCCCAGTTATGGCTGTGCTGGCAACAGATGGTAGTTGGAGTTCATATCATCTTAAAGGCACCAAGTTGGGGAAGGCTGAACTCTGGCACTGCCACTAATTTTTATTTTTATTTATTTATTTATTTGAATTTATAAGCTACCCAACTTTAACGGACTCTAATGGATTGTGAGCTTGGAACAACCCACCTGCAGCACAGGTAGTCCCCAACTTACGACCATTCGTTTAATTATTTGAAGTTATGCTGGCACTGAAAAAAGTGACTAATGACCCGTCCTCACACTTATGATGGTCACAGCATCCCTGCAGTCATGTGATTGCCATTTGCAACCTTCCCAGGGGGCTTCTGACAAGCAAAGTCAATGGGGGAAGCTGGATTTGCTTAACAACCACATGATTTGCTTACCGACCGCAACAAAAAAAGGTAGTAAAATCGTGTGTGACTCACTTAATGACTGAATCACTTAGCGATGAAAGTTCCAGTCCCAATTGTGGACATAAGTCGAGTACTACCTGCATTTAATTACACTCCTTTCACTTCTCCTGGATGAAAACAAAGGGACTGTCTATAGTATATCTGGGAGCTGAACGTGCCCATGCATACACATGTACACCAGATTAGGTAGGCAGAGCGAAAAGCTGAGGCACAGCGATATGAATCAACAATTATAAAATGGAAACAAATTAAAGGAACAAAATTAGTTCATTTTAGGATGAATCCAACATCACTGAGACAGTTGCTCGTAAGTTCTTGCAAGGCCCCTTTCATCAAGAAATTCTCAGAAATACAAAGGATCTCTGAAGAACAGCATATAAATACTTCTGCTCTCAGATCAAGATGATGGAATTATTAAAAGAATCCTTAGATTGTTTTGGTCCTTGAAGTTTCCTTTCACAAGCATCCTTTTGAAATGTTTAAAGGAAACAGTTCCTGTTATACTATTTAAGATGTGTTTGTCCTGAATGAATCACTACTGCTCCTCTTGTATTTGTTGGTATGTTAATGTTTTAATTTGCTGGTCTTTGACCATAATGAAATAAGGAACAAAATAATATTTGCCACAGGCTGTTCTGTAAGGCCAGATTTTTCAAATTTCCCCCAACCACTTCTGTCATGAGAAAAATTTAGGGCTGAAGTGCCAAGAAATGGCAATTTCCAGAACAGCTGCATGTAATAGGTTCTACAAAAATGTATTGTCCCCAGCAAGCAAGGGTTTATATGTCAATGATAACATGTAGACACCCATATGGGAAAAAACAGGCAATATCTGATGCAGCCTTTATACGTGTTAAACACCACTGGTATAGAAATTTAGATGAAGTTTCCTGTAATTGGGTTGAGACTGTTTAGATCCAATCCTGCTCCATATAAATCTGCTATTGAAAGGCAGGAAAATAGTGCTTTTTCTTCACCTTACCAAGTTTCTTTAAGATCTTATCAAAGAGTGTGTGATGATGCTGTATATAAATATTGATAGTTCAGGAAAGAAAGAGAGCCAGCACGGTAGAGCAGTGAAGGTGCTGGAGGAACCAGAGTGAAGTCCACTCTCAGAAACAGAAGTGTCTTGGGTGACTTTCGCCCAACCTCTCTCACCCAACCTACCTTACAGGATTGTGGTTATGGGGGGAAATGGGAGGAGGGAGCACTACAAAGCTGTCTTGAGCTCCTAAACAGAAAGGGGAGGTATAAAGCAAGCAAGCAAAATAAACTATCGGAGACTTCCCCTAAAACAAGTCAGACAACCCATAGCTTGTTCCCCAAATCTCTTTCTGAAGACACCCAAGATCAAGGTGCCAGAAATCAACTAAGCCATTTCCCCTCTGACCTTTCTCAAGATATAACAGCTGCATTAAGCCTCCAACAGGTTTAACACACCTATTTTACAAGGTAAGCTTGGTTCTGAAGCTCAGCAGACACATTTTAAAAAGAAATCAACTTAGAAAAAAGAGGGGGGAACTCCAAATCTTGCCTTCCAAGATCATCCATCATCTCAGCCACAACCTCGGTGGTTCTTGGAAGCCAACCAAAAATGTAATGAACTGCCCGCACAGTGTCTGAAGATATCCAATTACAGGGAAGGCCCTGGAAAAATCTAGGGGAAGAGGTGGGGTATGGAATTAGCCCAAATATGGAAGGTTCCTGAACACATCCCATTTGACCAAGACCTCCTGCCTCAACTGTTTCAGGAGATCCACTCTCAATCTCTCGCTTTATCTGTAGCCTCCCTGGCAACTAATCCAAACCCTGATACAGTCAAATCTTTCTGATTTTAGGCAGGGGAAGTGGTGGAGCTCCATTAAATCTGGGTTTACAGAAAAAAAGATTTGTGTAAAAAAATTTTACTCATCGGTCACCCCAGTGCTACCTCTTAACAGCAGCCAAGGGCGAAAGTGAGCAATTGAGGGCACATCAGAAAGCTGGGTTAGCACGCTTTCCTCCAGTCTGTGAGATGGCACAAAAGTATGCCAGCATAGTATGGTCTGTCCTGATGCCAACTTCGATGCTGCCTTGTAACGGGGCAGGGAGTAGTGCTGACCTGACAGCTTTAGTGTGGAACAAGATAAGGAATGCGATTGGTAGATTACCTGCCCGCGGGAAAAACATCCACCAATTGCATTTCCTAATGAGGAGGAGGGGTGGAACTGGGGGGAAGAACCGAGCATTGACAGCAGACAGACAGAACCGGACCCGTGGGGTGGGACGGACTGTCTGCCCCTCCCTGTCTAAAAACAACTGCTGGAGGGGGTGCTGATCACAGGCACTGGTGAAAGGATTCCCCCACTTCATCCAGCACTGCTGCAGCATGTGAATTTATTTATTTATTTATGTATGTACAGTATGTATGTATGTATTTATATTTCGAATTTAGATACCACCCATCTCACGAAAAAGTGACTCTGGGTGGTTCTGAATTGCCTGTCAGTCGGGGCATTTCACTACCCGTGTCGATCAGGAACTGTAAAGATATGTGGGAATGGCTTTGGGAGACAGGAAGGAGAGCCACACGCTGGACAACCAGCATGTAAAAGGTATCTCAGCCCACAGAAGGAAAAGGGGCATGGGAAGCATCTCAAAAGGGACCCTCCTGAGTTTTCCAGAGAGTAAAAGGAAAGGAAGGGAGAAATACGTCCGGACTTGCAAGATTCTGTTAATGTAACCTTACAATAAAAGTAGAGTTGGTACTCATTGTTGAGCTTCTTCACTGGACTAACTTGAAGGGCTAACAAGAACCCAGGTCAGTAGAGGAGTACAGAGATGGCCTTGGAGAAAATATGAGGCAGCCCTTACGGAAAGATCAGCTTAACCCGGAAAGAGAGGAGTGAGGGAGGAAGAAACTCAAGTTCGGCTTGCCCTGATTCTCTTGGGAATAAGAGAAACACTATCAGGCTTTCAAGATTTTGCTCTTATAGCCTAGGCCAGTGTTTCTCAACCTCGGCAACTTGAAGAAGTGTGGACTTCAACTCTCAGAATTCCACACTTCCCCAGCTGGCTGGGGAATTCTGGGAATTGAAGTCCACACATCTTCAAGTTGCCAGGGTTGAGAAACACTGGCCTAGATCAATAAAGGGGAGGTCTAGTATTTCTTGTGGTGACTGCTTCCTGACCTGGCCTGCCTCGAAGGGCTGGCAATGCTAAGCCTAGCTGTCCCTGCGCATCAGCTGCTTGCCAAAACACATATGGAAGAACATCTCCATCAACAGGAGGGAAGGGGCATGCCCGCAGCAACTAAAAGCTGGGCATGTCCCAGTCCTTGCCACATCATCCCCATGGACACTGCCGAAGCACCACAAAGCGTGTGTACAGTGAGGTTACGTGGGAAGAAGATGGAAAACATAACTTCAACATGAGATCAGAGAAAGATGAGTTGGGGGGCTCAGTGGTGGGCTGGGATGAGCTGAATATGACATTGGAAGACCAAGGATGGTTAGCAAGGCATCTCTCAGCTGAAGTTAGGGATGCGTGGATGAAGTTAGGGATGTGTGGAAGAGCCAAGAATACTTCTAAAGTCACTATAAAGTGAAAAATTCTACGAATCATCATCTTTCTGTCTCTAGGTGCCTCTGATTCCTTCCCTTTTCTTTGCTGTTGTCATGTTCACTGTTTACAAGGCCCCAAGGTCACTTAAGTTCTCCACATATTTTACACTGCCACAATACGGGAATAGTGATTGGATGCTGAAGATCTGGCTGGCCCTGACCGCCTTTCGGAAGGCATTAAAACCCTGGATTTTTCTTCAGGGGTTGGATCTGGGAGCGGTATGACCCGCTGGATGAGGGTTTTTTCCCCTGCGCTTATGCGTTCCTATGTTTTTGGTTTTTTATGTCTTCCTATTATTTTATTTATGAGTGTTCTGTCTTCCTTTATATATTTTATTTAATGTTTTGAGAGCGCCTAAATGAAAGGAATACAGTTAAGAAGTATAGAGAACTTAGAAGAAAACGAAAGACAAGGTACAGGTAATTAGCATTCCTGGACATTAAATTGAACATACTTGCTTAATGCAGCTCATCACTAACAAAGCTATAAACAGCAAGCAGCATGTTAGATCAACAGTAAAAGATATAAATCGTTCCGCAGATAAGAAAACCCAACTTTCAGATGTGGCACAAAGTTGAATTCCATAACTGATTTACTTCTATGGAAAGTAAATCTTGATGTTGAAGAATTCTTAGATGGTTCCACTATGATTGATATTTTGCTCTCTCTGTGGGGGTTGCATACTCTAAAAATTTGATGATGTTTTCATTTTAATAATCATTTTTTATCTTTTTATGATGATTGTTTGTATCTATCTGTTATTTTATTTAATTGCTGTACGCCACCCAGAGTCGCTTTGTGTGAGATGAGCGGCTATATAAATGTGAAAATATATAAATATAAATAAAATAAATATAAATACTCCCAGAATTTAATTAGCCGTTCCTCCAAAGAAGGAATGAGATAACTTTTCTGGAAGGAAGGAAGGAAGGAAGGAAGGAAGGAAGGAAGGAAGGAAGGAAGGAAGGAAGGAAGGAAGGAAGGAAGGAAGGAAGGAAGGAAAAGAAACCGTTATAAACATTAACACATACTAGTTTGGCATATTTTGAAGGGTTATATGGTTCAGTGAAGTTAGGATTATTAGTGTTCTTTAAAGATGTATGCTGCGCTGAGTTGCGTGCTGAGTGTGTGGCTATATAAATTGAAAATATATAAATTGAATGAGCAAATAAATACTGTATTCCCTCTCTTAATAAAGATCCTTCTGGAGCAAGCAAACACTGAGGTTGAATGTTATTCAGTTCTTTGCCTCATTTTCCTCCCTCTACAGCCACTGGAGTGTTCTTGTTATTTCTACTCATTTAATCCATGTTAACGGTTCAGATTCTCATACGAGTGGGGAGTTGTAAAGGTTGAAATTACATACAAATAAGTAAATGAATTCGGGTAGCTTGGTAGGTTTATTAAAGACAGGAGAATGGCTGAAGAAACGTTAAGAAGTACAAATAGAAAGATAGTGGGTAGTATGTGATCAGTGGCAAGGAATGAACCTTGTTGAAAGGAAGATAAAATTGCGAAGCGTGATAGCACACTTCTGTCAATTTTGTTTTATTGAAGCAAGAGTTGGATATGCCAGGATAAATATAAAAACAAGTTGAATGAAATGGGAATGGGCTAAAAAGAGAAGACATTGGGTCAAGAATGAGTGGATGTGGATATGAAGTGACTGCTGGGAAAGAATTGGCTTGGATCAAATTTCAGATTACTGTTGATGAGATCCTAAAAATCGAAGAGGTGAGCATAGCATAAAGCAGATTTAGCTATGCAAGTAGTCCTCGGCTTACAAGCATTTGTTTAATGACCATTCAAAGTTACCAAAAAAGTGACTTATGACTGGTCCTTGCACTTATGACCGTCGCAGCATCCCCACAGCCATGTGATCAAAATTCAGGTGCTTGGCAACTGGCATATCTTTACAATGGTTGCAGCGTCCCAGGGTCACATGATCACCATTTGCAACCTCCCTGGGGGGCTACTGACAAGCAAAGTCAGTGGGGGAAGCCGGATTCACTTAACGATCACATGACTCGCTTAGTGACCACAATGATTTGCTTAATGACTGTGGCAAAAAAGACTGTAAAATCGGGCGCAACTCACTTAATGACCACTTTGCTTAGCGATGGAAGCTCCGGTCCCAATTGTGGTCGTAAGTCAAGGACTACCTGTATTGCCTTGTCTTTTTCTCATCCCACGACCTAATTTGGCATACTATTTCTTTTTTTTTTTCCTGCACTTTTGCATCATACTCCTTACCCCAAAAGGGAATGGTATGATGGCTATGAATGTATGTATATATTTATGTCCTGGGGCAAAAACACAACTTACAGGGGGGAACAATAGGGAGAATATGTAATGAAGCTCAATAAAAAAAAGGCACGGCTGGAATGCCAAACATTGGAGTATTTTATGGTGCAATCTTCATCACAAATGCTTCATGTTTATAATAACACTGACATTACTCATTTTCCAGCAGCACTAAGATAGATAATGGTAGAAACTCACAAATGGGGTGCAAAATGCATTATGGTTGACTGTTGCTAAAAGCCGAGAGGCCTTATTTTGCCATCAGGAATAACAGGCACCGCTAACTCACCCTGCTCTTATAATTTATCCCATTCCTTTTAAGAAGCTCTCTAAACTAGTGATGTAAAGAGTCTTACAAACATGTTGATGCATGCCTCCTTTAGATATGGGGAACCATCACAAAAAGTACACGAAGAAGAAATTAACATGGAATTCAGCCTTCTTTGTACAGCTTTCTAAGAACAAAGCAAGTGCTGGTCACCAGAATTTGATGCACCAGACTGAAAATTGAACTAGGAGGAAGGTTCAGGGAATGGGGTATTTTGAATGGGGGCGGTGGGGGGTGAAGTGATAGAGCTTAAAATCCTTCCTTGAAAATGTGGGCTGTGTTTCACTCAGGACAACTTCCTATTATTTCCATCACAGACACATGATGCGTTGCAGCTTGAGAAAGCTTTAAGAAATACCATATAAGAAACTTTGTTTGGGCAAGCAAAGTTTGTGGCTGAAAAGACAGATACGCATATGAAACTCAGAGGCACGGGTCCTGCTGAGTCTCTGTCGAAATCAATGCACAGCTTAGAAACTTTTTATTACCTAGAGAAGATGTGGGATAAGAAAAGGTACATTTCCATCTCCACCGTACTGCCAAGTCATTTTCAGAGCTTTGTTACAAGGCTAAACGACTGAAATGATTTCAGATCAGGAGCGCTTAGCTAAATACATTCTTTCCAATCCAAGTTGCTATTTCCTAGAGATTTGACACAGCACCTCTTTCAAAGGATTTAAGACCGAGCTCAACATTTAATGGCATATGCTGTTGCTACCAAGTGGCTCAGCTATATTTCCAATGTCTGCTAGAAACTTAACAATTCTTGTGCGCTGCTAGTGGCAAAAAGCTTCAAACAACTATTAAAGATAATGACCCTGTTAATTATGCAAGTCTCCAGGGAACAAAAAAAATGCATCTTGATCATGCCTTTCCAGTCCTCCAGATCTAAACAATTTAAGCCTGCATGCTTTTTACAGAAATTAGATCAAAGTTAGCTATAGCTCCAGGGGAGCTGATTCTCTACTTTGCTTTGTTTTTAATCTGCTTTCTCTAAGCCATCTTTAACATTCCTCGTTGGAAGACAGAATAAGTATTGCTAGTTAATAAAATCATCTACTCTTGTTTTACAGTTTGTTTTTTTTAACAAAGAGAGAGATCTTCCAAGTGAGGCTTTAACTTGCATTTTGCAGGTCAAAATCCTCCTGCCTAATTTTTATCTTTCTCACACTGCTTTTCATCCAATGAATGCAGGGAGAGATCCCATTTTATTCTCACAACAATCTTGTCAGGTGGGCTAGGCTAAGAGGTAGTGATGCAACTGGGAATAAACAAGGATTGGAATTTTTTTATGACATCCAACTGTACAATATTTTACTAGGGTTCTGCATTATTTTAATCAGGGTTTTGGTATGAATATATCTTAAACACTGCTCTAGACATAAGCACACTCCACAGATCTAGCAGCAATGGGAATTAAAAGGAGAATAATCTACCGGCATCACACCTTCCACTCATCGGCAGCATGCAGAGAGAAACAGAAAAATAAAAAGACTCCAATGGAGCAACATTTAGACACTGATCCCAACAGATACTGATTCTATAAAGGCAAGGGCTTTTAAAGGCAGCCAAACTGAAGTTCAGGACATTTTTACAACCTTTCTCATTTCAAAGCCTGGCTAAACCTCCTAATCTACACATCACACACAGCCCAATCAACTTTTGAGGGCTCCCTGCTGTTTAGGGGGGCAGATGTTATCTCAATATATGGGAGATACAGAAGCCAACTGCCAGCACACGCTTCCCCACACTCTTCCTGATGCAGAGTTCAGGAAGGACCAATTTCACTTAATCCTCGCCCTGGCGGGGGAAATATTTTAGAAAACAAGCCAACCCTACTGGTTTCCCGGCTAATTTCTCAGAACAGAAAGCCGTGCTCTTCTTTGAAGCTTCTCTTCCAAATGGTTTCTTTGGTAAAATCCCTTTGCTCTTCTTTCGCTAACGCCCGCAAGGCACCTTCCACTCCCCGTCTTTTTCTTCAAACATCTGCACGTTTACACCTCTCCTGCACCCCAGACCTTTGCCATACCAAGACATCTAACCATGCCATCTGTCAAGGAAACAGAGTTGATGGAGAATTCAGAGCTTTGGCCCCTGAAATGGGCAAGCACCCCCTATCCATCACCACCTCTTCCCCCCCCAACCCACGCCTCTTCTAATGAAAGGAGAACGAAGCATGTGCGCACACCTCCGTGCCAACATTCTTCCTTAAATAGGGAGGGAGGAAAAATTACCTTGAAGAGTGAAGCATACTTCAGCCAGAACTGCACCTGGGACATATTAAGCCAGCATGCAATGGAAATCGAGACAAGTTGGACTCCGGCAGAGCGGCTAAGTGGACGTTTCCTACCGTTAGGTTGGACAGGCCTTGACTCATGGCAGCTTGCGTGTCAGGAGCCAGCCAAAGAGAGGCATGGCGACTGAAGATCTGGCATGAAATGCAAAAGAGAGACACACTCCAAGAGTGGATCCTATGGGGGGGAGGAGGAGGAGGAGGAGGAGGTGGTGGTGGTGGAGGAGAAGAGTGGTGACAATTTCAAAGCAAGGTTGGGAGAAAGCCGGTTCCTCCCCCCACCAACCCAAAAAAAAAAAAAGAATGAATCTCTGCTGGTAGCGATTGGTTTAGTCACCAAGAGGACGGCACTTTGCTTCCTCTAAGGCCAGCCCGCCTGACTTTCAGGAAATAAAGCTTGCTTGGTAAGTCAGTGAAATTACTGGCAATGAGCACAGAATTACTGTATGCCGTGTAATTTAAACCACAGAGCCACTGTAAACAAAGAGCAGATATGCACCCAAGGGCTGGAGTTGAGACGGTGGGTTAGCAGCAAGTTTGTCCTCCTCCCCAACTCCAGTCTCAGCTGCCCCCCTTCTCCCCTGCCACACGACTCTTTCGTCGTTGGCTTTGTGAAGTTCGGTTTTCCTCCTTTATTTTGCTCAGTGGCCTGAGCAAGCCAGAACCAAAGGTTAAAATTAGATGGAGCACAAGGATTGTCGTAAACCTCACTAAAAAAGAAACCAGCTAGCTTTCCGTCCCAGCCTAAAACGCCGGGTGCAGAATTCAAAGCCATGTCACATGAAGCCAGGGGCCACTTGCACCCATGTGCCCTGACCTGAAGTAACCCAAACCTCGAATCTCCACTGAACCTAGATCAGAACAAAAAAACGTAAAAAACAAACAAACATAGATCAAGTTCTTAGTTTGTGATTAAGGGTTCCAATAACTCCAGAAGAGAAATGATTAGCAGCCCCACCAGAATGAATCATGAGCATGTAAGAACAAACCTCTAAGAGGATGGGGCAATAAAGGGTTTTTTTTTTAAGATACAAGTCAGACTTATTTAGACACTTCATGAACCAGGGGTGCTTCAGCTGAAGCCCCAAAGCTGAACATGACAGCCATCATCTTGGGAGTAGCCCCAGAGACCTCCAACTGTGATTGTTAGTGAGACAAAATAAGAAAATTAAGTATGTCACTGGAGAGTAACCATACTGACTATATTTACTTGGAATTTCATTTAACAATACATGAAAGGAATTCAAATATCCTTTTTTGTCTGGGGTCCTACTGCTTTTTGGGAGCGTACAGGCTGGCATTGCGTGACCTCCACTTGGGATCAACTTGCATACTTCCATCTTAAAAAGACTGATTGCAAAAGCAGGATTACATCTGCTGTGTTTACAGTTCAAAAGCCGTTGGCTATAGTCAAAGAGTACCTTTTTAAAAACTTTTTAAAAAATGTTATGATCTTCACAATGGGCTGCTTTGGTTCCTTGCCTGCTCCGTGGCACTCCGTGGATGCAAAACCATCAGCACCCCGCCATACTTCCAAATAGGGCTAGAAAAGATTCCTGCCTGAGCTAGCAAGATGAACTATTTGATTCTGCATAAATTCCTCTGTTTGGAGGGGTGGAGAACACAAAAGTCCTAGATTCAATTTTGGATTTATTTCCAAATATAGACAGGAACATTCCCCAACTTGGTGTCCTCCAGATTTCATAGAGTTGGAAGGGAACTAGGAGGTCATCAAGCCTCCTACGCACTACACCATCCCCAACAGATTATTATCCAGCCTCTGTTTGAAAACCTCCAGCGAAGGGGAAGAAACCACTCCATGCAGTAACCCTGTTCCACTGACAGATAGCTCTTCCTGTTGAGTTCTTCCTAATGTCTAATCTGTACTCCTTGAAGTTTCATCCCGTTTGTTGCATTTCCACCCCGGCGAAGGCTGATAGACAGAAAATAGCTAGGTAGAGCGGATTTGGAATAAGACAGCCGACTCCGATGGCTGGCGGGTTGTGACTGATCCTTCCACATCTCAAGTTTGATTCACGATTTCAGGCATTTCATATGACAAGAACGTTCCCCATATGAATCAGAGCATGAAGTGATTAGACGTGACCCAGAAAAGTCTTGATTGCTGTGAAGCAGAATCAAGTCCCAAACTTCTATAGGTCTGAAGGCCAATTATTCATGCTCCCCAAATTATCAAGCCTCCAGGAATTTTTTTTTTTTAAATACATACATTGGCTTGCCAACTCTGGCAAGTTTTGGCATGGCCCTTCCCAGCTGGTTGGGAATTACAGGAGTTGACTTCTAACACACTTGGAGGATGCAGGAGAAGAAGTGTGTAAGTTCAGTCTGCTGGTTGGGAAGGGGAGAGCTGGCAGCACAGGCTGGAAATGAGTTTTAATTCTTTAAATTCTTTTAAATTCTTTCATTCTTTTAGGTTGTGCCCAAATCAGTAGTTTCCAAATCACTGGACACAATCGTTTATCCCAGATCTGATCCTATTGGATGTTAAGTTCATTTCCAGGGACCTGCTTTGAAGAGAGATTCAAATAAACTGGAAGAGGCCTACGGAGAGGCAATATTTCCTCATGGTAAGTACAATTTGACAACAGAACCAATTATGAATTAACAGCTAGCATCTTGCCTAAACCTATCTTGAGAAAATGTGTTTTGGGTGCAGCATGTGACCCTGCGAGGAAAAACCTGACGGTTAGTAGCTCAGAGAAAGAGAGAAGAAATTTGGGATTGAAAACATGCTGAAGGCTATAATGCTCAGTTCAGAGAGGGCAGGACTCTTTTTGGCATACAAAAAATTCAGTTCCTTGGCATTTCTAATTTAAAAGATTAGCAGAGAACCCAGAATCTTATTACTTGAAGGACAGGTGGGGGGAACATATTATTTTCAAAATCCTGGCTCCAGCACCTGACTTGAATCATTCAGAGGTAAGAAGTACACTTTACATATTCTCAGAAACAGCCCACCATCAATGTTCTTCTTCCCATAATCAACCACAACCATGACTAGCACCAGGAGCAGTATGGTTTTTATACCAGCAAGAGTTATCCTTATGGTCTTAGGCCATGTTTGCAAAATGTTTATGATTCAGAAAGCAATTCTGTAGCATACCCAGCAAATGCAGCTTCCAAGCCAGCTAAGAACCTGGGTAAATTAGTGGGAGTAAGGATTCTGGTAGGGGGCTCTAACTCAGTAATGCCAAGAAGGGGTCAGAAGAGAAGACAATCTGTACCAGCCAGTCCAGTGGACTCTGCAACAGGGCACCTGTCTCAGAATGACCTCTGGACAGAGAAATGGGTGGAACTGCATAGCAGAAGAAGCACTGCCCCGGGTTCAGCTTTTGTGCAGATCGGGCAAAGCAAACCCCCCAAATGCCATGGTGGGGGTCTTCTTTATTCTCATTATTGCTCATGTGGGTATATCTGCCCTTTCCATTTTGCGAATTAAACCCAAATTGATCCCGCCTGACCCAGCCAAAGACGTGCGTCTCAGGATTAATCACCGTCGCACAAAACGGGGCTGACCCAAAAATAAAGTGGTGATGATCAGCAACGTGCCGATGTTAGCAAATCAGCTAATGATGAAAACGATGCTGGGGGGCAGTGGGGAGAGACCCCCCAAAAGAGAGACAAGAATAACCAGTGGGGTGTAACAAAAGCAGCTTTCTCCGCCTGGCATCCTTCAGGTGTCACTTCCAGCACCTTCAGCCTGCACAGCTATTAGTCATACTGGTGGAGATGATGGGATTGGAAGTCTAGCCCCTGCCAGCCTTTTATCATGCTAGCTAGAAATTTGGAGAGGACATTTGGAGAGCATCAGGTTAGGAATGACCAATCGAGAGCACTCTTGGGGGGGAAAAGATGGTCAATTCAGCAAACCACCAGGTTAAACAGAGAGAGACAATACTAGCCGTTAACAGCAGAACAAGAATGTCGGATTCCCAGAAATAGCCTTGTGAGATCAGACAAAGGCTCAGTGTTCACATCTTAAGTCCCTTCAAGATGCTTATATAAAATTCCCAACCTATGTAGCCCTCGCCTACACTGGCTAGAGCAGTGTTTCTTCAAACCTGGCCACTTTAAGATGGGTGGACTTCAACTCCCAGAATTCCCCAGCCAGCAAGGTTTCCAAGGTTGAGGAACCCTCGACTAGATGACTCTGAGTACCCTGGGTCCTGTCTTTCCTGCCTCCTCCTCTGGAAGGTGACATTCGGGCCCCTGGCTGCCAATTTCTCGGGGGGAGAAAGTGAATCCAAGAAGTGGGATTTGTATCAGTTATCCAATTATCCAATTCACTATTTATATTTTTATCCGTTATCCAAGGGCTCAAGGGGGCTTCCAAGGGGACCTCCTTCCTTTTATCCCCACAACAGCAATCCTGCTGCCTCCCTGCCTCTTTCATTCCCCCAGATATTACCAATGCTCCCTGCCTCTCTGCAAGTCTTGTTCCATAACTATCTCCAAGGCTCTAGTCCTCAAGGATCAGACCTTCTACCACTCTGCCTTCCATCCCTCACTCAAAGATCAGCACTACCAAAGGTTGCCCATAAACTTCCTAGCGCAGTGTTTCTCAACCTTGGGAACTTTAAGACGTGTGAACTGGCTGGGGAATTCTGGGAGTTGAAGTCCACACGTCTTAAAGTGGCCAAGTTTGAAAAACACTGGGCTACAGGCAGTTCAATCCATTTGGAGGTGAACATTTCTGAAAGGCCAAGAAACTTACAAGGGGGATCTAAGCAGGGCAGCACTCCCCCAATAAGCAGGGGAGTGCTGCCCTGCTTAGATCCTGCTTGCAAATATTACGGGAAGCAATAGTTTCCTGTTCCACGATTGCATCAGCTAGGTCCACAGGTCACTTATGAAGCGTCAGGTTCCTGTTTGGCATCCGGCAGAGGTAGAACAATTCAGAAAGCAACCGCCACCATCTAAGAGACCCCGGCTCTTCACACACAGGCTCAAGGAAGAAAACTTCCAGTGCTGAACCAAGTCCACCCAAGGGCTTCTAGATGGGAGGAGGCCCGTTTCGAGCCACACAGCAGCTCCTTTAGAGACAGTGCCTGATGGAGTATCATGCTCCAGAGGACAGGATGAGAACTAAAGCATGGAAAACTGTAAAATTGTTCTTTATGTATGGGTTGTTGGTCGGTGGATCAGAGCACCTGGGGAAGCTGGAGCAACGTAACGGAAGAATATTAGCTATCTGTCAGAGATGCAGCATTTGCAAAATTCTGCACTGCCACCCTGTTTGGAAAAGGGCTTCAGATAGATAACCTTTAAGATCGCTTCCAGTTGTAGAGTTGATGACGATAAACAGAGCCCCGCAACAATGGGATAAGCATGGTAAACTAAGCATAAAATCACAAGCCGGGATTGGGCTGATTGTCCAAACACCCATCACGATTTGCTGGCAGTGTTTTAGACCGGTGGATGTCCTCTGAAAGCTTTTCCAGGGCTGCCCCAGTTCCCTGCCTTTGGGGACGGCCTAATGTGGAAGTGACTATACCATGCTTTATTGAGACCAGATCAGATTTCACCAAGGAGAGGTGTAGCTACCCAAAAGACGTATTGATGGCAAAAGGCAAACCAACCCCCCACAACGTATCTAGACCAGGGTCCATCTTCCCACATTCCTGCTGGGCAATATGAAATAGAAGAAACAAGGCAAGGTAGTAACACACATGCATACTAGTACATGCATACTATTACTATAATTAACATACAGGGAGTCCTTGTTTAGCGACCACAATTGGGACCAGCAACTCGGTCGTTAAGTGAAACGGTCGCTAAGTGCAACCACAACTGTGCTTATGATCTTACTTCAGCTTTCCTTTGCTTTATAGATCTGCAAAGGTCGTCCGTGTGAGGTTTGGTCATAAAGTTACTTTTTCATCACTGTTGTAACTGCAAATGGTTGCTAAATGATGCAGTCACTAAACAAGGACTACCTGTACATGTCCAGGATCATTCAAAACTATGGTTTAGGTGCCTGGGAGGAAGGAAAAATGGGCTATCCTTCCCTCTCCTACAAAGATCATCAGCTCACCTGATAATAGCATAAAACACTCAAAAGACAAGCCTTAACCGTAAGGCACTTGTTTTTCTTGGAACTGTGCCCTGATCCACTGCTTAAGATTAAGTGAGCTTTAATTGCTTCCAGGTAATTGGCTACACACCCGCAAATCTCTCTCCTGCCTGTTCATTCATAAGTGTCAAAGCAAAAGACCAATGAGATCATCACGCTCCCAATTTCAAACCTCTGATCAAGTAAAAAGACCAATAAAAGTTATTTTCTGCGTATAAATTATAATAGCCTTGCAAGTAGATGGGTTTCAGAAGATGACATGGAACAGCTTCTCTTGCAATCTGTGATTCTCTTAGGCATCAGAAGTTTAGGTAGAGCAGGACCTACTGCGAGTGGGTACTATGTTTTGTAGAGTTCTTGACAAGGCTGCAACACAACTAGGTTTTCATAATTTTATCTCCCACACAAGCCAAGAAGATGAAAAGGCTTTCACATTTACACTGCAGCTATAGATAGAAACCAAACATGGGTGGAGGGAAGAATGCAGGTATTTTGAAACTAAGAGCCACAAAGCTGAGCAAACCCCAAATGTTCTTCCGAAGAGCCACAGAAAACAGCATCCAGTGGTTTTACACAATGAAGCGTGTGCAAACTTCTGGAAATCCAGACCTGGGAGATCAAACACTTTGCTTCTTAGACGTTGGAAGCAATGCTTTTTTACTAATTTTTCCTGCCATCTCCCTCTAGCTGCAGCTCTGACAAGTGTCCAAGAAGATATGCATTTTTCTGAAGAATGTGGCTTTATTCCTCCAAAAAATAAAAAAATGGAAAAGGCCACCTAAGGTGTCAGAAACATCCGTTGGTAATTTGCACTCCATGGGTGGGGAAAATGTGGCCTTTCAAATGTTGCAGAGCTAC
The DNA here is from genome assembly GCF_059951505.1 of Python bivittatus. Taxonomy (NCBI): domain Eukaryota; kingdom Metazoa; phylum Chordata; class Lepidosauria; order Squamata; family Pythonidae; genus Python; species Python bivittatus. The sequence goes on from NW_028277087.1 coordinate 3,916,595, forward strand.
AAGCTCAATCTGCATAGCCAACAGTGAAGGACAGCGGGCACGGCTGATGACTAGGATCAGGGTTCTCCTTCCACCCCCCCCTCTTTTTTACCCACATACCCAAACCCATCTTCAGATCACATGCACAGATCGTGTTTTCAGCCAGACTTCATATCTCAAGCATTCCTTCCCTATCATCGTTTTCCTCTTTTAAAATCAGAGAGATGCGGGTCAGGGAGAAACCTACAGGGTCGTAAGACCTACATTTTTCAACAGAGGTTCACCTTCACAAAGGAAGAAAAGTTTGGTCTTACCTGAGGGAAATCGCCATTTCTGGGTAAGAAATCAGCAAGGCCTTGAGGTGCGAAGTTGGAATCCGAGAACGGCTGCCCGTTGATGGAATTTGTATAGAAATTCGAAGGGGTATTAAAATATTGCCTATAAAGAGAAAAAAAGTATCATCAGGTTAGAGACGCCATTATGAAAGCATTTTGCCCTGTGACTGCAGAGGTGGGGGGGGGGGACTTTATTTAATAAAACAAAACAAAAAAATATAGCAAAAGAAAAAAGTGAAGAACAAAGAACACAATACAACAATCAAAATTTCATATATAAGGACTACGCCTTCCTGTATGTATATTATAACTTTTTACACTTTTCAAAAAAGGATGACTGTATTTCACTGAAATTGACAACGGATGCTTGGAAGGATTCAGAATTAAATATTTTAACACATCTCTACCAGCTGCTAGTCAAGCAAATGCCCCAAAAGGATCAGACCAGCTAAACTGCCTTTTCTGCCCTCACACCCTACCCTAATCAGCGGCTCTCCAGATGTGTGACTTCCAAAATTCCCAACCACCATTGCCTTAGTCACTTGCAGTAATGTACTGTACTCCCCAAGAGGCTAGTCCTCACACTTGAAAGGGAAAGCATCTGAATGATTACGGACAGGAAGAAAAAAGAGACCCCTCACTATCCCAGCTGATCTGGATGGTGACAGGTTGGGGAATGTGGATTTACGTTCACCATAACTGTTATGCTTTTTAAAAAAAAGAATTGCACAGCACAGAAATGCTGCTATTTCAGGAGGTTTCCTAGAGCTGATACAATTTGCATCCCTCATTTAAAAAAAAAAATCACGGGGCTCTCTGTTAGGGAGGAACTGGTTATGTTGGACATCCTGTCTCTCCCTAAACCAGGGAGGATAACCTGGGAACTGGATAAATTCAGGACAGGTCCATTAGGGGCTACCAGTCTTCAAGACTCAATGTTACATCTGGTTGGCGTCTCAGAGGCTGGGCTGAGATGGGCTTGGTCAGATCCACCACGACTGCTTTAAGGCTCCTAGGTTATTTTTAAATGCTTCTGCCCACACATCGGTCGCCTAAGCTTACTCATAGCTCCCCCCCTCCCGCAACTGTGAGGACCAGCCACTTGACAAGTTCTCCTTCAACAGGAGAGAAAGACACCACCTCAGCTTACGCAAACCAGAACAAACAGTAGCCAGTTTACGTCCTGGAGAGCGGGGGCTGGACTGATAAGAAAAAGGACTCCCGGTGCCAGCTTTCCACCCTTCAAAAACTCTAGGTCAAAAGAGCGAGCCTGCTCCGTGAAATCTCTGCCCGCAGCGCTTGACACACGCTACCTAGTTTTGGTTTTACTATCAAAGCCTGGCCTGGGGGAACCTCCCCTTTGCCTTCAGCTACATCATCTTTCCAGTAAAACGACAAGGGCATGCTGATATGTGACACTCTGCCACCCGGGCCAGGCAGAGTGCCAACGGTTGCATTCTCCAGTGTGACTGAGAGCAAATGGGGACCCCTGCAGGAAGACTGGGAGATTCCCCAAGGCTAGTCCCTTGGAGAACGCCGTCCCTTCTGCTTTAGACTGCTCGGAGCACCGCACCCCAGGGAAGGGGCCCTGAACCAGGGCCGGCCGCTCTGTGAACGCATGAAAGGCTTCCAAACGCAGTTGGGGGTGCAGGAAGAACGAGTGGAAAGTGGTCAGAAAAATCTAGAGGGAATCTGAAGGAGAACGAGGCAGAGAAAGTTGTCCTCAACGGAGTCTTTCCCCAGCCGGATGCCCTTCAGGAGCCCTAAGTGCCAACTGGGTGCCCGTCGGCCATTCTGGCTATAGGTCTCTCCCTCCCCACCAGTTCCTGCTTGAAACTGGTTCAGCAACAGGCCTGTAGCTGGCAAACACCGAGCCAAAATCACATCTGGCTATTCACACCGCTGATGAGAACCGATGAAGTGTCCAGGTTGAAGTGGCTAAAGAACCCCGGGCAGAATCGGTGCCGACGCAGCACCACTTTGCCCACCTGTACCTGAAGGGCTGCTCACGGCAGCTCGGAAGCCAGAGCAAACGCGACATCCGAGGAGCGTTTAGTGCAGAGTTTCGAAACACCGACCTGCACAAAAGGAACCCGGCGTGACGTTAAGCCCCCGCTGCTGGCGTTGAGCAAGGCTGGGTGAAAACAGCCGTGGGGAGAAAAGGAAGGGGGGGGGATCCTAATCAATACCCTTCATCCACCATCTGCTGTTCAATATGCAGCAAACAGAAGCAGTAGTAGTAGAAGAGGAACCTCGGTTAACATCTCCCAGGAGGGTTCAGAAAGTACAATTTACAGTAATACTCTTGGAAAAAAAAAGATGCACACCCTGTTCCAAGCATAGGCGTCGTCGTCAGCGGCAGCCGTCCAGCTGCAAGTACAGCTGGGGCTGCAGCACTGAAGCGTTTGCCTTTTTTCTCTCCCTCCCCCCCCCCCCCGCAACCTAGACAGAAAAACACCTTTCACAAGCTCTTTCAAAGCAGTTCTGAGTCTGAAAGACGGGAGAGCCGTTCAATTACTGGCCTTGTATCAGCTAGCTTGGCAACTGAATGCTTTTGCGCATGAATGCACCAAAAGATAAACTGGGATCTGCCAAACAGGGCTCTAGGGAAGGTTGCAATAGACCAGGGTTTCTCAACCTTGGCCACTTTAAGATGCGTGGACTTCAACTCCCAGATTTCCCCAGCCAGCCTTGCTGGCTGGGGAATTCTGGGAGTTGAAGTCCACGCATCTTAAAGTTGCCAAAGTTGAAAAGCATTGCTGTAAGGTAGGGATTACAAATGAAGCAGGAATAACAAGCATCTTCTTGTAACTAGATCTGGTCAAGTTTGGCCACAGGGAGCTGGACTCATCTCTGGATGCTTGACAAACAGGTAACGACAACATCCAAAGCATGGTTCTTTGTGGCAGATCAAACACTTGTGAAAAGGGGCAATCAATCAATCATCTTTATTTAGTCAACGGCCAGCAAAATTTAAAAGGACAAAAACAGAGTGAAACAAAGCAAATATGTACAATAATGTAGTAACAACTAGTAAAATAAATCACATAATAATATAGCATTCCCTGCTCTATTACTATGTTGATAACGTTTACTATCTGGGTCATATAAATCTAAAACATTAATAGGTATAAAATAAAAAACACTTGTGAAAAGGGGCTTGAGTCCTAGTTGGTGGGACTGGACAAAGTGCAGGCAAGAAAATGCAAGATATAGTAAACTATGACCCAGCATTGGATAAGCATCTTTAGCAAAAAGAAGTCGTAAAAGGGCACTGTGTTCCTAAATTAGAAGTCACCCGTACCAAATAAATAAATACTTTTATTACAGAAGCTCAGCTGAAATTCACGCCTGTGTTATCGGCTTGCAGGATCAGAGCTAAAAATCAGCAAAGGCTGTTTCTGAACCAAATCACAAAGGCCTTTTCAGGCAGAAGCTCTTCCCATCTGTATTCCTTGCTGGCAATTTGTCCCCAACAACTGATATTCAGAGACGTAGTGAAAAACGTTGTTTACGTCAACCTAAAGTCACTGGTAGAGAGAACGCATTTTAATCAAGCATCCAACCCAGCCTCCTCTTTTTACCTTCTTCTGTTTTATTCTTTTTATTTTTTCCTCCTTGGGAAAAAGACATTAACCCTATCCACTTTGTTAGTGGATTCCATTATAACCCTACTGCTTCTCTCCCATTGTTTCTGCCTGCCCGCTACATTCGGACACAGTGGGTGTGCTTCAGGTCCCTTCTATTAAATGTTGCCATCTTGTGGGACCAAGGAAGCACGCTTTCTCTTTCGCGGCCCTAGCCCTCCGGAAGAGCTCCCCCCCGAGATACAGATGATGCCCACTCTCCTGGGGTTCCAAAAAAGCCCTTAAAAATCTGGCTTTGGTCCCAGGCCTGGGGTTAATGTGTTGTGGGGGGGGGGGATTCCTGTTGCACTGTGTTTTAATAGTGGTTTTTAGTTCAGGCTGTTTTAGTTTGTCTATATTTCCAATTGTTTGAACTTAGTATTAGATTTTGTAAGCTGCCCAGAGTCTGCTGGAGTGGGCGGCTATAATAACTTTAATGAAATAAATAAATGTTACGTATTACAACATTACAGGTAGTCCTCAAGTTACGACGGCAATTGGGACCGGAATTTCCGTCACTAAGAGATGCAGTCGTAAAGCGCAATCACTTATCAATGGCAATCCCTGCAGTCCCGGTTGACCTTGTTAACCGAATCCCACAGTCATTAGGCAGGGCAACTTCCTGCCGGCTTCCCACAACCAAAGTCAGTGGGGAAGCCACCATGAAGTTGCAAGTCCCAGGCTGCAAGTGGCTGCTGCAAGGTGGGGGAAAAAGCAAGGGAGTGGGCGGGGATGCGGGGAGGGTTGGGGAGGGTGCACGAGGGTGCGAGGGAGGCATGGCAAGGCTTGGGGAGGGTGCACGAGAGTACACCGGGGTTTGCAAGGGAGGTGTAGGGAGGGTGCGCGGGGGTATGTGAGTGGCCGGTGCAAGTGCAGAGGGGCTGGGAGAGGGTGTGCAGGTGGGTGAGACTTACCCGAGTGACTTGTAACCTTCCCTTCCGGCTTCCCCGTTGACTAAGTGTGAGCCTATTGCCAAGCACCCAGATCATAATCGCATGACCCCAGGGGTGCTGGGACGGCCAGAAATCCGAGGAGTGGTTGTAACCACCATTCGTTCAGCACTGTTATAATTTCAAACAGTCGCTGAACTAATGGTTGAAGGTCGAGGAGTACTATACATGCACACACACACACATGCAGATTATATCTTCCTGTATAACAATATAGTATATTTATTAGTGGATTATATCGACCTATGTAAGATTCCTGCAACAAAATCTTTATATAAATAAGATGGTGTGGTCACCAACTGCCCTATTTCTTTAACTATGTATGTGATTTTATTTGCATCGTCCAAAGTGTTCCCAAACCATTTTGGTCTCTGGATATCAAAGTAGATTTTGACACTGCTTCCCTTTGGGGTTGTTTTGTTTTGGTTTTTTTAAATTTCCAGCCTAGCCTGCAGCCCTGGTGATTTCCTAGTGATCTCCTATCCCGGGATTAACCCTGTTTAGTTTTTTGAGATCAGCCAAGGTCTTATAAAAATGCACTTACTGGTTTTCACTCAGGAAAAATGGTGCTGAGTACGAAGTAGATGAAAACAGGGATGAATTCCAGAAACTGGAAGCGGGATTCTGCAAGACAACAAAGCAGTTTTCAACATACGTGTGGTTTGTTCAGGAACATTCAAAGCTACTTCCAGAGTCCTACTGCTGAATCCATAGCTGACAATTTAAGGGCAGATGCAATGCTAAAGCAATGCCTCTAAGAAGCAAGAGGCTTGAGAGAGGCAGTTTGCAGAAATATTTAAAAAAATCAACTTTGGGGAGAAGAAAATGGTGAGAACTGAGTATGTACTTGCAAGGGACAGAGACCTGGGTGTGCCAAGTGACTGAAACAGCACAGCAGAATGTACAGCAAAGCACTATGAGCAGCAATGCTTTCTTACAGAAAATGCCACTTCATTTCATAAGTAGAGTAATCGTCACTGCTGCTGACCAACGCTTTGCAGAACCCTTCAAGAGCACCTGAGCAAATCCTTCGGAACAGGCAAACAGAAACACAGAATTGATGGGAGCACTTGAGGCCATCCACCGGCTGCTCCATGCTGGAATCTAGATCAGTGATTCTCAACCTGGGCAATTTTAAGATGGACGGACTTCTGGGGAATTCTAGGAGTTGAAGTCCACCCTTCTTCAAGTTGCCCAAGTTGAGAAACATTGCCTTACAGGTACACTGCCTTAGGACAAATGGCTCTCTAGCTCAGTGTTTCTCAACCTTGGCAACTTGAAGATGGGTGGACTTCAACACTCAGAATTCCCCAGCCAGCCATGCTGGCTGGGGAATTCTGGGAGTTGAAGTCCACCTATCTTCAAGTGGTCAAGGTTGAGAAACACTGCTCTAGCTTCTGCTTGAATATAACCAAGGAAGAGAAACCCACCACTTCTCTGGATTCCTGATTCCATTGTCAAACTGCTCTTGTTGGAAGAGTTTCCTAACGGTTAGTCAAAATCTGCCATCTTGTAACTTAAATCCCTTATTTTCTGTCCCAACCTCTGGAACGAAACAGCAGGCCTTGATCTACCATGTGGCAGTTTTGCAAGTATCGGAAGGGGGCTGTTGAACCCACCCCCCTTGTCTCCTCCTCTTGAGACAAAACCTACTCAGCTCCTCCTAACTCAGCAGGTTTATCTCCTGTATTAGAAACACAGAATTAGAGCTAAGGCAGCACGCTGTATAGGAGACAGAAACTGAATCCACGACTCCCTCCTCTGGCTTTTGGCGGTCATGTGTGCAGGTCTGCCGCAGGAAGTGTGTGTGATAGTCTGTGAGAATAACCTCAGGAGACAGAAGGAGAAGGAGCCACAGCCTAGGCAATGGTCAGATAAGAGACGTCTCAGCCCACAGCAGGAATGGGGACGTGGGAAGCATCTCAGAAGGGACCCTCCCTAGTTCTCTGGAAAATAAAGGCAAGGAACGGGAGAAATGTTTTCAGACTTGCAAGATACTGCCACTGTAACCTTACAATAAAGGTAGTGATAGGACTCATGGTTTCTTGTCTGGACTATCTCGAAGGGCTGAAAGTTTGTCATTCCCGCCCCTGTGAAAAAGGCACTTTTTAACACACCTACCATGAAGGGCACATGCATGCTACCTACTACTTAATTTGCTTCCACTCCGGTGCAGGCACATGGATCGGCAGCAGCCTTACATCATTCTATCAGCATGGATCAGCCTAGTGTGTGTGTCGCACAAGGCCTTTATACCTTCCCTAAGAGCTATGGTGAAATAGAAGAGGTTTGGGGCATCCATTTTGTTTCTCCCCCCGCCTAGGAAAAACAAATTGGACTGGGGGAGTGGGGCTTTTAACAGGCATCTTAAACACCCTGAAAGTCTACAAAGGGTCCAAAATAGACATACACACACACACCAACTCTGGAGGCTGCAAATGGGAAGCTGAGGGTTACCCAACACAACCCAGACTATACTTGACTTAGGACTTACAACTGCTGTCCCCCCGGAGAATCCTTTTCTATACTGTTCAGGGATGACAGAAATGGTCATCTAAGAGCATCAGGATGGAGAAAACCACTTTTCAAGGTCTGACACGTAAGATGTTCCACTGTCATCTGCTACCTCACCCTTTCAGCAGAAGATGCAAGGAACTGGACCAAGGGGCTTTGACATGCAAAACAGGGACCTACTGAACGATAGTCTCTGCCTTTCCACTGCCTAGCACACTGGTACGCCTGCAAGCATGAAGGCACGTGCATTGATTTGTTAGTTTTACATCCTGCCTTTCCCCAGGAGCTCAAGATACTAGCCATCCCATAACAATCCTGTGGGGGAGGTTGGGTTGAGAGGCAATAACCAGCCTCCGATCACCCAATGAATGTCTACCACTCAGGGTGGACTTGCCCTGGCTTGCAAGCCAACATTTGCCTAATGTTTATGTGAACAGGACAATGGGTGCCTAGCAGAACGCTCATAAGAACTGCCCCAGAGGGTCAACTCACTTTCCAGCGTCTAGAACAGTGTTTCTCAACCTTGGCAACTTTATGATGTGTGGACTTCAACACCCAGAATTCTCCAGCCGGCATACTGGCTGGGGAATTCTGGGAGTTGAAGTCCACACATCATAAAGTTGCCAAGGTTGAGACACTGGTCTAGGACCTTGCTTCCAACAACAAGTAATGATCCCTAGAGGCGGCCAAGGAGAAGGCATCTTCAAATCCTGCTGCTCCTTATCTTTGGGTATTCAGAAGCACGTTGCTATCAGCTATGGAGCTTCCATGTAGATTAATATCTATCAGAAGTGGATTCATCAGCAAGGTTTTAAAGGAAAAGTATCTCCTTTACCAGAGCCAGTCTGGTGTAGTGGTTAAGGCACCAGGCTAGAAACCAGGAGACAGTGAGTTCTAGTCCCACCTTAGGCACAAAGCCAGCGGGTGACCTTGGGCCAGTCCCAATCTCTCAGCCCTAGGAAGCAGGCAAGGGCAAACCACTTCTGAAATCTTGCCACAAAAACTGCAGGGACTAGTCCAGGCAGTTGCCAGGAGTCAATATTGACTCAAAGACACAATAGAGAGAGAGAGAGAGAGAGGGAGAGAGAGAGAGAAATTGATAAATATATATCAACCAATCAACCACACTGGTACTTCCTTTCCCAATAACATGATAGGAAACTCATGGCTTTGCTCACCATCCTTGGGGTCTCCAGAACGGTTCTGTTAATTTGGTCTCCAAAGAGAGAGCTACAGTTCAGCAAGTTTGCTCCTCCTCCCTCCCCGCCAGATTTCCTCTCTCTACAAAGGTAGGCCAATTCATTTCCTCCCTCTTTTGCCATCTGAAGAGGAATCCCTCCACCCCAACAACTTCAGAGTCAAAGATGTCCCATCCACACCACTAGATATAAGCCAGCTGCAGCTAGAGGATAATTGTAATATTGGTTGATGTGCCAATACTTGTAGGGGGTATACTCTTTCTCCAACCCCTCCGCCTGTGAACCCAACCTACAATAAACCTTGTGTGAATAAGACAGGCTAGTGTAACACAAAGTGCCTTTGAAAGTCAAGCCAAGATGCAGGGTCTGCAGGGAAACCTCTGGGCGTTCTGTAGAACACAGTATGGTTTTCTATCTCATTTATCTTCCATGAGTTGAAGTCCACACATTTTAAAGTTGCCAAATTTGAAAAATATTGATCTAAACGATACCACAGCTTTTTCAAATCATCTTTTCAGCCTCTGTGTCCCTATCCATAAAAGAGGAATCAGGATGCCTTCTGCCAAGCTCTTATGCCAATCCACAGGCCTATTTGAGGAGGGCAGAGTTTTAGAATTCCTGATTTCTAGCAAACAGAGAGCGGATTTGCCCTCTGGAACACCAATCCGCCCCCCTCAAGATTTGTATGGACACCACCTTGGCCCTATTTAAATGAGCCCTTAAAATCTGGTTCTATGCCCAGGCCCTGGGTTAGAGTGAGCGATGCACCCTTCATGTGATGTTCTGATCTTTTAAACAATAATTGATTTTCTTCAAACTCTCCTGTTTTGATTATGCATTCTGTCTTTTCACTGTGCTCCTATTGTATTTCGTAAGCCACTCAGAGTCATGGCAGATTGGGGTGGAAATGAACCTACACGGCTCATAAACAACCCAATACACAAATGAAGGCCAGCATTATGGGATGCAGAATGGGTGCTCCTTCCCCCAAACATGGAAACATAAACAGGAAATACGGGAAGCAGAAAATTCCCTTGCTTTTTTTAATTTCCCCTCTGGCATGTGGTTTCAGTTAGTGCCTTAGAATTCTAGTAAAAAGAATTCTAGTAAATTCTAGTCAAGTGGAATTCCCAAATCAACCCAACCTTGCTTTCCTTGATTAAATAAAATGCTAAATCTTAAGCTGCTGATTTAAGCTTTCCAAGCCCTAAAGCGCCTGGGACACAAGTATTAGGGCTGCGTAGTGCTTCAGTGGCAAAAGGTACTTTGGCACACACTGAGGAACAGTTGTAGCACCTGTCTGCAACACTTTAAACCAGCTGTGCCTTTTCTCAGGGTCTCACGTAGTTGCCCCAAATAGAATAACCTTGCTTGCTGCATTTTAAAGGCATGTCCTTCAGTGATCTGAAGAGGGCCCCCTCTGGGCAGATAAGATCAGAGTCCAACATTACTTTAACTGCATGCCTAGATATGGGCCTCTCTGCTGGCTGAGATTGAATTTGGAAGGCCTTCTGCAGGTGCTCTCAACCTGAAGTTTATAATTAGAAGAATACAGACAGTCCCCTACGTACGAACAGGCTACGTTCGAGAGGCTGTTCGTAAGTCTGTATTGTTCGTAACTCCAACCAAGTAAAAAGTACTGCAAAAAGTAAAAAAAGAGGAGGAGGCAGGGCAGCGGTGTGGGCAGAAGAGCCCTGTCTTCTGCTGCCAATGTGAGGAGCGATAGCATGCAGACTGTGGAAAGCGCAGTGGGACGAGCTGGTGGGGCGCAGCGCGCTCTGGTGCCAGGCGAGGCAGCGGTGGGTCCCTGGGTGAAGGGGGCAGCTGCACCGGAGCCATCGCTGCCTCTCCTGCCTCACCCGGTAAACTAACCCTTTCCAGGAACTCCAACTCCAGCACAAACCTCTAACCTCCAGGAAGGTAGGAGAAAGTGGGAAAGGGTTAGTTCGCAGCGTGCTGGAAACTAACCCTTTCTTGCCTTCTCCCGACTTCCAGGTCCATCTTGTTCATATCGGCAAAAGTCTGCAACTCAAAAATTCGTAAGTAGAGGACTGTCTAGACTGGTTTACAATCCAAGAAACTTGATAACAGTAAAAAAATCAGGAGAAGTCTGGTAGCATCTTTTCAGACTAACACATTTTATTAAAAGGCATACACTTTCATGCATAAGCTGTAGCTTGTGAAAACTATGTTATTTAATAAAATGTGTTAGTTGGAAAAGGTGTCCTCAGATTCCTCCTAATTTTTTGGCCACCATAGACTGTCACATCTCTCCCCCTACAATGTAGATAACAGTTAGGAGTGGGGGAAGAAGGATCACCAGAACAGAGTGGACCTTGCCGTTGTATGTCTGCATGAAACACAGCCAACTAAGATAGTGTGAACTTCAACTCCCAGAATTCCACAGCTGGGGATTTCTGGGAGTTGAAGTCCACACACCTTCAATTGGCCAAGGGTGAGAAACACTGCTCTAAACCATAAACCATGATTTACAAGCCCCAACCATTAGGTTCACACATCACCCTAACCCAAAAACCATACTTTGCTTAGTGCAATGTGAACCCAGCCAACATCCCCTTCCTGTAATGCTGCATCTCCACTCCTGAGATCAACCAACTGGATCCTCCATGTCAACAACAATGGGTCAGTCTAGGATTTCCACAGAGCTTCCCCATTATAGTCAAGGACTCATCTTCCAGGGGCACTCACCTCGGTGGTGGGCAAGCCAAGTTGGGCCTGAAAGGTGGGCATCCTATACAGTGTATTGCCTGGCTGCTGGTGCGTGCATGGCGGATGGTAACTCCTCCCCCTGTCCATGGCGAGGGGCAAAGTGGGCATCAGGCTTTGTGTTGCTTCATGGAGGAATCAGAAGCCAGCAGGTCTGTGGAGGGGCAGAGAGAGCCTTTATCTAGGCCCTTCCCTCTGCAACATGCCCTGAGGAAAAGAAAGGGGAGAAAAAGGTTAGGAACACAGCAAACTACATCGTATGAAATCAGATCAATCGTCCATCTTTTTATTTATTTATTTACAGTCAACAACCAGCAAAGTAGTTTCAACAAACACTAAATAAAACAACCACTAAAAGCAGGCCTCAGATGCAATAAAAGCAATAAAACCCTGAGGACTACCAGTTAAGAAGTACAGGTCTAGAAAGCAAGCAAAAGAAAACAGAGGAAGAGAAAGTAAATAACAATAAATTTAAAATAAAAAGGATGAAAGAACTTCCTGGTTACATCATTCCAAGATTAGGACATCTTAAGCTTCCTTATGGCAAGAGCTGCCTACAAGAAACTTGGCAACTCGGTTCGTGACAAGGGGGTCCCGGTCCGAGAGTAGGAACTCAACCCCCTCCTCATAGAAGCTTGATCTCGACAACAATGAGGCAGTAGAGGTACATCAGTGCATGAGTTCTCGTAAAAGGAACGGTGCAGGAATATGCGGGTGAAGGTCTCAGGTTCAGTCTGGCCACAGGGACAATTTCTCTCTTGAAATGGGATTTGGTGAAGCCTCCCACCCAGCACTATGGAGGGAAGAACATTGAAATGGGCCAGAAAGAAGGCTCGACCATCTAGCTCAATCTTCCCCAACCTGCTGCATTCAGGATGGACAGGGGCTACCGTTCCCAGAAACCCTTACTAGAAGGCTGCTCTGGCTCCAGTGATCAGGCCTGGTTTCCCCAGACCGGGCAGAAAGAAAAGTGGGGAGACCATGGCTGTGGCACCGAGGGCAGACTCCTTCAGGAGAGGGGAGATTACAGGAGCAATGGAAAAGTTAGCAAGAAAGAGGGGAAATGAAGAAGATTGTTACCTGCCCTTCCCCTTCTGCTCCATCCAAAATTCAGGGAGGGGAAGGCAGGTTCAGAGGTCCAAGCCAGCAAGCCCCACAGAGACCCTGCCGTGAAGATCTGGTCTGGCAAGAATTCACTAAGATCAAAGAACCAAGACCACTGATAAGATTTGGAGGACCCAAAAAAAAAAAGAAAAACCCTCCTCAATGAAAGAGAGTAGTAAGTCTTGGAACCCGGAGGCGGGTGGATTTCAAGCAAACAGGGGAAAATAATTACTTTGATCCTTCTTAACAAAAGGAAGTGCATTTTAGATGGTGGACTCCCTCCCTCTTGAACAACGTTTCAGGCCTCCCCCTAACCCAAAGAGATAAGGTAATGCAGCTTCAAGGACTGCTTGGAACAACGCTAGGCATTCAGTAAATTCTGAGATACCCAGAGATGTACCAGCCTCCCCTTTCCCACCCAAAGAAAATGGAAAAAAATTGGTGAGGGATGCAGAAAATGGTACCACCTGAAGAGTATTCAGTCTTTTAGACCAGTGTTTCTCAACCTCAGCGACCTGAAGACGTGTGAAATTCAACTCCCAGAATTCTCCAATCGCCATGCTTTTAGATATGTGGACTTCAATTCCCAGAATTCCCCAGCCAGCATGCTGGCTGGGGAATTCTGGAAGTTGAAGTCCACACTTCTTAAAATTGCTAAACACTGGTTTAGACAATCCAGCCACTATGGGTTTATGGCTTTTTATTTTGTGCCTAAAAAATAGAAAGCTGGCCAGTATTTTATTTATATTTATATTTTATTTATATTTCAAATTTGTCACCGCCCATCTCCCTGTGGAGTGACTCTGGGCGGTATAAAGAGCAGTCATCAAAATGAGGCCCTTCAAGGCATCCTGGCTGCACCCTGAGCTGGCTGAAGTTTTCTAAGGCACTACAGCCACCTAGACTGAATACTACCAGCGCCCTGGTTGTGGGGGCCAAACCTTTATTGAAAAATTTCTCTTCCTCTCAAGGAAACGGAGATGAGCACGAAACCCAAGGCCTGCTTAAAGTCACCGCAAAAACATTGAGTCAGCTTTGTGTTTAAGGGAACTGTCCTAAAGGCTGGAAGTCGGGTCCTGACAAATGAAGCATTCTTGGGAAGAGAAATGTCACAATGGCATTATCAGTTACAATCAGGCAATGGGTTCTTTGGGGACTTTCCTTTTCTGGATGCAATTAAGAAAAAGTGACATATATCTGGGGTGCTGGACAACCGTCCGTCAGAACATAGGAACTGACTAGATCACCTTTAAGATTTCTTCTGACTCTTGTATAACATCTTTTTTGATTCTACAATTTCAGGGCATGAGTGTGTGTGTGTGTGTATATGTATATGGACACTCAGGGATGTATAAAACTGTAGAGCACTTGAAAGATAGACAATAGGATGGAAGATCTACTCAGAAGCTACAACTCGTCCAGAATGAGTATTAATTTATTTATGGAACATATTTCTATGCTGCCACAATTAAAACAACTCTCAGCGGCTCATGCAAGAAAAATAGAAGAAATATAATCATTATTATTATGGTTATGATCAATATTATTTATTAAACTAGTAGGCGGCTCAACTCTCAACGACTCTGGGCAGCTCACAACAATCAGACAAAGAAATTACAATAAAATCAAGAGATAAAAGATGGCAAGTGTGATGAAGCGAGGGGTCTCCCTCTCCCTCTCTGAAGGCCTGGGTGAATGTAAAACATATCCAACACAAAACCAATAACAGCACTACAACAATACAAACAGAATAAAAAGATAGCAAAATCAAATCAAGTCAAATCCAATCAAGGCTCTCTGAACCAGACTGGTTTTCAAGCGCTTCTGAAGCCCAGCAAAGAGGGAGCCAGTCTGATCTCCAAGGGGAGGCTGTCCCAAAATGCTGGGGCTGCTGGAGCACTGCCTTGCTTCAGCCCCCAAAACATTCCAAAAGTGTGGCATATGCAGCACAACCTCCCTGGCAGATCTAATTGGTTGGGCCAACTAGTAGTGGGGGCTTGTCAATGCACCATGGAACACCAACACTCTGCAACCTCCACTGGTTACCAGTATGTTTCTGAGCAAGATTCAAGATACAAACCGGGTTATATTGAGTCTATATTGAGTCTCCAAGTATATCTGTCTGTCTGATAAGATCTGAAAGGATGGCCATGCTCCGCAATGCTGGATTAAAGCCAACTGATGCCCTAAGCACAGACCACCAATGGTGCCCCTCAACGAAAGAGAAACTCTACACCATGAGACAGAAACAAATGTAGTATCTGATGAAACTTTCAAACCAAACTTATACACTTTAGTCATTCACCATGCCAAAGGAAACATTTTTTTTTTTTGGAATAATGCAGATTCAAGTCAAATAAGGCAGATAAGAATCATTACAAAAAGTTCGACTACAGGTAGTCCTCACTTAATGACGGTAATTGGAACCGGCAATTCCATTGCTAAGCGATGCGGTCATAAAATGCTATGTTATGTGAGTGTGCCTACTTTTGATGGCAGTTCCGGCACTTGAGCTTGCTATCGTTAAGCGAATCCCATGCAGTTGTTAAGCGCGATGTCATGTCACCGTGACTTGCGACTTCCTGCTGGCTTCCCCATTGACTTTGCTTGTTGGAAGCCAGCAGTGAAGGTCACAAATGGTGATCACGTGATGTGGGACACTATGACCGTCATAATTGCACTGCAGTCGCCAAGCACCCAAATCACAATAATGTGACTGCAGAGACACTGTGATAGCTGGAACTTTGAGGACCAGTTGTAAGTCTCACTTGTCCAGCGCCATCGTAACTTTGAATGGTCACTGAATGAGTGGTCATTAAATGAAGACTACCTGTAAAGTTGAGTGTGGCAGTGAAAGAGTTAAAACCATGATGATGATGATGATGATGATGATGATGATGATGATGATGGCGATGACATGCCTTCAAGTCAGTGTTGACTCCTGGAGGCTGCATAGACAAGTCCCTGCAGTTTTTTTGGCAAGATCTTTGGATGTGGCTTTCCCTTGCCTCCTTCTTCCTAGAGCTGAGAGAGGGACTGGCCCAAGGTCACCCAGCTGGCTTTGTTCCTAAAGTGGGACGAACTCACGGTCTCCCGGTTTCTAGCCTGATGTCTTAACCATTACACCCAACTGGCTCGCTCCTGTACCTTAAACAGTGTCATCTGGCGACACCCACGAGACACACCTTCTCTGTCCCTGTGGCTGTGCCTGCCCAATGGAACAGCCTTTCCTACAAGGTTGGGATGGCCCTGACCCTGCCTGCCTTTCAGAAGCTCCTAAAACCTGGCTTCTCCCCCAGGCGTTGGGTCAGGAGGTGCTGAGTGCTGGTCTTGGTCTTTTGGTTGGGTTGTGTTTTACTGGGGGCGGTGGTGGTTTCTTAACGATCTTCAAATGTTTGATGTCACTGTTTTGGTTTTATCTTGTACGCTGGCCTGAATTGCATGCAATTGGGCAGCTACGTAGATCAAGTTAATAAATAATTAAATTAATAAATAATAGTAGGTGAGTAAGTAAATAAACCAGAAGTGCAGAATCGGTTAAAATATATGTTCCTCCACAGAAGCAATTCCTCCATAGAACTTCAAGTGATGTTCTATGTGATGTACCGATTCCACGTTCCACAGACTATGCAAACCCAGGCCATGCGATTAGGTAATTGTTCACTGCAAAGTATTGGATTAATTGAACAAACCAAGACTATATTAACCATGGGCACATGTGTCATGCCAACAGAGAAACTAGAATTTCTGTATTGCTTTGCTAATTCTTTGCATTTTGGATATGCTGAGATTTATATGGTTTCGTTTTCAAAGCATCATTCTCTCTTAGTCTAAAATATGTCAAGAAGGGAAATTACAAATTTGGCAACTTTTCAAAATAGCATTTTGTACCTAAATAGTATGTTGGAATCACTACAATTTCCAAATAAATCTTGATTTGCTGGACTATTTGAAACTCATTAAGTGCATTTCATCTGATTTGAAAAGAAAATATTCAGTACTCTTAGATATGCTTTGGGCTACAGGAAGAAAAGTTAAGATATTTGTACAGCATACAAAATTAGTCTGGGATAATTTTTAAGTTATTTTACTAAAACAGGCATCAATAATGCTTAATTAGATTCCAGACCATTAAAAGCACTGGAAAAACTTCCAAGAAATCCAACATAACTGCAGACTCCTCTACTGGAAATAACAAGAGAAAATTGATCCCAATTATATGCATCAAATGTTCACACAATTGCTTTCAATGATAGTGTTATTTTTAAAAAAATTAGTTGGAACATTTTCTTGAATAACTCACCTTGTGACCAGAAATTGCCAGGCACTTGGAAAAAGCCACAGCTATTTTTTTTTCCTAAGACTCCTGCAAAGTGAGCTTGACTTTTCATGGATACGTCCATGGTGTTTTCTTTGCAACAACATGTAAGTAGCTTCCCACTGCCTTCTCCCAGGATATTTTCCAACTTCTCAGTCTGGTCTATGGCTCTAGATTTTCTGTTGGTCTCCCATCCAAGCATTAACCACACCTAAGCCCAGATGAGGTCAGCCACCCACTGAGAATTATGCTATGGTTAAGGGCCTGAACTTCCATGCTAAGTTACCACAGAGGAAGGGGCTGTGAGAACATGGAGAGTATGCCCACATCACATGAAGTCTTGGCTTGCTTAACCCGAGTTTACTGAACAAATCACCATCAGCTGGGGTCACGCAGCATGCTAAGGGGTTAATGATGAAACTGAATGTGAAAAAAGATGGAAAGAGTATTGGAAAATCTAAACAAGAAGACCAACTCAGAAGACAACTCTTATTCAAGAGAGAAGCACCTGAGGATGAACCAAGACAGGTGGGCTATAAAACAATAGGAGAGCCTCAGGGAATAAAACCCCCTAAAGCTCTTAAAGGCTGGTGTGAAAACATTCAAGATCACGACAGCTTACTTACCAACAAATATGGAGAAAAGCAGCATGGCCTGAAGGCTGGAAAAAATCTACCTCATCCCAGTCCCTCAAAAGAGAGGATGTTCCAATACTAGGTGGGTGATGAGAACAGAGCTCAACTTCAAAGTACTCCAAAACTTCATCACCGATGACTTTGGAAATCTCTCAAAGCTATGGCTTTTTGGGTTGGTGGGGTGGGGAAGAGAGCTGAAAACGTCACCAAAACTGTAATATATATATTATCTTATATTACACACACACATATAAATTCTCTAACAATCTTGTAGTAACTAGTCAGAGCAAGAAGCACCCCTTAAGGCAGGGTTCCTCAACCGTGGCAACTTTAAGACGGGTGGACTTCAACACCCAGAATTCCCCAGCCAGCAAGGCTGGCTGGGGAATTCTGGATGTTGAAGTCCACCCGTCTTAAAGTTGCCACGGTTGAGGAACCCTGCCTTAAGCCTTCTGCTGGGAGGCATAATTAGGCTATTAAAAATCATTATATTGCAGCTCTAAAAAAGACCGAACATTTTATTGCTGTCATCCTTTATTCATCACAATGGATTTAAAATTAGCGGTAGCTTGCGGGAAAACGTACGAGATGCCAGAAACAACGAGAGGGAGAAGGAGTGGGTTGCCTCCTGCACAGGGAGGCCAAAATCTGACGTTAAGCCATTGGCCCATCATGGGAGGTTTCTTGTTTCTCCCCCTGCACAATTTCTACTTCTTAAGTAGGAGGTGCTGGTCTCTCCCCCCCCCTTTCCTTTCCCCAAGTTTGTAACCGCATTTGATAGGAAATCTAGAGCCGACGATTCCCGTAAGAGCTGCAGAAGATGAGCTTCTCTTACTTATGGTTTCGCGAAGGGTAACTTATTATGAAGGGTATAAAATCAATAAGACGGAGAAAGAGAAACTTCCTTGCCTGCCTTCTGCATTAGCCTGCTGCCACTACGCGCGGAGCAATTACATTTCACTGGAGTGCAATCTGCTTTGAAGGGTCAATTGCCTCTTTGGCCAGCAAGATAAAGCAACCTGGATCAACGCTAGAAGAGACATTTATGGTGGGTGGTACAGCCACTGTGCTGTAGTAGTTAAAGGAATGGACTAGGGATGGGAGAACCCAGGTTCTGATCTCTCTTCAGCCACAGAAGTTCATTGCTTGACTTTGGGCCAGTCCCTCCCTCTCAGCCCAAGAGCCAATCAGGTGTAGTGGGGAAGATGCTGGACTAGGAGCAGGGGGACCTGGGTTCTAGTCCCCCTTAGCCACAGAAGCTTATTGGCTGACTTTGGGCCAGTCCCTCCCTCTCAGCCCAAGAGCCAATCAGGTGTAATGGGGAAGATGCTGGACTAGGAGCAGGGGGACCTGGGTTCTAGTCCCCCTCAGCCACAGATGCTCATTCGCTGAATTTGGGTCAGTCCCTCCCTCTCAGCCCAAGAGCCAATCAGGTGGAGTGGGAAAGGTGCTGGAGTGGGGAGAACCAGCTTTGAGTCCTCCCCTCGGACTTTGGGCCAGTCCCTCCCTCTCAACCCAAAAGCCATTAGCAGAGAAGGTGCTGGATTAGGAGCATGGAGGTGGGTTTTTTTGGCCTTTTTTAAATAATAAGCACTCTAAACAGTTTCCAGTCCTCAGGCTACAAAGAGAATCTGTAGGCAACACCTGGGAAGATTTGGGGAGCACAAAGTAAATTCAATTCAAGCTCGATTCTGCTGCACCCCGAAGAACTTACCGATTTGCAATTTGCTCAGCTCTTGCAGATCGTGACTAAATCGGCACCCCTGTTTACTGGTTTGTGCAGCACAACAGTGCTCTGAAAATAAACCAAGAGCCAATTTTCTTCCAGTACTACAAAGTCCGATGACTTGGGAGAAATATTCTCATTCGCCACGTGACCACGACTACTGACAGCCACCTGACCTGCAACCCGCAACAAAGAGTTTCTGAGCCGTCCTATTTTTAAGCCTGGGTTTGCTCTCCTAAGGCCAAAACCTTGCTTCTTTTTTAACTCCAATCCCCAGTAAATACCAAGCTCTTGGAATTCTGAAGTCGGCAGCAGGAAGAGAACTCTACGTAATGCAGATTAGCTCAGGAGCCAAGGAAAATGTATCCCCAGATGTGCTGGGACTGTAAACTAGAATTTCCAGACATATCAATACATCTGGACACCACCAGGTATGGTATGAAGTCTCTGAGAAACCACCCCCCTCTACCCTCCTCCACAAGGCTGGCTGCTAAACCATCCAAGATGCTGCTCCGAAGGAGGTTGGATTCATGTCTGCTCAAGAACCCTGGAGCCCGACAGCCGGCATACAAATAAAACTCTGCTGACCCAGCGTGCTAACCATTAACCGACGCTTCCCTGCAAAATGTTTCCATTATGACACCGAAATAGGATCCCTGTGGGGCAATATCCAATTACCCAGGGCACATTTAACAGGCACAAGTGGTTCCTGAAGAGGCAGCATTTAATTATTTGCATTGATAAGCTTTTGGCTGACTCTGACAAATGGCCATAGAGGTATTGCTGCACAGAGCTCAGCACATGGCCTGGAGAGAGAGATGCTCACCGCCAGTCGAAGGCATGGGGCACAGTCTTCCTCATGGGAAGGTACAATTTCTGAGAGCGGAAGGTGGGAAGTTCTATTTTTCATCTTCCAGAGAAGCAGCCATGTTAGATTTTAGAGTGACTTTAAGACTACCTTTAATACCTTCATATTCCGGCCATGAAAGCCTTTGACAATACACTACCTTTAAGAATTACTCTAAGGACCATTTTTTTACGGCTTCTGCAAATGCAGCGAAAAAGTGGCACTATGTGGCATTATGTGTCATCAGGTCAATGTTGACTCTTAGCAATCTTCACCAGGATGATCTGTCCCTAACCTGGTCCTTCAGGTCTTCCAACGGTACACCCATTACTGCTGCAGACAAGTCCAATCCTCTTGCTGCTGGTCATGCTTTTCTTCCCTTTCCTTCCACCTTTCCCCATATTATGGACTTCTCTAGAGAACTAGGTCCATAATGTGTCCAAAATATGATAATTGGAGCCTGGACATTTGTGCCTCAAGTGAGAACTCTGAGTTGATTTGTTCGATGATCCATTTGTCTGTTTTCTTGGCTGTCCATGGGATTCTCAGGAGTCTTCTCCAACACTAAAGTTTAAAAGTATCAATACTGTTTCTATCTGGCTTCCTCGAAATCCAACTTTGGCTTCCATAGTGTGTCAAAGGGAATACCATGGCTTACACTATTCTGATCTTTGTAGGGACAGACCCATCACAGCATCTAAATACCTTTTCCTAGGAACTAATGTATACTGTGAAAGGATTCTGGAGACGGAGTGGGATTTCAAAGGCTACTCGATGCTACTCTTGAATAAGGATGTAGCTCAGTGGCTGTTGAACGGCTGACAGTGGCAGGTGCCAGGTTCAATTCTTGGCATTCCCCAGGTTTGAAATCCTGGCAGAGACCCTACATGCAGAGTCATAAGTCAGCGCCAATTTGGCACAAAGCAAGTTTACAACTGGCTTCCAAAATGGCTGAAAAGGAAAATCCCAAAGCCTCTTCTGAATTTTGATACAACTCTCTCTTCAACTGGCAAACACCCGCAGGGTGGTGGCCAAGGGCTCCATAAGGCATCTGAAGCCTATCGGTCATGATTCTCTCAAGTTTGCCATGTTTCAATGAACACTGCCAACCCATATACAAATGTGAGAGTCAACACCAGCACCCAAATTCCCATGAGCCCAAGCTGTTTGTCCACCCACCCACTATGAGAGGAAGCAACTACTCACGAATTCCTAATAAAGCAACACAAATGGATAACTTTTCAGTCCTGCAGCCTCTCAGCTCTAACTTCCTCCTCCAAACTTCTCTGTTTCCAAAATGGTAAAGCAAAATGCAGAAGCAGCCCCTTAATGATTGGGGGCTAGGATACCAACAAAACAAGGCATGGCTTGTCCAATTCACCATGACTTTTTTTTTTAAGATAACCAAACAAGCGGAAGCCAGGCTTGTATTTAAGGGCTAGTGTGATAATCCCAGGTGGGACAGAATCTTATAGGCTACCAGGGAAGAAGAAAGAGGGGGTCTGCCACTCCCTTCAAGCTGTCAGTTCTTCTTGTTGGCTGTACTTCTGACCAGCACTGGTCAAACGGCATGAGAGTGGGAGGACAGAAGCCTTGCAAAATGCAATGCAAAATTAGGAAATCCAGCTTCCTAGAAATTCAAACTTCCTTTTTGAAAAAAAAAAAAAATCTGGCCTTCAAAATTGTTTACTTCCTTCAAATACATCTTCAGTGCTTTATGTCCTAAATTTCCAAGGTGGGGTCCAATCAATAAAACAACCATTACAAAATTAAACTAGAATATGTTAGGCAGCACTCAAAGTGACCCAAAGGTTTGTATAAATAGCCAGGCGCTAAAATTAAATCCATTTTAACCTAAGTATACAAGCAGTGGGAGAGGGCACTCTAAATTATGAGTGCCATAATTAAGAAAAGACCTCCCTAGTAGTTCTGCAGGACAGTTAATTCCCAGTGAGTGATGAAGAGATTTCCTATAGCCAACTTTAATACCTAGGCAAATCAATACAAGGATAATTGGGCTTTCAAATCTCAAGGTCCCAATTCATTTAAGGCATGGGCATCTAATCATACCTGAGCTCTCCAAAACAGGTACCAAATAATAATTCCAACATGGTATAAAATCATTACACTAGTGGGAATAAACGTGTATTGAATTCATGTAATTTGCTTTACATGTAAATGTAGGCTAAAGTAAATGAAACTTAGTTTTTTGCCTGGGCTCAGCCTATTTGCCTGTGCTGGCCCTGCCTCACCCTGGGATTGTAGCAGAGCAGCCAAAAGCCAAGCACATCTCAGCACGATAAAGTGGTGTATTTCCAAGGTTCATGGTTTTAAATGTCCTGGCCTGAACTCAGGCCGAAGTAGACTGGCAGCAGTTGTTTAGATCCAGGGTTACCTGAATTCCAGATGTTGCCCATGACCATCAGATTGCTCAATTTTATAAAAATTGTAGCTTCTGCGTCATCCCCCAAAAACCACAAACGCTTCCAGATCCAGAGAAGCAGCTGAAGAGCTCTGTGCTCTTCCTTATGACTACAAAACCAGAAGAATAACAACATCAACCAATGTTGCAAAACGGGCAGCATTATGCCAAGAAAGAACGAAAACAAGTTATTTCAGTTGCATCCCTGATACATTTCCCCAGCACTGAGCTTTTCTTAATACAACATTATTTCAAGTCGAATTTCATTCTTTTTCACTGGAAAACAAAAGGGGGGATAAAGACCCTCTCTGTCTGAACTGTGGAAACTTAATCTGAATTCTGATGCTCTGAATTCAAGACAGAGAATTGCAAGCAACTGCTCCATATTAGATGTGATTCCTTGTCAATCTTCCTCTGTCTGGCCACAGCTATCCATCCAGGATATTAAGGGCACGGATGTTTTCCCCATCAATTAACCTCTGCCAGAGATTAAAGGGGAACACTCCTATTACAAAAGGTCCACTAGATCACTGAGCTGAAATTCCTACCATGCAGACAAGCTCAGTCTGCTGCCCCGACAGGCACTTTTCCAAGGGGCTTCAGGCAGAGAAGAGTCTCCCCAACATCAGCCATCTGATCATTTTCACTCAACGCTTTCTTCCTCGTTTAATTTATGACTATGTCTGCCTTGCCAACGTGCTTTGCTCCACCCTTGAAATATTCTGCCATCCCAAACCACAGGCCCCAAACGGGGGATCCAACAGGGACATTACCCAAGGCATCTCATCGAAGGCATGCCTCAGGTCTACCCAGTCAAGGAACACTCATGCCTTTGTAGAACCAGGTGTGCAGGAAATAGCTTAGCAAAACATTCTTAGCAAAACTAAGACAAGAGACTGCCTGCAAACCCACAAAGGTAGTTCTCCAAAGGGAAAAGCTTCCTCAGACATGAAGGTCATGACTTACTCTTTCACCAGCCTGCCAGGTTCACGAATGAGTCACCTGGTTCTGGAGACCAAGCCTCCATCTCTAGTTTAGCACTCTGCTTCCAACAGGGAACATACTGCCGAATGCTTGGGATATAAAATGAACCCCCTCCTCCTGTTAAATAATGGCCTACTTCTGAACCATTCCCTTGCTGAGACAAATCAGCCCATTGGTCCATCTCTGACTTGGATTCTGAAGACATGACATAAATCAAAATCATCTCCATCATCATCATCTAGCCCAATGTTCCCCAACCTCGGCAACCTTAAGAGGGGTGGAATTCAACTCCCAGAATTCCCCAGCTGGCCAAGAATTCTAGAAGTTGAAGTCCACCCATCTCAAAGTTGCCAATGTTGGGAAATACGGATGTAGCTGCATACTATCTATTCAGACAGTACCTGTTGTTTGGGGTTTCAGACAGAGAACCCTCCTTCTCACTGCTGGCTCCCTTTCTATTTCAAGAGGCTGGGGAGCTAACCCTCTACTGGGATGAGGTCCCTCTCCTGAGAAAAAAATAAGAAGTTGACTTGGGTGGCATGCAAACCATACCCTCTTCAAGCCCTAGCATCTGACTTCCTCTCAAAGCTTCATGCTATGTCCCTGGAGAGGCAACCACCAACTTTTCATTTGACAGCTCCAGAAACACTCCAGCTGGCTGTGTTATGGAGACCCAGCTACTGCCAAATAAGGCCTCCACAGATTTGCCTACATCTTTTGAAACCCAAGTGAAGATGGTGCCAGTGATAAAAGACTGCAGCATTATGCCTTCATTGCTGATTATTTGAAGGTGGAAGTTCTTCCCGTCCACTCTGAGTCGGCTGCCAATCAGTCCATTTCACAATGTGACCTAGAGTTCTAGTGTAGTATTATCTATCTATCTATCTATCTATCTATCTATCTATCTATCTATCTATCTATCTATCTATCTATCTATCTATCTATCGGATTTCTCCCCCGCCCATCTCCCCCACAATACGGGGAGACGTTATAAGACAGGAAGATGAGTGCATATCCTTGCTCCATCTGAGAGTTCCCCTTGACCAAAGCCTCTTTCCCTAAACTTCAGAGGGCCATTTTGCTCTGACTTGGTTCACACCCTGTGTTCAGGCACACAGCTTACTGAATCAGCTTGTTCGTACAACAAAGACACACCTATCCATGCCATTCTTCTCATTCTCTTTCAGAAATATCATGCAAAGTGCAGAACAATATTACAAGTAGTAAGTAGTAAGCAGAAAGCCAGTTTGGTATAGGGGTTAAGGCACCAGGCTAGAAATCGGGAGACGGAGAGTTCTAATCCTTCCGTAGGCACAAAGCCAGCTGGATGACTTTCCCTCCTCTCAGCCCACTTCCAAAAAACGTTGCCAAGAAAACTGCAGGGACTCATCCAGGCTATCGCCAGGAATCAACACGGACTTGAAGGCACACACAGAAAAAGTAGTAAGCAAGTACAGTAATGAGTAGCACGCCAAAGAAATTGGAGGCGGGAGTTAAGAGGAAAGAGGAGGTCATCTATCCAAACTGAGTTGACACTAACACCGTTCGTGATACCGTTCTATGCTTGCAAACCTCCCTTATTTCCCTCACATGTTTCCTTTGCTTCTTGCACACCAAGCCATAAAGCATGATTAACAAACCACAGCAGCAGGCTTCACAAGGTACCCAAAGCCAGCATAGAACAACACACATCACAACTTAGCTCGGTGTGTGAAACCACACCCTTTCACACAATCCTGGAACCTAATGCAGTTTCCTAAGGGAGCTGTAGGGCAGCATTAGCACAGAAAAATAGGAAAATCTCTTTGCCTGCTAAAAGTCTCAACCTTCACCGTCACAGGATGGCTAGGTTCATATATGCACTAAGCCAAATGATGACTTGCTGGTTTGTAACTTGGTGGACATCGTGCTCTTCTGCTGACTGCAATGGAAACCGAAAAATGTATGGTTTAGTCCAGTGTTGTCCAAACTTGGCCACTTTAAGATGAGTGGACTTCAACTCCCAGAATTCCCCAGCCAGCCGGCTGGGGAATTCTGGGAGTTGAAGTTCACTCATCTTAAAGTGGCCAAGTTTGGACAACACTGGTTTAGTCAGTAAACTGTGGTTAAATAAAATAATACATGGCTTGGAAAAAGGGCACCAGAAGCTTTTCTTCCTCCATGGTTGCATATAATACACTAACATGTGGTTTGCTCAACCATGATTTACTGAACATGCCACGTTTGGATTTGTACAACACACAAAACCATAGTTCACTTAACACTCTTACCCCCAAATCAACAGACAACATGGCATAACAGCTGAACTTGTTGACAGCACTCCTGGGAATGACAATGTGCCCACCGTGCACCCTGCATTTCCTACTTTTTTAAAAAAAAAATTTTAATTAGAAGAAATGAATTGGAAGCTAGCACTCTGCAAAGCAAAATATATGCCCCCAGCATAAGTTACATTTCTAACAACACACTTGTGCCTCACCAGACCAATTCTTACAAAATATAAAACTGCAGCTGGCTACGTCCCAGGCTTTGCTCATCTTCTAGTATCTGAGTGCTTTGTGCTTGACTTCACCCATCGTGCAACCATTTTCATGCTGCATGTTAAATGTGCTTTCAACATTTCAAACATGCCCAGCACCCTAAAAAGTTTGGGGATCCAGAGCACCGCACTCCTGGCAATCTTTACTGCTGTATGAAGCATAGACTCTGAGTTTGTAAACTGACACAAGATCCAAAGGTAGGAGTTCCCATGGGATTCATATTTTGAGAGCTAGTTTGGTACAGTGGTTAAAGAAACAGCCTAGAAACCCAGAGACTATGTGTTCTGGCCCCACCTTAGGCACGAAGCCAGCTGGGTGACCTTGGGCCAGTCCCTCTCTCTTAGCCCTAGGAAGCAGGCAATGGTAAACCACTTCTGAAAAACCTTGCCAAGAAAACTGCAGGGACTGGTCCAGGCAGTCACCAGGAATCAATGCTGACTCAAAGGATGCATAAATCCATCTATCTAGATCTACCTGTCTGTCTGTCTCATAATAACTACCACCCTGCCAGCCAAGACCTTGCTCTACAAGTCTTTTGAGGCCTAAAAGAAGAGAAGCCCAACTTCTGAAAAGCTTCCCCACTGAGTTGTCTGGAACTGATTCCTAACCCACAGAGAGGCAAACAAGTATTTTCAAGCCTGGGACTCTACACGCTTTGGACTTCTATTGAAGAACAAGCATTGAAGGTGGTTGTTTTTTTTAAACTATGCACAAGGTTTCTCCATCTACCTCAACTGTACTATGGCTTGTTCATTTCTGGTTGAGTATATTGCATGAAATCAGCAAAGTATACGAGCCCTGCTTTATGGAGCGTGTCATGGGTAACCCCAACCTTGTGGCTTACTGAACAAACCATGGTTAACCCCATTATGGCTGGGAAGAATATGAAAACCCCATCATTAGATAACAGTTTCGTATAGAACCAATTCATTGATATAACCCAGGTTATCTTCTCTCAACCCTTTCCCACTTTTGAACCCAACATAGCCTATCACTGATCTTAAGTTACGCTTTTCTACCCAGAAGGCTAGGAAGTTTAAATGAATCCCTTGTCCTCAGAAAATTGCTCCATTTCCAGAAAAAACCACAAATATCCTAAGAGAATTAACACGCACTGCAACAATAGAAAGCCACCTTTTATCGGCAGCATTAATCCAAGAGAAGTTCCCCACCTAATTAGCACAAACGCCAATACACCGGACATTAAAAAGTTGCGGTGAATGAATGAGCAATTCTGAAAGCCAGACACTCAGGCTTTATCACCAGCCAGCACCTTCTAATCTCCAAACTAATTTTTCACAAGTCTGACTTGCAGAGCCCAAAAGACACCAAGATGTTTCATGCACCACACTCCCCCTTGCTCCCCGATCAGCAGAAGTGAAGCACACCCAGGCTGTTTGAGCTTTTCCCTCCCCTCCCAATGGAGTCAAAAAAGTCAAGATGGCAGCCACAACAGTTTGAAGATCCCTACCCTTTTTTTTTATCTGTGTTCTCCCTCTCGTGGACACTCTGGTCACAATGCTGACACCTACCTCTTTTTTTGCAAGGAAAAAAGAAGTAGGAAGCAAGGTTGATGCCTTTAAGATGGTTCAGGGTCTACAAGCAAGCATTCTGAAATATTCACAGGAGCTAGGTTCTTCTTCCAGAGGATGGCCCACATCTGATAAAGTTAAAAGCAAGAAAGCAGACCCACAATCTATGCAATCCAGCATCTCACACTGACTGACCACATGCCTCTGGGAAACCCACCAGTAGGGAAAACAGACCTTGGTTTTCTCCCACTTCTGCAATCCAGCAAGTCTCATTGGGATATCCATGTGGCATGTGCTTGCTTTCCTTCCTGATGTGTTTGTGTATTGGGGGGGGGGGGGTTGACTAGGAACTCTGGAATATCCTTAGCATCTGGGTGACATCAGAAACTGGGGAAGGAAATTTGCACTGATGTGTGCACCAAGATCAGTATGCCTTCTTTGAAAATGACCCCATACACACCCACCGTTCACTTATTTATTTATATTTTTACTTATTATTGGATGTAAATCCCACCTTTAGTTTGTACAATTCAAGGCAATGTACATAATGCTTCTGCCTCCCATTTTCCCCACAACAACCACCCTGTCAGGTGGGATGGGTTGAGAGAGAGGCACTGGCCCAAATCACCCAGCCAGTCTTCAAGTCTAAGGGAGGACTAGAATACACGGCCCCCCATTTTCTACCTGGTGCCTTAAATCACTACACCGAACTGGCCATCACCCTATTTGTACTGGATATTTAAAATAATATAGCTCATAGAAACAACTCTCCCATGATTAAAATGAGACTTTCTGGTCATACAGTTGATATGGGTATTTTCAGAATCTGGAAAGAAAAGGGAATGGTTTGAAACATGGCAAATGAAGAACAGATGGACATTTCCACATTATCTCTAAAAAGAGGCCTCAGTCCATCAGTTAGGAAATGTAGAAATAGATTCAAACAACCCACAGAGACCCCATCTTAATATACTTGCCAATAAACCAGCCGTGCAGCTTTCTGACTTAGTTTCCAAGATTCTGTAATCTTGTTTAATGCCCTTGTTCCTGGCATTAAATGGATTAATGAGGCTCTGTGTGAATCTTGCTCCCTTGGTTGTGCACTGCTGCAGGATGCCTGACGCTGGGCATCTGTCACTTTGCCCAGCTTCAGGCAATCTCGAACCCTTCCAGATAAAGGTCAGCTCCAAACCCTGTGCTCAGTACAGAAGAAAGGCTCTGGTCAGTGCATCAAGTCCTAGGTGGCAATTGTGCTGAGAAAAGGTGTTTTTGTCACTTTTTTTTTTACCACGTACCTCCTTCCCAAAGCTAATTCCCAAAGTCAAGGGACTGGAGTGCTATGTTCTGTTTAGGACAGCCCATAAAGCAGAGCAAGAGAAGGGGGTGATTCATTCAGCAGGGCAAGGGGAGCTTCCAAAAGTGGAGACAGAGAATTTGGAGGAAAGTTAAATAGGATGTTAGACTCCATCAGAGGGATACAAGGGGAGCACAGGAGGAAATTATACTGCACACTATTATTGAGTCCCGGATTGGAAAGCACAGACAAGGAAGCAAGAATCACAGAGTGGAAGGAAAGATTCAAGGCTGCTGATGCAAATGTTTCTTCCTGATGGTTTTGCGCTCCCTGGGACTTTAAGAGAGTCAAGGACCACACCTGTACTTCAGGGAGATAAAAGAGAAAAGCTGAAGGCACAGAGGGTGGGTGTGGGAGAGAAAGGAGACTCTGTTGCAGAACTGATGAAGAAGCTGGATGTGCATGGAGGCAAAACTAAAACAGTTTGGTGGAGTGAGCAATGAGACTCTGAAGCTACCACAGCTGAGAAAGGAGTAGCAGGGCCTTGCAAGCCTTCCAAAGATGCAGACCAGTTTCAGCCAGCAACAAGTCATTGATTCCTCTCTCCTACCAACTGATAAGGACTGAGTGAGGGAGAAGCTGCTCAGTAAAAGGGAGAACTTATGAGGCTACTTCAACTTCCAGCAGGACCTACTGAAGAATAAGGGCTGGAGGGTAGAGGATAATGTAGGATTAAGTATAAGGTAAAAGAACATTAAACCCTGGATAAAAGGAACAGAATTCCCTGTCCTTAAAGGTGAGGGAAAGAACAGTGGTAATACTGCCTTCATTGCTAGAAAAGGTGCACAATTAAGAGCACAGGATAAAAGGGAAAGTTGCACTGTTGTTGAGTGTTGATGCTTGTCACCTACGGATATGATTAGGCACAGATATGTAGATGAGGTGTATAGATTAACTTCTGAAGTGTATATTTTGTATAATAAACCTAGCTTGTGTAAATATCAAAGGAAAAGCCTTCAGCCTCCTGGTCTGTGTTTTGTACCATAACTTAACCATAATCCCATCATACACAGACTTCAATAAGGAGTTGCAATGCAATAATTAGGACAGCTGTTCTCAAACATTTTGGTCGAAGGACCCCTTTATGTTCTTAAGAATAACTGAGGACCCCAAAGAGCTTTGTGGGTTATATCAATATTTACTGTATTAGAAATTAAAGCTGAGAAATTTTAATTATTTATTTTACTTTACGGACCCCAGGGTTCACAGGCCACATTTTAAGAACCGCTGAATTAGGGTAAAGTACAGAACATTAGAAACTGTGCTAGAAACCTCCAGCCTCCTTTTATTAGAAGTTTGTTAAGGTGGAGTCTCTTTGAACAGTTTGAACTGATTTTTCCCGCATTTTTTGCAGGCCAGATTAAGCTGTTTGAGATAAATGATTAACAAACCCTTCTCTCATGTGTGGATTGTTTAGGTCTAGTGCTTCTCCTATTACTATCCCAGCCTCCTCATAATCCTCTCCCATCCTTCGTGGGATATTTGGTCTAGGTTCACACAACACACAAATCCAGGGCTGGAGAAATGCAACTGCTCACGTGCCACACTGAAGCAAGCAAATCACATCATGGTGTAATGCAATGAGCCGGTTCACCCAATGTACTGAAACAATGGCTGGGTTTCAACTATACCTGGAACCCCAAACTTGCCAACCTGATTTTACCCTAACTCGGTCCATTGTGCAAATTTGTGCCTAATAGTTGAGTATTGTTGAATTGTTTTGGCTCACCTGGGATTCAGGCTAGATTCTGGAGGAAGTCTTTTTAGAGCGACAGTGAGGGTTTACAACCTACATTTTTAAGAACCCAGCTACTTTAGTTTATTAAATAAATTACAGTTCATCTTTCAGGTGCTGGACCAGCAGTGGGGAGACCCAGATTCTAGTCACTCTTCAACCACAGAAGCTCATTGGCTGACTTTGGGCCAGTCCCTCCCTCTCAGCCCAAGAGCCGATCGGGAATAGCGGGGAAGGTGCTGGACTAGGAAGGGGGAGACCCAGATTCTAGTCCCCCCTCACCCACAGAAGATCCCTGAGCGACTTTGGGCTAGCCACTTTCTCCCAGCCCAACTACCCAACCCTATCAGCTTCAGCTCCTGAATGAATGGTGGGATTTACATTTAATAAGTCAATAAAGCAGGCCATGGCACAAACCTAGCCAAAACTTTCCAAAAAGGGAGTTGGTGCTGAGAAATCAACATGTTTCACCCAAAGTATGGAACAGGATCTGCCTCCCTCTCTTGCTTTCCTCCGTCTATCTCAGATTATAACTTTTGGGATGGGTACAATGCCCTCTAGTACTGCTTCGCTGCAATATATAAAGCAGTTTAAGGGTCCTTTTTTTTTTTTTTTAAATAACTGCAGAACAGTCTCGTCTCTGCAAGCTTCCAGTCACAACAGGAAATGGGGATGAGGAAAGGGCTGACCAATTAGCACGCTCCTCCTGAAGTGATGAAATTGCTGACCGGCTGGAATGAGGATGGATCAAGGAAAGAAAGAAGAAAATGGAAACCGATCCCAGGCAAGGTGACAGAATGGGTTTCCCTGCACTGTTTGTGGCGTGGCTGCAGCTGGGATGACCCTCTGCGAAATGCCAGAGAAGCCTACATCCAATACTCCAGCTATTTGAATGAAAAAGGTGCAAGATTCAACCTTGAGCATCTGAGTAAAAGGGGAAGAGTTCCCTTCATCTCTGACCATCCCATACACCAGTGTTTCTCAACCTTGTCGACTTTAAGATGTGTGGACTTCAACTCTCAGAATTCATAGCTGGCTGGGGAATTCTGGGAGTTGAAGCCCACACATCTTAAAGTTGACAAGGTTGAGAAACACTGGCATACACAGTCTAAGGCACTGCAGGGCCTCCAATTTCCTAACAGCTTAGCAAGCTCTGGATCTTTTGCTGCCTGTTTTACAGGCTATATAAATCTGATGAATAAATTCTAGACAGATACTTCCGTGCTCCGAGGGTGGGGTGTTTCCGCCCATTGCCTAGGTGGTCACAAATCTATCTGCCAAAAGTTACAGGTTGTCTGGAGTAGGCAAAGGGGCCCCCACAAACAACACCGTGGTTTATGGACGTTTGCTTTTGCATTTATCAGGTGCTTTAACCCAATATAAATCCCAGGTAAGGACAGGTTGGCTTGAAAGTGTGTCTACCTTCTTCCAAAAAAAAAAAAAAGAGGCAAAGCTCAGCTGGAATGATAGGAAGCCTCCTGAGGAAAGCAGTGGGGCAACCCCTCATCAGTTTAAAGGTGTGACCTGCCATGCCCACAACAGCTGGCATTCTATGAGAACACCCGCAACGTGCTCTCAAAATTCAGAATGTGCCCTGTCACCCAACCGTCTTGCCTACCTCTGACCTACCTGCTGCCTCAAGAGACACACAAGAAAAGGAATCTGTTTTTATAACTTGCACAGGAATACACTTCCAGGTTCAGAGAATTTGTTGGCAGGCTCTCCAGAATATGCAACCTCCCCTTCTGAATCCCCTTCTGCTGAAAGTAAACTCCCCTACCGATCCCCGTTTCAGCAACAGCCTGGAATTTCTCCAGACTCGACCAATCTCACACGCAAGCAGCGATTGCACAACGAATCTTCTGCGAAATAGGAGTTCCCTGCCCCTATTTGAATCCTCGCCCCATGGGACAGAGGGGAAAAATTTGGAAAATCTCTCATAAATTCAATTCTCAGTCATGCAGAGAAGACCTCCCGAGGCCAAATAATCCATGCCAAGTTTTGCTAATCTATCTTTGCCTCCGTGCCCTGCCCCATGGCTAAACAAAGCAAGATTCACCGGTTCTGCTGTCATCAGTCACTTGGAGCAAGACTAACAGGGGTGATATTTGACTGCTAAAAGACATGAAGCACAGGCCCTACCCTCAGCTCATCTCTGTCCTAGGGGGTTGGCTGCAACTGCTTGTGGCTGAAGAATGGCTCTCTGAGAATGCCAAGACAACCTCTTGCTTTTAGTTAGAATTCATAGCCTTAGACTAAGCTACAGGACACAGTGTTTAAACCAGACATCTCCATCTAAAAATGACGGAATACAATTCCTATTGTTTCCAATCAACATGGCCATGCTTGTAAATCTTGGGACTTGTAGTCCAAGTCCAGGGAGAGACACCATATTCAAAAAGGTGTTTTTGATGTGGGAGATGACTTTGTCCATGAAGCACTCCAGTGACAGTATGTGAGCCATTTTTTGCTTTTCATATGCAGCTTACATCATCTCACAAACAGCTCTGAGGACACTGCATTCAGTGTGCAGTAAAGCTACAAATGCCCTCAAGTCAAACTTGACTTCTCATGATTCTTTGGACAAAACCCCATTTTCTCAGCAGGAAATGATTTGCCGTTGCCACCTTTGGGGATGTTTTCTGACTCCCCAGTCTAGCTTTTAGCCCTGATATTCCCTAGCTGTCTCCCATCCAAGCACTAACCAAGCCCAACCCCGCTTAGCTTCTGGATCCAGACACAGTTGGCCAGGTGCTGACTTGTGTTGGGACATATAAATAGTACAGTAACTAAAAACATGTTCCAGGACTGGATTTTGATATAGAAGAAAAGGAAGAAAAAGCACAAAACTGGGTTAGGTAACTTGCCCTCTCAAGATGTAGTAACAACTGTTTCTCAGCAAGCAAGCAAGGGAGGGAGGGAGAGAGGAAGGAAAAATGAAGGTCATGTGGTTAGCCTCCACTTCAGTGTGTAGTGTGAACTCAGAATATTGAGTTAATTGAATAACCCAATTCAAACATTCCTAAGTGTACTATGTAAACACAGTAACAGAATGAGTCATTTATCCAAATTTAAATTAATCATGGTTTAGTCAACCCAATTTTTTGGATCCACGCAATGTACTGAAATGTAAAGTAACAGTTTGGGTTCATGCAACACATTAGGCTAAAATATGGAAACCTAGTTGGTGCTTCAGTGTGTCACAGGAACACAGCCACAGAACTGGAAGGGGACCATTAGGCGATTGATTCTAACAACCTATTCAGTGACACTGAAATTAAGATATTTCAAACTATTTCCAGGTGAGGTATTATTTTTTATGATGCAATTGCACTGTCTCCTTCAAAACATCTTATAGGATGTCCAAAGCAGATCGTTTTCCATTTCTGGCCCTCAGGTGTTCTCCCATGGCTTCTTCCACTTTGTTCCTTCCCATCAAAAAACCCATTAAGGAGGGAACAGCTAGACAAAGCCTCTGAATTAGTGCTAGATTAGTAGATTATGGGCTGTCTTTTTTTTTTTTGGTTAAGTCTCCTTTGAGTCAAGTCCAGCTCCTGGTGATTTCATGTTGTTTTCTTGATACCCATATTCTTCTAAGATGTGGGTTTTTTCCTGTCTTCCCAGTCTAGCCTACTGGTTGGTCATTTTCTGGTGGCCTCCCATCCAAGCACCAATGAGGCCTGATCCTATTTTATTTTTATTTTATTTATCAAATTTGTCACCGCCCATCTCATTGAAACGACTCTGGGTGGTTTACAGCAGAGATAAAATTCATTAAAATACAATATAAAACAGTCCTAATAATAAGTAACTTCCAAGAAAGACGGAGAGTTGGCGAATAATTCAAGGGAGCATCGTCAGGGCGCTAACCACCCCCAAGGACAGTTAGAGCCCATATCACCCCATGCACACTGGCAGAGCCTTTTTGGAAAGCTGAGAGGGTAGGGGTCCGCCGCACCTCTGGGGGGAGAATATTTCAAAGGGCGGGGGTAATGACAGAGAAGCCGTATTTAGCTTCTGAGCATAGACGAGGTCAATATTTTTATAAAGCACCAAACAACACAGTTGGTGCAAAATTAAAAAGAAAAAAGACGTTAGATATCTTCTGGATCCATTCAAGAGGCAAGTGGCCTGGCTGCTGCTGGAAACACACCATGGTACATGACACCTGGTTCTAATCCACCAAGGCCTGATTTATACTCTTAACACAGATTTGGGGACTGACCCATAATACACGCTGGTCTGTTACCCGGGGAACTTCCAGATGGAGAGCAACTGGAGCAACATCTGTTTCTCTCATTTGTTAATGAATAAAACTGGGCTACCCACACCAAAGCGTACCATTGCAACTGAGGTCAGCATCCAGGGCACACCTTCCCACAGCCCTAAGCTCCAGTGCCCTGACATTACCCTTAAAACAAGCCAACTGCCCCACCCAAGGTTCCTATGCAAGACAGGTGAGATATCAGAGGGCTGATAGACTCCCCAAAGTCACACCCTGGCCCTAGGCGGCCTCAACATGACTTCAGGAAGTGACTCAGAATAGTTACTCCTCCTGGGTATTCCCTAGAGATTTTCAATAGAATCCAACAATGCTTTTTTTTTTCTGAAAAGGAGAAAGGGCAAACAGAAACAAAGGATCCTAAGCTAGGGAGAACACAGGCAGACAAACAAATAGTACAGAGCAGAGAAGTGACAAAAACCTCCTTTCCCCATCCATGTTCCACCACACTAGCAATGCGATACAATCCTCTTGGAGACCTGAAAACATGCTCTACCCCTTTGTTGGTCCCCAATAAACAACAGAAAAGGGGAAAAAGGGAATTCATTTATATCAATATAAAGATTTCTGAAGCATTCCAAACAAAAGACCTCACAGGTTAGGCACACTGTTAGATACATGTTCTGCCATATAAACATGGGAATCTTACTTATTGCCCAGCTTAAGTGCGCTCATTGCTCAGCACAAACGGAAACATGGCCACATTTGGCCACCTATAGAAACTAATCAAGTAAAACATCCACCTGCAAGAGAATATCAATAATGAATTAGAAGGTGCTGGAAAAGGAAACCAGGAGAACCTTTTCATTTCTACCTATGAGGCTCACAAAACAAAGCCAAGGAAGAACGCAATAGAGGCTTTTTCAATACCTCTTGAAACAATGCTTTCATTTGAAAAAAGATGTGGCCATGATTGTCTCCATTCAGGAATGGTCTCCTACTTAATCAGTAATCAGATAGGAAAGCAGAGGTTCCACACCTTAGAAAGAGAGACGACAGTTTCCATCCCATATGTTAACGATTGATGACCTTTTAATTGTCACTGCACTACAATTCCCAGCATACTCTGCCATTAGTCACACCAACTGGGTCTCCTGGAAGCTGTAATTCAGCAACATCTGGAGGCCACCAGTCCTGCAGCAAAAGGCTTGAAGAGCAAAGCCATCTGTTCTCTTTGGTTCCCCCCAAAAAACTGACAGAAGTAAACTTGGAAAAGCAGGAAGAATAATTTCTCCACACCTAGAAACAGGCCCACATAATCCACTCCAGGAAAACTCTTTTCTGGGAATTAATAGAGGAGAGGAATAAGCCTCAAGGGTGAAACACATGCGAGAGAAACGAAGAAAGATAAAGATCCATTCTCTAATACTTCACTCACTTCCTTATCCCTTCAATCAAGTGGATCAAAGATCTCTGTTCAGGAATGGGGAAATGCTTTCTCCCCTCCTAGCACAAAAATTTTTGTCCCACAAACATTCCCTGAGGTGGGAGTGAATGACACAGAAAGATTATCTCCTTCCCAGGAGAGCTGAGGAAGAAGGGGACTTTATCACCATCAGCCCTCCAGGTACATAGAGGATGCAAAAAAGCCTGAATAGTAAATAAAACTGACCATAAAGAATCATATTATCCTCAAGGAAGATCAGGGAGATCCCACAGAAAGCTATGGTATTACAAATTCTAGAGAGGGCAACTGAACTCTAATATAGCCTCAAGAAGGTCAGTCAAAATAAATTGACACCATAAAGGGGCAGAACAGCCCAATCAGGCAGCCTCTGGATACAGTGGGACCACAACTCCCTGAATGTCCCAGCAACCAAGGTCAGGGGGGTCCTGGGAACTCAGTCCAAGAAACTGAGATTGTGACAGGCTAGGAAAAGATGAGAAGGACAGAAGGTTCTGCTTCTCTAAATCCTTCCCTTAAACCTACCTGAAAGGGAAGAAAGAATAAAGAAGCATATGTACCCTCAAGGTCCCAGAAGTTGGCAGCAGGAAGGGGGGAAAGTAGGACTGGTAATGAGGGAGAGAGAGAAAGAGAGAGAGAGAAAGAGGGAGAGAGAGAGAGAGAGAGAAAGGGGGAGAGAGAAAGAGTTATTCCTGCCTCAGCAAACTAGAATCCAGTGGGGCTGTCCAACACACTGCATGGTGAGAGGCTCAAGAGTGAGAAAAAAAGAGGTCTTTCTTCAGACAGAATGTCTTAAACCACAGAATTTGCTATTGCACAACAAATGTAGTGATGGACACAGATGGGGGCAGGCTACTGGTGGCTCCTAATCATGTTGGCTTTCCATTAACTCCAACATCCCAGCCAACATACTCTACATTCCAGTTGCTAAGAGCTGGGACAGGAAGGTGGCCTTGCCAGAGGATCTGGGAACAGAACTGAAGACTCAATCAGCCTGATCCAGCGCTCTGCTCTTCTTACACTCTTATTAAAGCTTTGAAGCAATGTAGCTTTTGCCACTTGCTTTCGGCACCCGTCCGTCAGGAGGGGACAGCAGGGAGGAAGCAAAGCAGCAGGGCGGAGGGGGAATCTGCCTCCCCCTAACTGATGCTTGCAGGAGGAAAGAGGGAGAGAGGGAGAGCCAACCGCAGGCAAAGAGGGGCAGAAGCCCCCATCTCACTAAGGGTATCTAAGGGCCCCCCTTCTATTCCCACCCCAGCCCCAAAGAACCGGAGAGTTCTCATTGGAAGTGGGAGCGAAAGTGGGGGGAGGACGGGGAGCAGTGAACAAAACTCTCCCATCCACTGGAAATATAGGCTCGCCTCTCCCCTAAACATGACGCAATCTCCTTCTCCCCCCACCCGGTGGGGATGAACCACAACTCACATGCTGGGTGGGGATGATGGGAACAGTAGTACAGCAAAGGCGCTGAGCAGGGGAGGGAAGGCGCGCTACAGGCTGGACCAAAGGGGACCGACTCTGGTTCGCTCCAAACTGCCTGGGGCCAACCGAACCTCGCTTTCCTCAGCTGGGAGTTTGCCGGGCACCCTGGGCGGGATCGGAGCCGCCCGGTGGCCCCCACGGGGAGGGGTCCCGGGATCCCGCCAGCAGGGCCCTCGCGGGGAGCAGCCAAGAGAAAGGACCGAGCGGGGAGCCACAGGAGGTTTGGGGGCGCAGGGCTGACCCCCCAATTTCCCCTCAGCGGCCCAAAAGGGGGGCCTCCCGCCTTCCCCGAAACTCAGAAGGGGAGGCTCAATTACAGGAGGGTCTCCTAGGGGGAGGAGCTTCGCCTGAGGCAAGAGACCCCCTCTCCCCCTGAAGGGGGTCGGGGGGCTCCACTGGGAGGGGGCTCGTGAGGTCACTGAAAGGGAGGGGCTTCGCCAGAGGGAGGGGACCCTCTCACCTGGTCTTCGCGCTCCCCCCCAGCATACGAACAGGGACCCTCCGGGGGGAGAACGACGGGCCGCGAGGCGGCGGCGGCGGCGGCGGACTCAAGGCTGCCGGCTTCGGGCTCGGCGGCGGCGGCTCCGGCCTTGGCCAACTTCCGGGTTTACAGCCGCCATCTTGGAGGCGAACGCGGCTTCCGGCCCAGGGAAAGGAAAAGGGGAAAGCCCGAAAACTATGACGAAACTTCCGGTTCCCCCCGAATCGCTGGGATGCTGATGCGGAGACGTAGCGTCGGGTTCTCAATTGAAAACTGGGAAGCGCGCCCGCCCAAGGCGTAAGTTCAGCTGACACCCGCGTAACCAGACTTCCGGTATCCCATCGACAGAAGAATGGGGCCCCCTCAACCCTTCAATGGAGGAAACCCTTTTCCCCACCGGAGTATGCCAAGGCTATTCAATGCCCGGAGCGGTACAGAGGTCTAGAGGGAAAAGACGGGGCATAGACTCGAGAGAGAGGGAGATAGAGCGGATCTCTTCCGTATCGCATCGTCGAATAGAAACCGTTCGTCGATGCGCAAATTTTGCCCATTCGTTTTAATCTCCCTGCTTCTGACTTCATTAAAAAGGCGGAAATCAGGCGTCAGGCTGAAGGGGGCGTGGCTAGAGAGGAGAGGGCGGGGCATCGCCAGAAAGTTGGGAGAAGGAAGTGTGCAGGTCCTGCAACTCGTACAGGATTAATATTATGAAGAAAGGTAGCAAACCTCACTAGGATTTTTATAGCCCCATAAGGTCTTTAGGGCACAACTTTTATGGAGAGGGGGTGAAACCTATGGAAGTTTGGGGCTCTTCATCAGGGCTACAGACTTCTGATTAATGAAACATGGTTTACATAACATTGATTGATTAATCAATACCATCAAGTCAGGTGTCAGCTCTTAGCAACCCCACAGATCAGCGTTTCTCAAACTTGGCAACTTTAAGACATGTGGACTTCAGCTCCCAGAATTCTCCACCCATCTTAAAGTTGCCAGGTTTGAGAAACACTTGACACAGATCTTCCCTGGGACAATCTGATCCTTCAGGTCTTCCAAGGGTGCCCCCATTGCCACTACAACTGAGTCCATCCCCCTGGCTGCTGGTCGTCCTCTCCTTTCCTTTCGTTTTTCCCAACATAAGGGACTTCTCAAGGGAGCTGGGTCTCTGCATCGATTGACTGATGATGTGCTATCAAGTTGCTGTTGACATTTAATGACTACATAGATAGATTTTCTCCATGAAGATCTGTCCCCAACCTGGTCTTTCAGATCTTCCGATGGTGCATCTGTCACCGCTATAACTGAGTCCATCCCCCTTGCTGCTGGTCGTCCTCTTCTCTTTCCTTCCACCTTTCCCAGCA
The DNA here is from genome assembly GCF_059951505.1 of Python bivittatus. Taxonomy (NCBI): domain Eukaryota; kingdom Metazoa; phylum Chordata; class Lepidosauria; order Squamata; family Pythonidae; genus Python; species Python bivittatus. The sequence goes on from NW_028277087.1 coordinate 3,956,130, forward strand.
TTACGGCCTTCTGGGTCTTCAGATCATGTGTCTAAAGTTGGATAATTTGAGCCTGGTTGTTTGTGCCCCCTTGAGTGAGAACTCTCGAATTGTTCTTTGTTTTCTTGGCTGTCCATGGGATTCCCAGGAATCTTCTCCAACACCAACATTCAAGCATCAATACTCTTCCTATCCTGCTTCTTCAAAGTCCAACTTTCACTTCCATAGAATGCCACAGGGAAAACCACTGCCTGCATGATTCTGACCTTTGTAGATATAGACACATCCCACCTTCTGAATATCTTTTTCAAGGCCTTCATGGCTGCTCTACCAAGTGCTAGTCTGCAGCGTATTTCTTGACTGCTGGTTCTTTTACTATTGATGGTTGATCCTAACAAGCAGAAGCTCTCCACCACTTTGATATCTCCATTGTCGCTTCTAAGGCTGGTTGTTGTACATGTTGCTATTAGTTTGGTCTTCTTTATATTTAATTTTAGCCTCATTTTTAACTGTTCTCCTTGACTTTCGTTGCTAGAGCTTGCGGATCCTTTGCATTTTCAGCTATCTGAGTGGTGTCATCAGCATAGTGCAGGTTATTGATGTTTCTTCAGTTTTAAAACCACCCTCATCTTCTTCCAATCCAACCTCCTTTGGTATGTATTCAGCATATAAATAATGAGAGAGCATATAGCCAATAATATATCTAATATTTTGTATTGGATACGTTTTATATTGCATTTTTTATGTGTTGTTTTGGCTGCAGCAGCATAGAAATACGTTTAATACATAAATACTGTAAACTAACCACATGATCTATATTGGTTTATGGGATCAGTGTCTCCTGCATACACAGTAAGTCAACCTCCTTTAATGGGGCAGGTGTGTCTCCAGACGTGTTAGGCCTCCAATTTTTAGAATGTGAGGAGCAGAAGTCCAAGACATCTGGAGGGCACCAGGTTGGCTATGCCACAATGCAGTGGTGGCTTGCATTCCTTTGTATAAATGAGCATTCCTTTATGTAAGCTTAAAAAGGGCACCTTAAAATAATCAGAATAATAACCTTTTTTGGCAACATTTCTCAAGCACACAGAATGGTTCCTGTTGTAATGACTATATGATCTAAGATTTTTCGAGCCTTGAGTTGAAAACTGATGAGTGGGACTAAGACTGGGAGCCTGGGTTTGTTCCACACACTGACAACCAAATTTTAACCTTGGGTCTTGCGTGAATCCACCGTCTTGAGTTCATTTACGGTTCAGTGTGCTGTGCATTCCCAAAAAGGGGACTAAGTAAACCATATTCAGCTAATCATGGATAAGTATATTGCTTGAACACAGCCATGAGTGATCTGCAGAGGCAAAATTATTGCCCTTCAGTTTCCCACTACCCAGTCAAACACATGAGGGCTGGAAAAATTCAAGATCAAATTTCTGTTTAGTCCTGAGGATCACTATCTGATGTTGTTATCCCTGGACCTGATGCCAGATATCTCAATAAACTACGTTAATTGGGTTCAAAACAGCCATCTTGGCCAGAATTCTAGTCATGTTTGCCATGGCTGGCCACCAAATATTCAGTCTTAAAAAACATCAAGCTAAAATTCATGGTTTATTTCACCCCATTTCACAGTATAGCTTTGCTTCCCTCATCTTGATGTCCCTATTTCAACCAGACTGCTGCATATTGTGGGGAAGGGGAAGAAAAGGAGAAAAGAGATGGGAGAATGCAGTGTTTTTCAAACTGCAAGTTTAAGATGCATGGACTTCAACTCGCAGAATTCTCCAGCCAGCATACTGGATAGGCAATTCTGGGAGCTGAAGTCCACACTTCTTAAAGTCACCAAGTTTGAAAAACACCGGTGTAACGGAAGCAATGCTATTTTGCAGCCACTCTAGCCTCCTCTCTCGGTCTCTGGAGGCCAGAAGGGACAGTGAACAATAAAAATTCTTCTTCTAGATCCAGACAACAGAGGGAACCAAACTAAAATTTCCCCAACTATAAATATTTAGCACACAATATGGTTAAGGTGCTCCATCTTAGCAGTACGTTGACCCAAGGACTGGATTCAAACAACATGCAAGATGTTTAAATAGCTTAGCTTGGCATGTTGTGTGAATGCATCTTTCAACCTAGCCTACCTCACAAAGTTATTATTTATTTAGTCATCAAATATTAGGAGGATAGTGAGGGGATAGAGGTAATAATCCCAAATGTCCACACAATCCCATCTGAGTTCCAATTGGGTTGGTGGGGAAGAACTTTTAAACCTTTGAGATTTTCTCCCCTTCTCATAATAACAATACTATGTCAGTAATGATGAGTGCTTGAACTTCAGGATGAACGTTCTGCAGGTTTGTCATCTTACTTCCCTCCCAAAATGGCACTTTGGGGAAACCAAGGAGTTTCCAACAGGATCTGCAAAAAGAACTGCAAGATATTGCTCCCTAATAATACTGCAATATTAAATCATCTGGCGGTACCCAGCAATCTTCTAGAATTCATGCTGTTTCTTTCTCAGGAGATAGCTGTAGGATTGCACCATTAGCCAGAGGTTGCACTCAGAAAACATACTGTATCCTAGGATGGTTAGCTTTGGGACTTCATGTTTTGTGCAAACCCAGCCATTGTGGTTTGTTCAGTATACCATGGTTCAGGAAACCTGTCGATGCTCTGAGCATATGCAGAATTGTTTCATCCTTGTAGTTCTGGGACCAGTGCTGCAATCCAAACACACTGCCTCTCCCTGAACTTCTTTTTGAGTAATAAAGATGAATGGGATTAATTGATGGCCACGCAGAAAGCAGTAAGGCTTACAGATAGTCCTCACTTAATGACCACAATTGGGACCAAAATTTAGGTCACTAAGTGATGTGGTCCTTAAGCAAATCATCACGCGACCGGAGCTGATTTTACAACCTTTTTTGCAGCAGTCGTTAAGTGAATCACTGTGTTTGTTAAGTGAATCACATGGTTGTTAAGCGAATCATGTAGTTGTTAAGCAAATCACACAGTTCACCATTAATTTTGTTTGCTGGAAACCTGCTGGGAAGATTGCAAGTGGCGATCACGTGACTGCAGGGGCACTGTGACGGTCATAACTTCAGCCACCAGTCGCAAGTCACTTTTAGCACCATTGCAACTTTGAACCATTGCTAAAAAAACGGTCATTAAATGAGGACTACCTGTACTGAAAACCATTGGACTGATGTTTGAGCAGACCCATATAGGACTGCACTGTTAACCATTGCACTAGCTTTTTTAGAAAGGCTTCTTTAAAAAAATATTTCTAACCTAGCTTTTTCAACAGAGGACAATGATGGGAAAAGGGTTAACCATAGTGAGCTCACTGTCACTTCCAGAAAATGGGTTTTTAATGCTGTTCTCTCATGGTCTTCTGCTCTCAGCCACCTATATATTGATCCTAACAAGGGGATTGACAGTCACATCAGAAGAACCTGCAGATCAGATCAAAACTCCATCACATCCACCACGGTGCTGTTCTTCACCTTAACCAGTCAAATGCTTTCAGAAGCCAGGGGAGAAAGACAGGAGAGAATCACTGTTTCCTTCTCCTTGCTCTTTAGTCCCTATCTCTTGCAGCTAGACTGTCTCTAAATGTGGAGGCTCCATTAACTCTCATAGAGGTAGAAAGTGCATAAGGAAGCCTTTAACTCCACTACTGTCGTGCCCCAGGAACTGGGTGTTCAAAGATAGATGGAGTTTGGTAATTGGCATAACAATATGTAGTATTCGGAAAGCAGCATTATATAAGGTGCAGAAAAAGTTAGGGGGACAGAGTTCCCTGTAGCATCACGAGTCACATTTTTTTCCATCAAGAATTGCACGACCATGGATTACTTGATCTCTGCGTGATTACGCTACCAAATCTAGGAACCGGGGATAAAAAAACCACAGTGGTTTGAAGCAATCATAGAACACTCTAACCCAGGGTTCCTCGACCTTGGCCACTTGAAGATGTGTGGACTTCAACTCCCAGAATTCCCCAGCCGGCTGGGGAATTCTGGGAGTTGAAGTCCACACATCTTCAAGTGGCCAAGGTCGAGGAATCCTGCTCTGACCGATTCATCCCCCACTGATTGTCTCGTTCTGTAACTTCATGGCCAATTTCTCTCAGTCACCAACACAAGAGCTAGATTCATGCCTTGCGCTAACCCTGCTGTTGGGTACATCACAATTGTCGACTTGACTCATAACCCTAAGCCACAAACCATAATCGCAGGGTTTGCTTGTCATATTCAGCTGCAGACAAGTGAGCCACTTCAGGTTTAACACAGAGAGGAACCCCAGGAATGCTATAAAGAGAGGTTTCAAGCAGGCCTACTTTCTTGGTGTGATCTGTCACATGGGATTGTTAGGAAAACAAAACCATTCCTTTTCGTATCCTTTGTCTATCCAGTTCCAAATCTGGACTAAAAATAAACCTAAGGCGGGTTAAAAACAGAGTCCTGGAAGCTCTCTCAGTTGCATTCACACAGCACACTAAACCCAATTGCTGCATTCATACAACATGCTATGCCCAGCCCGATAAACTGAGTCATGGCTTAACATGATAGCTTGGCTTGCCTTCCCACAATGTTTTAACCTAGCCTCCCATGGGAGTCATTCACAGACAGCTGTGCCTGGACCGTAGTTGAACTGGAGCCATGCAAACCATCTGGTCCTCATTTTGCCTCTAAATTAGCATCTATTTGTATACATCGCCACATGCAAAATCAGGAGCCTTTTAAAAGCCTTTCTAGTTTCGGGCCCAGGTTGTGTTTCCTCTCTTTTGGGAGCTGTCAGCATCAAGGGAGGCTGGGAGAGAAGTAAAGACAAGGACAGCAAATTGTGAATCCCTAACCAGCCAAGCTGTGGTTGCTCATTTGTTGACCTTTCCGGTAACTGTCCCAGGAACCACCATTGCTGGCTTGGTTTCGAAACGACCAGCATCTAACGCACTTCCCGGTGGGTGGAAAGAACGGCCAGGGGTACATGAATAAAACAGAAGCATCATTTGACAGCAGCTAGATTGAGAAACTGGAAACCGAGGGCATCAATTGCACGAAAGCTTCAGGTTCATTCGATGCCAGCTTAGAAAAGAGAATTCTCTTTCCTTCACAGAGAGCAAAAGGGGCATTTTACTGCAAACCAGGATTCACTCCGACAAACCAAGAGCCGCCGCCTCTTGTAGTGCAGTGGGGAAGGGGCTGGACTAGGAGTGGGGAGACCCAGGTTCGAGTCCTTCCTGAGCCACAGAAGCTCCCTGGGGGTTTGGGCCAGCCCTTTACAGGCTGGTTGGGGGGTGAAAGGGAAGGAAGCTGGGATGGGAATCTAACCAATAAATAAATATATTGCAGGCTCCTAGGCAGTGTTTGCATAACCCATTTAACCAGGTTAAAAGGCTGCATTTGCACACAACAGCTTAAACTGAGTTTTAACGGGGATCCTGTTAATGCCCACACATACAGTATAGTCCTTTGAATTCAGCGGCTTCTCACTCGAAAGGTTCTCTTCCAACATGAACACTACCAACTCTTTTCAACCAGCTAAAATGCAGCCTTTGAGTTCTTAATTAAACATGCAGACTTGCATTGTGGAAAGAGTCCCATTTAATCTGCTAGGGTGAAGAAGCCCACCAAAGAAAAGACAAATAAAGCTTTAGCCCAGTGTTTCTCAACCTTGGCAAGTTTAAGATGGGGGGGCTTCAACTCCCAGAATTCCCCAGCCAGCCTTGCTGGCTGGGGAATTCTGGGAGTTGAAGTCCACCCATCTTAACCTTGCCAAGGTTGAGAAACGCTGGTTTAGTCTCTTTCTGATGACTTTCCTCCTTCTCGTGGCTTCCTTGTGCCAAACTACAGAAATACAGGTAGTTCCCGGGTTAAGAATACCCAGTTTAAGGACAACCCATAGTTACGAACGGAGCCTATTGTCGCAAACGTCGAGTTAAATACACAATGATTCGAATTAATACACAATGATTTGAGTTCTGCCTGGTGAGATCTGGTTCATGGGATCACGAAGAGTCGGATGCGACTTAACAACTGAACAACAACACAATACTACTTATGCAGCATTATACAATAATGCTGTTCCAGCTTACATACACATGCAGTTCGACTTAAGGACAGACCTTGGGAACGGAACTCGTTCTTAAACTGGGGGCGACCCGTATTTGCCAGTCTTACTGTCTTCACCTTTCCGTGCCTGGGCAAAGAGGATCCATCAGTTGGATTCCAGCATTCCAGCAGTTTGCATCACCTCTCCTGTCCTTAAAAAAACTCCCTTGTACTGCTCATGGCTGCATTACTGGAATAAAGCAAACTCTGGTTGCAAATTAGTGGGTTTACACCACATACCATAAATTACTATACCATATTCCAGTGCTAGGTAACCACACAGCCTGGGTTCTGTTCTGAGTCTCCACCTTGGTCAGTATCTCAGCTATTTTCTTTACAAAGTATTTTAAAAAAAACAGAACCAAGCATCAGAGCGATCATGGATTTTATGTGCTGTATTTGGAAATACAGCAGCATCAATCAATCAATGAATGTTACTTTGGCCCCATGAGCAAGGTAATGGTGAAAACAAAAGAGAAACTGAGGCAAGATGGCTAAAGCAGCCACATCTTGTAGCCACTCCCATCTCTGTGTCTGGAGAAGAGAAAGGAAGGTTAGTTTCAAATAACCCCTTCTGGGTTCAGTTCACTTATAACAAATCTTGAGTCAGATTTGTTCTCAAGACGTTTTGCCTTAGCCACAGTTTGAACCAAGCTCTGAGATCATATGTTAAGTCTAAAAATAACCTAGCTTAGTGGACAAAAGCTGAGTTTCCAGGCAAAAAAATTAAGAATCCATGTGTTTCTAAGCTGAGGACAGACCCAGTCCCAGAACAGACCTCACAATCTTTTAACGCACAACTTCATTCTTCCTCCCTCCTTCTTTTCAGCACCTGATTCTAGGAAACACCGGCGGCGGGGGTGGGGGAGAGGGAGAGAGACTTTTTATGAGCTATTATGAAACCACAGGGAACTGGAAACTCTTGCCCCAAATCTCCCTGTGCATCCAGACCCACTCCCTACCTGCTCTGATTTGAGGTGCCTCTTAAGCATCCCGGATTTAATTTGTGGGCTTACCTGAGAACATAAATTCTTCGGCTGATCTTGCTGCTGTTTTCTGCTCTCCAGAAAAAGGCTGCCAAGTTGCTCTTCCTTCTCTTTTAGGATCATGTCATCACCCAACGAGTTTCACTTTCTTCTTTGCCTCTCTTAACCTGCAGACACTCCTATGTTTAAAAAAAAAAGTCCTTCTTTCAAAGTGCCTGCTGAAGACTAATTTCTAAGCATAATTTCCAGTGCCCAATACTTATCAATCCAAAGCAGTCCCACTTATACCCAAGAAGACAGATGGGTGTAGGGAGGGCTCTAAGCTTTGCAATAGGGCAAAACCAACAGACTGAAAAAAAAAAATATGAGGGCTCAGAAACAGCTCAGTCAAGATTCAGGGTTTGTTTATTTATTTAATTTCACTTACAGGCCACCCAACTTCCATACAACTCTGGGCAGCTTCCAACTAGGAACGAATATATATATAAAGACATGCAAAAGATACAGCTGGCCAGAAGACCAAAGTAATCAAAACAAGATATGAACAAACCCATATAAAGGAAGCAAAAGAACAAAAGGGGGGGTGGGGGGTTCACAATCACTTATCCCCAAGGCCTGGGAGAATTACTAAGTCTTCTGTGGTTTCCTGAATGACATAAGAGTCATTTGTCTCTACCCGTCCTACATGCTCAAAATCCTACAAGCTAGGCTTCAGCAGTACGTGAACCGAGAACTACCGGATGTACAAGCTAGGTTTCGAAGAGGCAGACGAACGAGAGATCAAATTGCCAACATTCGCTGGATCATGGAGAGACCATGAGAGTTCCAGAAAAACATCTACTTCTGCTTCATTGACTATGCAAAAGCCTTTGATTGTGTGGATCACAACAAACTGTGGCAAATCCTTAAAGTGATGGGAGTACCAGACCACCTTACCTGTCTCCTGAGAAATCTGTATGCGGGCCAAGAAGCAACAGTTAGAACCGGTCACGGAACAACCAATTGGTTCAAAATAGGGAAAGGAGTACGACAAGGCTGTATACTGTCACCCTGCTTATTTAACCTATATGCAGAGTACATCATGAGAAATGCCAGGCTGGAAGAATCACAAGCCGGAATTAAGAGTGCAGGGAGAAACATCAACAACCTCAGATATGCAGACGATACCACCCTAATGGCAGAAAGTGAAGAAGAACTAAAGAGCCTCCTGATGTGGGTGAAAGAGGAGAGTGCGAAAGCTGGCTTGAAACTCAACATTAAAAAAACTAAGATCATGGCATCTGGACCCATCAATTCCTGGCAAATAGAAGGGGTAGAAATGGAAGCAGTAACAGACTTCTTTTATTTGGGCTCCAAGATCACCGCAGACGGAGACTGCAGCCATGAAATTAAAAGACGCTTGCTCCTTGGGAGGAAAGCTATGGCAAACCTAGACAGCATATTAAAAAGCAGAGACGTCACCCGGCCGACAAAGATCCGCATAGTCAAAGCTATGGTTTTCCCAGTAGTAATGTATGGCTGTGAGAGCTGGACCATAAAGAAGGCTGAGCGCCGAAGAATTGATGCCTTTGAACTGTGGTGCTGGAGAAGACTCTTAAGAGTCCCCTGGACTGCTAGGAGGTCCAACCAATCCATCCTAAAGGAAATCAACCCTGACTGCTCATTGGAAGGATTGATAATGAAGCTCAAGCTCAGATACTTTGGTCACCTAATGTGAAGAGAGGACTCTTTGGATAAGACCCTGATGCTGGGAAAGATTGAAGACCAAAGGAGAAGAGGACAGCAGAGGATGAGATGGTTAGATAGCAATGAGCATGAAACTGAGCCAACTCAGGGAGGCAGTGAAGGACAGGAAGGCCTGGCGCGATGTGGTTCATGGGGTCACGAAGAGTTGGACACGACTTAACAACTGAACAACAACAACAACAACACGTCCTACTTGATCTGCCAGAAGGGGCATGCTTCATGTACCACTGGCTAAGGAGTATCAGCTGGTGGGGCCCAGAAGGAGAGCCTTTTCAGCCATGACACCCAATTTTTGGAATATCACCCTGAGGTTAGGTTGGCCCCCATCCCTGTTGGCCTTTCATAAAGCCTTCAAAACTTGGTTTTGTGCCTGAGCCTGGGGCCCTGAGTGTGGAATAGAGCCCGTCTCCTGGCTATGTGAGTGATTGGCTAGATAGTGCCAAGCTGCTATGTTTTATTTTTATTTTTTTATATTGTGTCTGTGTGTGTATGTGTGTGTGTGTGTGTGTGTGTATATATATTTGTAGCCTACCTAGAGTCACGTAAAAGTGAGAAGGGAGGAAGGAAGGGAGGGAGGGAGGCAGGGAGGGAGGGAAGGTCGGTGGGTGGGTGGGTCAGCCTTCCCAGGTAGACCAGACAGGAAACATGACCAGATGAGCTAATTCTACTTTATTGTAAGCTACATTAACAGAATCTTGCAAGTCTGAAAGTACAAATCTCCCGTCTCCTTTACAGCCTGAAAAGTTAGGGAGAGTCCCTTCTGAGCCTCTTTCTCCACCCATTATGCAGTTGCAGGCTATCCCCTCTCTTATCTGACGAGGGGATAAGGTAGCGTCTCTTCACCTTGTTTCTCAAGGTCTTTATCACATACCATTACAGAAAGGAAGGAAGCAAGCCACACCAGTCTCTGGGGGGAGGGATCATTCCAGAGGGCCGGAATTGCAACAGAATAGGCACAGTTCCTAGGTCTTGCGAGATGACATTGCCTAATTGACGGGACCTGGAGCACATCCACCCTGCTAGACTGTCTCTTATAGGCAGAGGCGACTGGAGAATGTTGATTATTATGGGAGAAATTAAAAAGCAAAAGGGGGAATGATGGAATAGAGTGCTCAAAGGGAACTTGATGGCTGACCCATTGGAAGAGTGAATTGGGGTCATCCACATTCTAGGTGACATGTCAGTATAAGACACGTATGCAGCCTTTCCAAAGCATTCCATATATGCTAGTAAGGTAATCCATTCTGAGAGGCTGATAAACAGCAGTTTGCTTTGATAGAAAATTGAAGTCTCTAAGGTGAGCTCCACTGGTGACTATGTACATATGACGTGTAACAAACAAGAAAAGAATAATACATCCGTGATAAAGCAGTGAGAAACTGCACACTTTACAGCAATGAAAATGCTGTAAACTAAACATAAGAGGAGGGGGGGAAAGAGAAAATAAGATCCATGTGATATCAATCCTTCAGTCCTTAAACTTGTTATTAAATCTAGATCGTGTGAAAGCTTCCTGCTCCATCTTTTCATGTTTAGAATATAAAGTCAGTTTGAAAACGATAACAGATTTCTTGAATCCGCTCCTTCTTGTTGTTCAGTTGTTAAGTCGTATCCGACTCTTCGTGACCCCATGAACCACATCGCGCCAGGCCTTCCTGTCCTTCACTGCCTCCCTGAGTTGGCTCAGTTTCATGCTCATTGCTTCAGTGATGCCATCTAACCATCTCATCCTCTGCCGTCCCCTTCTCCTTTGGCCTTCCATCTTTCCCAGCATCAGGGTCTTCTCCAAAGAGATCTCTCTTCGCATTAGGTGACCAAAGTATCTGAGCTTGAGCTTCATTGTCAATCCTTCCAATGAGCAATCAGGGTTGATTTCCTTTAAGATGGATTGGTTTGACCTCCTAGCAGTCCAGGGGACTCTTAAGAGTCTTCTCCAGCACCACAGTTCAAAGGCATCAATTCTTTGGCGCTCAGCCTTCTTTATGGTCCAGCTCTCACAGCCATACATTACTACTAGAAAAACCATAGCTCCTTAAAATCCGCTCCTTAACAGGGTGCTTTCTGGTTTTCAGTGGAGCCTACGGTCCTAGGGCCTCGTGGTGGTCTCCCATCCAAGGTCATCCAGGAACTGCCACTTAGCAAATTCAAGGCCAAGGCAAGAACCTAGTTTATAGTTCCATCTCTAACGGAAGAACCGTTTACCCTGGTGCTATGATGTCCGCCCCGCTCACGTGGCATACAGCGTGTTCTGAAACCATGTACCCCCTGGAAGTTTTTCTCTTGCTATGTTCTGGTCCTCCCCATCTCTAAGTTGTTTCTATCATCGTTTTTTTCAGCAATTGCAAGTGTTCCTACACTGCCAGGTTCCCAAAAATTGTGACATCATTCGATACTGGTAGAGAGATTTTAAGTTGTGGAGCCAGTTTTCCAATATTTTTTGCCTTCCTCTCCTTTTAACCTCAGGCAGAAGGTGAAAGGATACGCAGGCCAGAAATTTACTATGTGATTAACTGTACGCTCGGTATTTTTAAACCAGCATTCCTGTCCTGCTCTGAGATAGGCATACAATTACCAGACTTTTTTTTTTTTTTTTAAACACAACCTGAAAGAGCATCACCAATGGGTAGTAAAAAGGGACTTACTGAACTTTATATGAGAGCAGAAACTGTTTAGGCTTTATTAAATTCACATCCCATCTTTTCATCAAAAAGAGTGCCAGGCAACTAATGATCATAAACACATGCAATCATTTAAAAACATGACAAAAAAAGAGAGGGAAATAGTCAGAAGTGCCTGCAGCAGGTCAAAAAAGTCAAGATGGCATGCATGGCACTCCTTAAAAAGGGGCGGGGCTTGGCTGTGGCCACCATTTTGACTAGTTTGACACCCCGCCCCACAGGCCCCTTTGAACACAGATTAAAAAACTCAGATTCCAACCTGTGGCAGGATCATTCCGCTGGGAATTGTTTGTTATTGTGGGAATTTGCAAGCTTGGTAAATAAATAAATAAATAAATAAATAAATAAATAAATAAATAAAACCATGCGGCCTCCAAAACAGGAGCATTGTTAGGGCTGGATCATACCAAGAAGTTCATCGTTGCCATCTGGCATACAGGATGAGAACAAGGGAGCATTCAGGGATAGCACAGAGTCAAGGAGCACTCCCCAACTATGCACAGATCCTCTGGAGGAAATTCGCCCATCTACAGCAGGCCCAGTCCCGTCCCATTCAATGAGATTCCCTACCACCATCACCTAGCAAACAGGTGAGGTGGCTTCGATTCATCTTCAGCTTCTCCGTTCCCCAAATCAGGCCCAGGCCAACACTAACCAGGAACCAGGTACATCTGGAGAAAGGGGAAGGAGAAGTTGGAGTCCTCCCCAGTAGAAACAGATAGGTAAGGTTACCCCACCTTGACTTTCTTTTGCCTAAGAGGGAAGGATGGGGGAAACACTGTCAGGCTTTCAAGGTTCTTCTAGGCTATCCTAGCCTGTATTAATAAAAGAGGGTCCTTCTGTGTCTTGGGGTGTCTTGCTTCCTGACCTAGCCTGCCTCGAAGGGCTGAGATCTAAGTTTCTTAAGTTTCTTTCTCATGCTTTCTTGTTTCCTGGACCAAGCTCACGTTTTGCTCTGCATATCTTCTCCAAGGTCAACTCTGTGTTCCTCTACATTGCTGTAGAGATGGCCCCCAGCCCCTGACCATCATGCTTAGGGACTTCATGGAGGTTTTAAAAAGATTTGACCAGCCCCCGCCAACCCTGACCTTGTTGAGATTAGCCCTAAAGACATATGTCTTCTCCCAGGCCTTGGGGTAGAGGGGATGATGGGCCCCTTGTGAGTTGTCTGGTTGGTGAGATGATGGGTGTTTTCTCTGGACGTTCTTACTGTGTTTTGTATCGTTTGTATTGTTTGAGTTCAAATGTTATATATTGTATACTGCCCAGAATTGTAATGGAGTTGGTCAGCTTATAAATGTGATGATGATGGTGGTGGTGGTGATGATGATGATGATTTTAAAATATAGCATATAGACTAGAAACCTGAGGCATGCCATGATGTGGAAGCCGTAACATGAATCAGTAATCTCCCAAGATTGTTCTCTTGAGAGAGGGGCTGAACCTCAACCACCAGGCCAGGCCTCTCACCTCCAACTCCCTATGGTGGTCCAGGAGGAATCCACAGTCAGTAGTGTCAAAAGCCACCGAGATATCTAGGAGCACCAAAGACGGACATTATCCTTATCCCATTCCCTCTGCAAAGCCGTCTCCCTGCATAGCCTGGCTTGAAGCTGAATTGAAAAAGATCCTGATGATCAGGAATACCAAGGAGTCCTGAGGTTGTTCTGTCAAGACCCTCTAAGCTCCCTAGGCCAGAAATGTGAGGTTTGATCCTGGCCTATAGTAATTTAAAAGGAAGAATTCTGAAAATGGTGTCTTCAAGAAGGGGTGCACCCCTATCTCTCTTCCAGTTTTCCATAGGAGGGAAGGAGCACATCTCAGAGAAAAAGCATTAAAGTAAATTTAGCAACCAGGTGAGGTTGCTAAGTTTACCTTAATGCTTATCCTCTGAGTTAAGCCAAGGCTCCAGTCTCTATGAAATGACAACATAGGGTCATATCTTTGAGGCCATACAGTTCTAAAGAAAAAAAAAAAAGCTACTGACAATATCTATTATGAAAATAGAAGGTGAGCAGGGAAAGGGTGCTTTCCAGTTTATTGCATCAGGTGTCAAAGTACAACTCTTTACTGATTGAGCCTAAATTGTGGGTTGCGCTTGGTGAAATTATTTCCTGGTTGGCTGTTCCCATAATATCAAGGTGGTTGAACTGGAGATGCTTAGATGATATGAAGATGTTCTTTATATCAAGGAAGTTATGAAATCCAACATACTAGAAAACAGAGGAAGACCTGAAGCCTCCATAGAATCACTATACAATATCTGGCCACAAATATAAATAAGATCTATATTATTGACCAGCTGAACAAAATACAGGTAGTCCTTGACGTACCACGATTTGTTTAACAAGTGTTTGAAGTTACGAAGCCACTGAGAAAAGTGACTTATGCCTGGTCCTCGCACTTACGACTGTCACAGCATCCCTGTGGTCAAGTGATCAAAATTTGGGCACTTGGCAACCAGCATGAATTTACAACAGTTGCAGCATCCTGGGGTCACGTGATCACCTTTTGCGACCATCCCAGCTGACTTCTGATGAGCAAAATCAGTGGGGAACTGTGTGATTCGCTTAACGACCATTGCAAAAAATGTAAAATTGGGTGTGGTCACATGATGCCTTGCTTAATGACCGCACCGCTTAACAACAAATCTTCCAGTCCGTATTGTGGTCGTACGTTGAGGACTACCTGTATCAAGGACAACCTAGAGATGATGAAAGAAATCAGGGAGGCATGCAAAAGAGATCATATAGTAATGTGGGATTTCAGTTGCTGTCACATTGACTGGGCATATTAATGCTTGCGCCATGACAAACCACATTTCTACATACTGTACATTATTGTTGGTTAGACCAGTTTTTTTTGGACCAACTTCAGAGGAGGCGATCCTAGACTTAATTCTAAACAGTGACCAAGATCTGGTGGGAAATGTAGCTGTTGTGGATAAATGCATAAGGGTGGATGATGGTTGGGCTCATGAAGATACATATACAGTACATTTGAATGCAGATGATGCCATGTTGTTGGCTGAGAACCCAAATGATTTGCAGCAGATGTTAGATAGATTGAGTAATTTTTTATTTATTTTTATTTATACATAGACTTATCCCCGCCCATCTCCCTGCAATGAGGGACTCTGGGCGGTTTACATCAAATGCAGCAAGGAGTCTGAAAATTGAAGCGTCAGAGACCAAGATAGTTGGATTTGACAGAGAAAATGAATGATCATGCGACTTACACATCATGATGAAAAGGCAGAGCAAGTAGATGAATTTGTGTAGCTTGATTAAATGTTTAGTAAAGATGGAAAAATGGATGGAGAGTTTTCAAGAGAAGCAAAGGCTTATACAGTAGAGAGGGAATGGGCAATATGTGGTCTGTGGTGAGGAATGAATGTTGGTTGAAATAAACAAAAATGGCTGAATATAAGAGTGTGCATCTTACCCAAATGGGCAAAAAATAGTGGTCATAATATACATATGCAGCAATGGGAAAATATGTGGTCTAAAGGATTAAAATTTCCTTTATGTTATAACTTGAAAGAAAATTTCTATAAAATGATGTATCGATGGTATATGACACCCCAAAGACTATCAAAGATGTATGGGACAATTTCCAACGTTTGTTGGAAATGTAACCAACAAGAGGGGTCATTTTACCATATGTGGTGGACATGTAAAATTGCAAAGAAAGTTTGGACTCAAATACAAATGTTGATGCAGAGCATACTACAAATACAGATTCCATTTAAACCAGAATTATTCCTGTTGGGGATAATGGACTTTCAAATAGGAAAACATCTTATTAGAATGATTCAATACACGATTACCGCAGCAAGACTTCTTTATGCACAATTTTGGAAAATCCAGACACTACCAACAATACAAGAATGGTTGTTAAAACTGATGGATATGGCAGAAAATGACAAACTGACTTGCTTATTAAAAGAAAACTCAAATAACTATTACCTTAAAGAATGGAAACCATTGATGGACTATTTGCAAAATGCAGGTGGGGTGAAGCTTACATGGGAATTTGAAGATTAGATTATAAGTGTAATGGGATATATTTAGACAAAGAATTATTCCTATTTAATGTATTAAAAACTAGCACTTATGATAGCCTTACTATTTCTAAGACCAGAGATAGATTGGAAGTTATCTATTTTTCATACTTTTTTTTTTTACTTTACCTCACCTTTTCTTTTCCTTTTCTTTATATTTTGTATTTCAAATTTTCCTTTTCATTTCTAACTTTTAAATACGTATCTTTAAAATCTCAATAGAATATTATAAAGAAGAGTGTTCATCTACCCACGTTGTTATATTGAAATGAGAGTTAGATTTATCAGGAAAAAACATGCAAGTCAGGTGAATGCAGTTGAAATGGAGGAGATAAGATCTGTGGATGACAGAACAAGAAGAGATCGGCCAAGAATGAATGAGCGAGATGAGTGTGGATTGAATCTAAAAGGGAGTGGCCTGCAGGGCAGAAATAGAGTGGTTGGTTTAGTCATACAGGGAGAATGAATGAGGATTGAATCACAAAGCAAAAATATGGAGAAAGAGTGAAGTTGTAGGGCCTGTTCTCTGGAATGATCTGGCCTCCCCACACCTCCCCGAGACAGGGTTGGCTCCTTCAGAAAGGCAGTAAAAACTGGGTTTTTTTCCTTTAGGGGCCAGGATGATTGGAGTTCCCATCTGGAGGGGGGCATGAAAATGAGATTCTGGTCAGCTATGAATGTTTGGTTGGTCTTTAACTGAAATTGGGATCTTCTTTCGCATGGGGGGTTTATTGTACCCTGAATGGCGTCACAATGTTTGAGTTGGGCAGCCATCTAAACTCTTTAAATAAGCAAATAAATAAAGGGGGAAGGGAAGAGAAGACCAAAGGAACCATGGAATTGGTGGGTTCCTCCAAAAGAACTGAGAAATAAATAATGCAAAGTAAAAACGTGGTATGGAGGTTGTGGAAGGAATGATGGTTTGCAAGCAGAGAAAAGTGTGGAAAAGAATAGTGGGTCACAGAAAAAATTAGAGTTGGGTTAGTTCCTTTTCATTTCTCATGCCTTTAATTTCTTTGGCTTACTATTTCTTGTTGCTTTTCTGCCCTCGGCATATCCTCAGTGGAAGTAGGGTCAAGAATGTATGGAAAATCTGAATTGTGCAGGCAGTGCTATTCCCTGTGACTGTCTTTGGAAGCAAAAGTTGGACTTTGAAGAAGCAAGATAGGAAGAGTATTGGTGCTTTTGAATGTTGGAGAAGATTTCTGAGAATCCCATGGGCAACCAAAAAAATAAAGAACAATTCTAGAGTTTTGTCGAAGGCTTTCACGGCCGGCATACGATGGCTGGGCACAGAGAGAACTGCTCCTGTCTGTGCTCCTGCTCTCTGAAGATGCCGGTCACAGGTGCTGGCGAAACGTTAGGAAACAAAACTTCAAGAACACGGCCACATAGCCCAGAAGACCCAGACCAGCCAACAATTCTAGAGTTCTCACTCAAGATGGCACAAATGACCACGCTCAAATTATCCTACTGACACATGATGCGAAGACCCAGCTCTCTGGAGAAGGCCATAATGCTGGGAAAGGTAGAAGGAAAGAGAAGAAGAGGACAACCAGCAACCAGGTGGATGGACTCAGTTATAGCAGTGATGGATGTACCCTTGGAAGGTTGGAAGGACTAAGTTGGGGAGAGAGCATCGTGGAGAAAATCTGTGTAGTTGCTAGGAGTCATCACAGACTTGATGGCACTCACTCACTCACTCAATCAATCAATCAATTGTATTTCTATATGTATGAACTGAACCCAAAATAAATGGACTAGCTTTGGTTGGTTTATAGTTCAATATAACTACATATGTGTTACATACCTAACTACATGCTATGCTGAAGACAAAGCAAAAAGAGACTCCTTGGTGATTGTCTTGACCTTGACCTTGACAAGCTAACCCAGGTTAACAGTTGGATGGGAAATCACTAGAAAATCCCACAAATGTAGGCTAGACTGAGAAGTTAAGAGGAGGAGGAGGAGGCGGCAGCAGGGACAAAGCATTTTGACATTGTTGTCAAGAAAAAAGTAGGGAGCAGTTTGTGGGATCAGTAGGAATCAAGTTCTACTCAAGGGAGATTCATCTTCTTTTGGCTGTAGCTGTAACATGCTTTGCCTATGGTTCACTGAACCATGATTGACTCACTTAATCAATCATTTTTCCAGCTTTGCACAAGATATTGAAATACAAACCAAGCAACTGGGCTACGTTTGCGCCAGTACAAAACATCATCAACTAGTTGGGGGTTCATGATGTTGTCCAGGTCAATCTAGGTTCTCTTTGCTGAGTGGCAAGGGAAGGAACATTTTCCTTGAGTTGAGAATGCCAAAATGGGGTGGGGGGGGGGAGGGCTCATCATACTAGAACCATGGGGGAGGGGGAGGAGAGAGTCACAGAGGCCACTCCAACCAGTTTTGCTGGTTTCACAGTTGGTGCTTTTTTTCTCTTCTCCCCCTCCCTCTCTCGCTAGGAATAGAACTAGGTTGTCCCCAGTTTAAGAACGGGTTCCGTTCCCAAGATCTGTCCTTAAGTCGAATTCGTATGTAAGCCGGAGTAGTATTGTATAATGCTGTAATAAATTATATTGTGTAATGAACTTGAACCATTGTGTATTTAATTCAAATTTTGCTACGAAAGGCTCCATTCTTTCGGCTGTAGGGGTCGGCTGTAACCTGGGCATTCTTAACCCGGGGACTACCTGTACAGTATTTATACCAGTGTTTCTCAAGCTCGGCAACTCTAAGATGTGTGGACTTCAACTCCCGGAATTCCCCAGCCAGCCATGCTGGCTGGGGAATTCTGGGAGTTGAAGTCCACACATCTTAAGAGTTGTTAAGCTTGAGTAACACTGATTTACACTAATATGGGAGGTTTTGGGAGCTGGAAGGTACTTTTTGCAGGTGAGGGGGGGACAGAAAAATGCTTTGTTCTAATTTAGCATGGCTATTTTAGGGAGGACAAAGGGCAGCTGCTTCCCAAAATTGCAGTCCCCCCCTCTCCCCATCTCAGGAAACATCTTGTGGCAACACACAGCAGTTCTTATTCAAAAACTCAACCCAAGGAATAACCTGCTGGCAGCTGTTCTGCGCTTGGATCCAGGGGTCCACAAATAGGGTCAGAAAAGTCCAGATGTCAGCCATGACAATGCGATTGAAGCTCTGCCTATTTTTCATCCACCCAAATATCCAAAAGATATTTGCAGCACTCCAAGACCCCAACCCCACAACTTGGTGGATTGATTGATTATGTGCCATCAAGTTGTTTTCAACTCCTAGGGACCACATAGATAGATCTTCTCCATGACAATCTCTCCCTAACCTGTTCGCTCAAATCCCCCAGCGGTGCACCCATCACCCTGTAACTGAGTCCATCCCCCTTGCTGTTGGTCATCCTCTTTGTCTCTTGCCTTCCACCTTTCCCAGCATTATGGACTTCTTCAGAGAGCTGGGTCTTCATATTGATTGATTATCTGCCATCACGTCAGTATTGACTATCAGCAATGGCATAGGTTGATTTTCTGCAGGATGATCTGTCTCCAGCCTGGTCTTTCAAGTCTTCCAACAATGCTTGCATTATCCTTATAACTGAGTCTACCCCTGGCTGCTGGTCATCCTCTTCTTCTCTTTTTTCCACTTTTCCCACCATCAAAGCCTTCTCTAGAGAGCTGGGTCTTCACATAATGTGTCCGAAGTAGGATAATTTGAGCCTGGCCATTTGTCCCTCGAGTGAGAGCTCTCAGCTTGGCAGAACAACCTGTTTTTCACCGGTTTCCTAAAAGCCAGAAGGGGCCCATCATACATCATCCAATTCTAGAAAAGTGACTGAAAGGCATATTTATGTGCCCTGGAAGGTGGCAGCCTCTAATCAAGGTGACATGTAGTAAGTCTGCCTTATGGGATCTTATCGGCAGGCAGATGTTACAGAAGAAGACAGTCTTGGAAATACCCAGGCCTTGCACTGTGAAGGTTTTTAATCAGCACTTTGAATTGCACCCAGAAGCCAATGGGCATGGATTCTTCAGCCACCTCTGATTCTTCTCCCAAGGCTGGCACGTTGAAGTCCCTGAGAACAAGGAGCCAACTCCACAATGAGGTCTAGCAGCTTAAGCAGGGAAACTGCTGTAATACTATGTGGGAATGAAACTTGGGAGACTGGGCCCAGAGATGCTGCCAAGGGAACAGTCAGATAAGAGATAGCCTACCTCACAGCTGGACAGTGGGTGAGGCAAGAGGCTCAGCAGGGACCCTCCTAATTTCTTGGGCTGTAAAGGAGACAGGCGGGGGGGGAGGGATTGTACTTTGAGAATTGCAAGATTCTGTCAACATCGCCTTATAATAAAGTAGAATTAGCCCATCTGGTTGTGATTCCTGTCTGGTCCACCTGGTAAGGCTGACATCAATCTTGTAAGTCTGAAAGTACAATTCTCCCCACCCATGTCTCCTTTACACCCCAAGAAATTAGGGATGGTCCCTTCTGAGCCTCTTGCCCTACCCACTATCCAGCTGTGGGCTCAGCTGCCTCTTATCTGACCGTCTCTTTGCCTAGTCTCCCAGGGTCTTTCCCACATACCATTACACCTTCCCAGCAGCAGGAAAGCTGGTACACAAGCAGACTTCCTATCTTGTTCCTCGAGCCCAGCTTTACCAATACAGTCTCACACCCCGTGATTTGCAGGATGGGGTCCCTTGACGCCAACCAATTATCCTGGCTGGCAACCGCCACTTCACACCCCTTAATGGCTGGTGCAAGACCTAAACACAGAAGGGCACATTTCTGAGAGGGGAAGCCCCCCCCCCCGCTTCCCCCCCAGGTGTTGATAATACAAGCCAGCTCTGCCTTCTCCTCCCTGGTAAGACCTCGAACGAGGCACGCTTCCTTCCAGGCAGCCCTGCCATTCAGCGGCTGGGTGAGTTAAGCAAATGCAAAACCCATCTGGAAATTGGGCTTTGTGGTTAATCCGGCCCTGATCCTATGAGGGAGGGTCTCCCCGTAAGAGCTCATTAGCTGCTCTAGGTTCAAAGAACACCCTCCCGTGTCTTGCTTCTTCCAAGACAGCCTACAAGGTTAGATCGTCCTACAAGCCGGCTTTGTGCTTTTGCAGAGACAGCTGCCCGACAAGATATTTTTTGCCTGAGCTCCGTATCCTGCTGAAAGAGACAGACAGGCTGGCTCTCAGGAGGAGGGGGGGGCAGGCGGTGTCTTGTTCAGCTATGGCTGATGCAGGCCGCTGCAGCTGGGCTCCTACCTCGGCCCTGCCTCCTGGCTGTTTGCATTTCTTCCCCTCTGTGGCCAGCCCAATTAATCCAGCCCTTCCCACTTCTGGGAACCCGCTTGCTCTGGAAGGTAGATCTTCCCAGCAGCTGACTGGCAGTTTCCAGAACTCTAAATCAGAGGCCAAAAATGGATCACCCAAGTCACCAGTGGCTACCTTGGCACCAAAAGAGAAGAAGGAGGCTCCTGGGGGGGACCTGGGCATTGCTTTTGATGTATCCCAGCTGATTTCAGGATATAGGAGGATTTCCCAGACGGTGTGTCTTGGGCAGCTCCTGTTTGGCTCCCGCCCCAGGGTGCCCTGCAGCCTGGCGAAGATGCGAGGAAATGGCACCATGCAAATTTAATAAATAAAATAAATAAATGCCAGAAAGAGAAGCTGAAGTCAAGAAAGACAAAGATCTCAGGAAGGAACTTAACACCTGGGATTAGACATCCCAACAGGCGAAAATGTGGTTGGTGAGATTGGGACTGAGAGGCATAAATCCTGCAGAATTACACAACTATGCATGTTTCACCAACCGAAAGAAGTTGTTTAGTTGTTCTAAACTCCCCATCTTGAATAACAGGCAATTTAAGAGATCCAGGTTCAGATCCTCATATGGCTTATGGCTACAAAGTAAACTTGGGAGAAACTTTGAGCGACCTACCTCGCAGGGTTGCTGTGCAGGTCAAATATGGAGCAAGGACCGAACATCACGTGGAGAGCTGGCATCGTTAGAGAAAAGGCAGAATCCAAAGACAGGGAATGAATGAACAGAAATATTTTCAGAAAGTGGCTAGTGAGGTGGTGACATTAACTAGAGATGGGCCATGTTCACGTAATGGGCTATGCCCAAACAAAGGATTAGCATCATGGAGGAACAATACGGTCTGCTTGTAGAACATGCTGAATTTCAAATTTCAGCTAGTCTGCCCGGCTGTGGGAACCTGGGCTGTGATGGCCGATTTGTTCCCATCACTGGTGCTTTCTTTAGCCTGTCGTAGAACAGCGTTGATGGGGTTTCTGCACCACATTAAGGCCCGCTGAGCAATTTTCTTGCAGCTAGGAACTGCTTTTTCATTTTCTTTTTTTTAGGGGGGGGGCTGCTACAGTCCAAGCATTGCTACTGGTGATATGACCTCGCTGGAATGGCATGGAGATAAATTTTGTGCTGGGGATGTGATGAACTTTGGGGCCATATAAAGGATCTGTAATCTTAAAGAGGCTTGAGGCATCCATTTTACATGCCAACACCCCTCCATGGGAAAAACTGAGCCGTTTTTAAGATGAAAACTCCTCTATACTCCAATGGGCTGTAACCATCAACCTCACCCATTTCAGAGGAGCCACCAAAAGCTTGTTGGGGAACCGCATACAATGATCGACCTCTGTCCTAAGTCACAATGAGCATACTTTTTTTTATTTTAGCTTAGTTCTCATTGTAGCCAGCTGTGACTTCTTGAACAAACCATGGTTAAACTGTGGCACAGTTTGGCATGATGTACCATCAAGCCATTTCCTCACATCAAGGTCAGGTTGCAGGGCACCCTAGGGAGGGAGCAAAACAGGAGCTGCCCGAGACAGGCCTCTTGTCCTCACACAAAACCTATAAAAGGTCAGGAAGCCACAGTCCACACGGAACTTGGTGAAAGAGACTGGTTCCAGGTATACTTTCTCCTTCTTTATTAAATTTGTATATTGAGGGAGACTGGACTGGAAAAAGATGAGCGCGGTTTGAGGATTGGAGAAAGAGACATCAGTAACCTGTGCTCTGCTGATGACACTATTCTGACAGCAAAAAATGAAAAGGGCCCGCAAGCTTTAGTGTAGAAAGTCAAGGAGCATAGTGAAAAAATGGGACTAAAATTAAATGAAAACAGGACCAAAAAATGGGACCAAACTAATGAAAACAGGTAGAACAACCAGTCTTAGAACTAGCAATGAAGATGCAGAAATGGTGGTTTCTGCCTTTTAACATCAACTATCAGCAGTAAAGGTTCCAGCAATAAGCCACAGACTTCTTGCTGTATATACCAACAAAGATCAGAAGCATGCAGGCAATGGTTCTTCCTGTGACAACCTATGGAAGGAAAATTGGACTTTGAAGAAGCAGGACAGAAAGATTATTGATGCTTCTGAACTTGGGGGAGGAGAAGATTCCTGAGAATGCCATTGATAGCCAAGAAAACAAACTGATGGATCATCAAACCAAATCAACCCAGAGTTCTCATTTCAGGTGGCACAAATGACCGGGCTCAAATTATCCTACTTTGGGAGCATTATGTGAAGACCCAGCTCTCTAGAGAAGGCTTTGATGGTGGGAAAAGTGGAAGGAAAGAGAAGAGGATGACCAGCAGCCAGGGGATGGACTTAGTTACAGTGGTGATGGATCCACCATTGGAAGATCTGAAGAACCAGGCTGGAGACAGACCATCCTGGACAAAATCTATATGGCTGTTAGGAGGCAACAATAACATCATGACACATAGTCAATCCTACACATGTTCAGCTCTGTCCTCACCATCTGCATTTCTATCTTTGGGATGCCAAAATAGGCATGCTGGGAGTGGCATGTGACCCTTGTAGAATAAACTAACAAATAAGTAAGATGGTCTGCTTCTTCACAGAAAGACTGTCCTTTGGTGTGCTAATTATTTCCACAACCCTGAAAGGTAAACTGGAGCTGTTGTAAAGAAAAGGCAGTCTAGTTATTAATTTACTCGCTCCATTGGGCTTCCACACCACTCTAAACCCAAAGTCTTCTGAGATATGTCAGAGCTGGATGAATAAGCCTCAAATAAGCCAAAAAGCCCAGTGACAGTGTGGAAACAGACTTTTGAAATCTATGGGAGGGAAAAACAGCAGGGTTGCAGCAAAGAGCAAGGGACAGCAGACCATTCTCCTCTCTCCTCTCCTCTGCCAGAGGGAAATCCAGAGAACTGGAGTGATTCTTGGTCCTTGCAGGCCTCGACTGCCTCTTAGTGGTGTATGCCTGATACAAGCAGGATGCAAAAGGTGGCATTGTATTCCCGGCCATTTTTCTTTCTTTTTTGGCCACTCGATCTATCTGCAGCGCAATCCAAGGGAGAGAGAAAGCAAAAACATTGCTTGTGGCTTACCTAACAGAAAATTGGCCTTTTTCTGTGTGGTTCACAACAAAGACAGACATTACAATAAGATCAATAAAAGAAGGCAAGCGCAATGAAGCGAGGGGTCTCGTTCTCCCTGGCCAAGGGCCTGGGTGAAGACCCAGGTCTTCACAGCTCTTCTGAACAACGGCAGAGTGGGGGCCATACAGATCTTGGGGAGGATCCCTGTTCCAGAGGGTAGGCACTGCTACAGAGAAGGCACACTGCTGCGTTCCCGGTAGATGGCCTTGTTTAATCGAAGGAACCTGGAGCGTGCCAACCCTGCAGGATCAAATCAGCTGAGGAGATATAATGGAGACAGGTGGTCCCTCAAGTAACCAGGCCCTGTGCCTTGGAGAGCTTTATAAGTAACAACTGGCACCTTGAATTGCATCTGGAAGCAAACCAGCAACCAGTGCAGCTCGCGAAGCTGCATACTGAGGCACTCCCACCACTACTCACACTGCCGCATTCTGGACTTTTTGTGAAGAAATTACATAGAGATGTCCATAAAATCATCAGAAGTTGAGCTCAATTGGTAGCAGCCTTGGCTGTCCTCAAAAAACTAAACAAGGCCAATCTGGAAAACACACCAAAAAACCAGGCAAAGCTTCCATCGTATCATCACAGTCACCATCCTGACTTTTTTGAACACACCTTGTGGATACCCCGGCGAATGCTCAGCAGTGCCATCTTTTGTTGACCCTGACTTTGTGTGCGCCCACTAGTGCCAAATTGATGGTTTGGAGCTATTCGTCTGGACCAACCAAGGTTTATGATTAGCTGGCATGTCAGAATCAGAATCCACGGTCTGAAGAGCCAAAGAGAATGATTGTCAGCCCTTCGAGGCTGGCCAGATCAAGAAGCAGAGATTGCAGAGATTTCAGAAATGCTACTTTATGGTTGTAGGGTATAATAGCAGAGTTTTGAAAACCAGCCCAAGTTTCTCTCTGTCTCATCTTGTACTAAACAAGGCAAGAATATTCTGACTTTCTCACACTTCCTTCAATCTTTGGACAGCATAATTTCTGGTCCATGTCCCTCCTTAACGGTTCTTTCATTCCTTTCCCCAAAACAATTGCTTTATAATGATTCAGCACACCAATGGTCTTGGAGATGAAGCGAACTGGACAGAGGACATTGGAGAACCCTCATGATCTCTGAAGTGAAGCAGAGATTCAGGAGTAACATATGTTCACACAGGACTAAAATGTGGTTGGCTTGGTTGCAGCTTAGTGTATCACAGGAGTCCAGGCATGGTGGGGTGGTTTCACCCAACCCTCTGAACTGCAAATTAGCCAGCACATCTTAGCCTAGTATGTTGGCTACATCAAAATATGATTTTTTTTCTTTGCTGTATGAATCCAGTGTTTTGTAAATTAGGCTTTAAGATCTAGCATGGTGTGCGAACCCAACCAAATGTAATTTATTCGGTAGACCGGGGTTATGGACATTCTGCCTTAATGTACTCTGTAAACAAGCCAAAAAGAGCTTTGCTAGACAAGTCTTTCAGCCTTTGAAACCTGCTGTTCTTCAGGTATGTTGGGCTTTGAGTTCTATAATCACTAGGTTAGCAAAATCTGGTGGGTTGAAATCTCTCACATCTGGAGAGTACCACGTTGTAATAGATTAGTCTATAGCAGTGTTTTACAAACTTGGCAACTTTAAGATGGGTGGACATCAAGTCCCAGAACTCCCACTGGCTAGGGAATTCTGGAAGTTGAAGTCCACCCATCTTAAAGTTGCCACGTTTATAAAACACCAGTCTATAGAATTGCACTCTAGTTTCTGTAGTGAGAAATTAGTGCTTCATAACAAGTGTCATCTGCAAAAATATCCACAGCCACTAGATGGCAGCCAAGAAATGTAAAAAAATGCTATCTTTCCGCTGCCATCTAGCTTCTGTCCAAATCTTTACAGCCCAGATACCATATTATTTATCTAATAAATTAATCTGCGAACAACTTACCAGGATTTGAGAGACATAAAAGCTACCCTCTCATCCTTCATTATAACTTCCTCTAGGCAGGGCCTGTGCTCTGCCACTCTGTTTTATTCTTCCTTTAAAAATAAATAAAAGGTTTTAGTTCTCAAGGTCTGGAAAAGGATGGTTTTAAACAGGAAGCTGGCCTATACAGAGTAATCTGGCATGTTGTATGAATCAGGCCATCACATACTGTGTTTTCTTACTTAGCATGTTGTACGAAACCAGCTGAATGTGTTTTATTCAATAGACCACGGTTAACTGAATCATGAGTTAATATGGGCGAACCCAGTCAGCAAGTTTCAACTATCTAAAGATTAAAAGTGTCCCCAGCAGGGGGCAGCCCCTGGCGAAACAATCCCAGGGTTGTTGGTTAGTCTTGAAAATGCATCCTGGGATAAAACAGTGTCAGATCAATTCTGGATTGTGGCTAAGAAAACAACATGGATGCATCCGTACAGTTAGCAGGTAGAGTCAAAGGAGACTTTATCCTTTAGAGTCAGAAATATGATTAAGTTCACAAATCACCACTGTGTATTGCATAAACCTCCACTCGCTGAGTTTGCCCATTCAGGTTAAATTTTAAACCATGATTCTCCAACCTCAATGGCCAGAGGCCAACAGAATGTTAATCCAAACAAACAACAGGTTTGTGAATCCAGCCTGAATCTGAAATATACAGTCTAGCTTCCCTTAAACTCTCAAAGGAAAGAAATACAGGTGTTGCATTACATCATGCCCCCAAGATTTTATCTGACTTCCAACCCCCTTCTTGAGAGGGTAAATTTCTCTATTTGTGCATAATGTGTAAAATGATATACAGCAGTGTTTCTCAACCTTGGCCACTTTAAGATGGGTGGACTTCAACTCCCAGAATTCCCTAGCCAGCCATGCTGGCTAGGGAATTCTGGGAGTTGAAGTCCACCCATCTTAAAGTGGCCAAGGTTGAGAAACACTGGTATGCGCAGTCTATAAAATAAAACACCACATTCTGGATGGGATTTTCAGTTTTTATTTGATTTCCCCGCAGAAATGTATCTGGCTTCATACATCTGATGGATCTCAGGAAGGATGAACCTGGTTATGTACTGCCTTCTAGTGGTCTGTGTAACCTGTGTCTGCCAATCCAGGAACTTTTCTTCCTCTGTTTTCAACTCTGCATTACATCACTGGAAGGAGATGAAGGCATGCATGACCACGTCTGTACAGTGTGTGTGCATAAGCAGGTCAGATTGTGCATCCTCGCCAATCGATGCAGCCCTTGGCAACAAGAACCAGTGTTCACCCTAACAGGCAAAATTCTCCCTCGCCTTTGCCAATCCAAACACGGCCATTCAAGCCAACAGGCGAGAAAAGAACCCGGTTTAGCCCACTGGTTCTGGAGCTGCTGAAAAAGCCACAAGAAGCTTTTTTTCCCAAGGAAAGCCCCTTTGAAAATCCAAGCTGAAGTGTAGCCCCGGATGGGCTGGATACATTGCTGAGGTTTCACACTTGCTAAATTTAGTGTCCAGGGTTACAGATCAGGAAAACAGGGCAGAGGAAGGTGAAGAAGGAAGGAGTTTCTGCATGTTGTGGTTGACAGTGGCTTTCAGCATCACAAGTAGAGAAAGATCTTCCTCTTCTCCTATTCCCTGGCTTTTTGAAGTGGTGGTGCTGAGGACTGAACGGAAGACTTTCCACAGGCAAACTGGTGCCCTGTGATTAATGTTAAGATGCTTTTCTGCTAAACATCTTTTCCAGGCACTAATAATAACAACAACATCTGGCAAAACTTACCTGATCATGAAAGATCCAACAAAAGGGGCAGCACCAGGCAACTACAGGCCAATTACCTGCTTACCGACGACTTTCAAATTGCTAACTGGTGTGGTAGCTGATGCAGTCCAACAGCATCTAGTTGAAAACAAGCTCTTTTCATCTGAGCAGAAAGGAAACTGCCCAAAGAGGAGAGGGACAAAAGATCAGCTCCTAAATGACCAGATGATTTTGTAAATCTGCAAGAGAAGGAAGACCAACTTGAATGTAGCTTGGATTAATTACAAGAAGGCATTCGACTCCCTGCCACATGATTAGATAATCAAGTGCCTAGAAATAACAGGAGTCAGTAGAAACATCAGAAGCTTTGTGCAAAGATAAATGGCACAATGGAAGACCCAGTTGCTGGCCAATGGTGATAGACCAGGAGAGGTTAATATCAAGAGAGGAATCTTTCAAGGAGACTCACTATCACCACTGCTGTTTGTCATTGCATTGATTCCTCTGCCAACAATACTGAACAAGTCAGGCCATGGCTATCAAACATCAAAAACATCTGCCAGGTTATCCCACCTCCTTTACATGGACGATCTGGAGCTGTCTGGAAAAACACCATCTGAAATAGAATCGCTGCTCAACACTGTCCGAATATACAGCCAAGACATTGCAATGGAGTTTGGACTGGACAACTGTGGCACCCTTACCATCAACAGGGGAAAAATAGTGAAAACTGAAGGAATCAAGAGGCCCAATGGAAATAACATCAAGAGTCTGGATGAAAAAGATCTCTACAAATACCTGGGCATCCTTCAAGCTGACAACATCAAGCACACTGAAGTCAAGAAGAAGGTTAGTGGTGAATACATCATGAGAGTGAAGAAGATCTTAAAGTCCAAACTCAGTAGAGGAAATACCATCAAGGCAATTAACACCTGGGGAATTCCAGTTGTTAGATACACAGCTGGAATAGTGGACTGGACTCAAGCAGAACTAGAAGCCCTGGATAGGAAGACCAGAAAAATAATGACAATGAATCATGTTCTTCATCCACGTAGCAATGTTGACAGACTCTACTTACCAAGGAGCATTGGTGGGTGTGGAATGTTGCAAATTCACCAGACAGTTGAAGAGGAAAAAAGGGCATTGGAAGAATATCTGAAGGACAGTGAAGAAGATGCACTGAAGCTAGTACACCAAGAAGGCTTACTGAATACTGAAGAGACCAAACTGGCCTACAAGAAAGACCAAATGAAGAACAGAAAAGAGACATGGTAAGGCAAAGTATTACATGGCCAGTACACAAAAAAAGTAGCAGACAAAGCAAATATCAAGAAGACCTGGCAATGGCTAAGAGCAGGAAAGCTGAAAAAAGATATAGAGGGGCTAATTCTGGCTGCGCAAGACCAAGCCTTAACAGAAGAACAGAACAGCAGCATTGAGAAGACAGCAACAGACAGCAAATGCTGCCTCTGCAAAGAAGCTGAAGAAACAGTGGACCACCTAGTTAGCTGCTGCAAGAAGATTGCACAGACTGACTACAAACAACAGCATGACAAAGTAGCAACAATGGTGCACTGGAATATCTGCAAAAAATACCACTTGCCTGCAAGCAAGAACCGGTGGGACCACAAAACAGACAAAGTAATAGAAAATGAAGAAGCAAAAGTTCTTTGCCACACAACACCCCAGACTTAACAATTGTTGATAAGAAAAACAAAAAAATCTGGAGAGTGGACACTGCAATACCTGGAGACAGCAGAAGAGAAGAGAAAGAACTAGAGAAAATCACAAAATACAAAGACCTGAAAATAGAAATAGAGCGACTGTGGCAAAAGAAAGCAAAGTTAGTACTAATAATAATAGGCACCTTGGGTGCAATCCCAGAACATCTGGAGCACCACTTGAAGACCCTCGGCATTGACAAAATCACCACCAGTCAATTGCAAAAGGCAGCTTTACTTGGAACAGCTTATATCCTGCGATGATACCTTTAGCCCCATCACACAACATCTGCCTATTCCAGGTCCTTCGGAAGGACTTGATAGGTGGATAAAAATGCCAAATCCAGTCTAAACATCTGGCTGACTGTGCAACAACAACAATAATAATTGATTAAACTTGTATGCCTCCCGATTCTGGGTAGCTCTCACAACAATCAAAGAAATTACAATATAATCCAATTATATTATATCATACAATATAAATTATAATAGAATCTGTAATTTGCTTAATAATCTTGATAATTATTTATAAGAAATCATGTTTAGGATCGGGAGTGAATCAATTGCAGCCACCCCAATTCATGAAATGTCCATTCCTATTACATATTATAAATATAGGTATAGTGACCATATGTCCTTTATTTCAGAAAACTGTCCTTTAGATTTATTTAATTCAATTATTTACTTCCTTGGTTTTGCTCTTAAACTTTCCTTTGTAAAGCAAAGTTATAAACATAAACAACTGTTCTTGTATCCTTATGAACCTCTTTCAGATTTGCCCCTTTTTCAGGTTTGTCCTTCATTTTTTCCGAGAAAATATGGTCACTGTAGTTAAGGAGTATCCAGCCTTAATTATCTGTAAAGTCATTAAAATCAAGTGAGTGCGATTTCCATGAATTAATTGAACTCATGGTTAAAGTTAATCACGAGGTACTGACATCATACTGATTTCAGGGCTTGGTTTCATACAAGCAATAAACCATAATGAGTATGTCTGAATGCCACACTTACTTATAATGAATATAACCATATTTACACAATAAACCCCATTTATTTATGTTGCTTATTTTTATTTGTTATTACATTTGGATACTGCCCGACTCCAACCAACTCTGGTGTTGTTTCTGGTGTTGCAACCCACTGTACCATACACTAACCTCGCAAGCTGGGTTGATGGTGCAGACCACATTAAAGGTTAGGCTTGGGAATTACTCCTTGTGACAGGGAGACCCTCATTTAGGGAATGGTAGGGTTATAGGCTAGACTGGGAATCCAAAAAGCATTCCAGAATCACAAACCGGATCCATGCTGTTTCCCCCCCCCCAAAAAAACCGTGCGGGAGCATGACTCAGAGACTTAATTTTGCCCAAAGCGAAATGAAGAAGGTTGCTCATAATTGTGCTGCAATTGATATTAGAATAATGGTTTTAATTAAATTATTTTTGTTGTTATGGTTATTTTGTTGTATTGCTTTCAACTTTGCATGCCTCTCAGAATCATGCACCGTATGTGAGATGGGTGGCTCTATAACTTTACCCAATAAATAAAATAAGAATATAGGTGTGTCCTCACACACTCTGCGAATGCCTAATATAATCCGGATTTTGTTTTAGCATTTTGTGTGACCTCAACTACTGGGTTTGGGAAACCACCATCCATGGTTTAGTGTATTGTTTAGACACAATGATTTATTCCATAAACCATAGTTAAGGATTCCCAGACCTAGCATGATGTGTGAACAGGATAACGGTTTCTTTCCCATCTCAATCCACCCTGTCGATTGGGCTGATACAACATACTGAGCCATAATGACGGTGGTTTGGCTTTGGCTTAGTGTATTGTGTGAACCCAAGTAATGGCTAGTTTGATAAACTATGGTTCAACATGTAGTGTGCACACAGCCCTCGTTTCTCTGGAGCCGTCTCGCCAAATGCATTGCGGTCCAGACGAGTTGACCAACCACACCCCATATTGCTAGCCCTCGTGCCCACGGAGGTTAATCCAGAGGGCACCAGGTTGGAGAAGGCATCTCCGGAGCGGCGGCCTCCTCCGTCGCCATGACAACCCCTCCATCTACTGCATTCTACCCCCACCTCCCAACCGGTATTCCCCTGCGCCCCGCCTCCCTCCTCCATCAAGCCCGTCCCCTTCCCGCTTTCCTCCAGTCACCGCCCTCTACTCTGCACGGGGGACCGCCTAAGAGGAATATTTGAGCCAATCAGAGAAGAAGGGAAGGGAAGGCATGGTGAAGAAAAAAGAACGCGCGGGGAGGAGAGGGGAGTCCCGTAGCCGGCTTGCCGCCGCGGCTCCGCCCCTTTTTTCCGCGCGCGCATGCGCGAGGGAGGAGCCGGTTGAGCGTCAATGAGGGCGCGGGGGAAGAGGGGGAGGTAAACAAAATGGCGGCGGCGTGTTAGCTGCGGCGGCAGGAAGGCAAGGAGAGGGCGAGGGGGTTTGACGTTGGGAGAGGTGGCCCCCCACCGCTGCCACTGGGTGGAGAGGCAACCCCGGTTTCCTCCGTAGGCCCCGCGGGGAGGGATACGTGAAGAGCAGCTCCCTCTGCTGGGTCTGCCTGCCTGCCTCCCAGCTGAGTGAGGCATCGCGGCCTTCTCTTTCTTGAAGGGGGGCGCGCAGGGGGAGCCTTTAGGGAAGGCCCCACATTGGAGAGAAGCCCATCCCTGTCGTGGCGTTCAGGCGAGTGTATATGTGACAGGGAGGTCGGGGGCTTCTCCGTGGGGAAAGGTGGGCGGTGTGTATGTGTGTGTGCTGAGAGGGGTAGGAGCAGAGAAGGAAAAAGAGTGTTTCTGTTCATTTCATGGAGGTGGGAAGAATGTGGTGTCCGTTTCTTTGCTCCAGATTGAGTATGAGGGTGTGCTTAGAAAGATAGGTATCTATTGGACCTCTCTGTGTGTGGTCGGTGAATTGACTTCCTTGTTTTGGGGGAAAGGAGACCCTTCTCAGGAAGGAAATATTTTTACTTGCCCTTCAATTTCATGTGTTGTAGATACTCTCTGTTTGTGTGTGCCTAGAACCTACAATTATCCCCCATTTCTTTTTTGTGGGAGATGCCCATTAATGATCCTTCTTGAATAAGACAAACCTTTCACTGGAATTAGAAAATTATAATGAAAAGTCCCTTAATTGGTCTCTTTCTGAATGGGATGGATGGCAGCTAACAATCATTTTTAAGGCAAAAAACCCATTATTTTTACATTCTTCAATTTTTAAGAATTCCTTCATTGGACCTCTCTTTTGCAGACGTAAAAGTATAATACTTTTCTCAAGTTTTTCCTCTTTCTGCTTGGGGAAAGATGGGCATTCTCCCTTTTGGGGGGGCTTTAGGGTAAGTGTGCATTTTGAATTTAAGGAACCTTATGCTGCTGATTTCCCCTGTATCCACCCAATTGTAAAGGAAGTAACTCATTGAGTGATTTTTTTAGAGGGTAGTTATATCTCCTGCTAAGCTGAGTTATAAGAAAGTCTTACTAAGAAAAGGGGATATCTCACTGCCTTAAACTTGGGAAAGGAAACCTTGTTTAAGGGCGTCTTTTAGTGGTAATATTGATCTGATTGGCTTGGGGTATTAAGAGTCTGAAAAAAACATTGAAGAAAGATGGCAGGTTCAATTTCCTTATTCATATTTTTCCCATGTGTTTGACAGGTGCCTTGCTTTCTGAATGTCAGTTTAGGGGAACACTACAGTGTTTAGAGTAGGAGCTAGTTTCTTTTTGTTGTTTCCTTTTCACATGCTAGGAATAGTTTTTCCTTGATGCTCAAGTTCTATTGATGTCATTTTTCAGTATTTAGCTTGAAAAGAAATGAAAGTGTGTGTGTGAGAGAGGGGGATTATTATTTTCAGTAGCAAGAAAGGCCAGGACCAAGGCATTAATAAATAATAAATCTGTTCTGAGATGTGCTTAGTAAAGTTGGATTTATGGATTGATGGTTTAAAATATAGATTTTCGCCAAATTAAAAAGCTCAGAAGCTCTTTGCCTTTTCCAGGATAGTTACTTAATCTGGAGGAGTGTTATTCAAGAGACCTTAATCACAACCGTTTCCATTTATGGTGGGTCCCTAGTTCTGGGAAACTTGAGTAACGTTTGCACTGCCTGCCTGCCTTGATACCTGAAGCAGTGGGGTGACACATCATGTGTCAGGTAGACCCCAGGTGGTTGAAGGATGCCCCTTACTAGATACAAAAGGCCTCGAACCTTTGTTAAGGGTGAAAAAGAAGCAGTTAAAATCAGTATTGAAAATTCCTTTAAAGAGACTTGGTTTCAGCTTCCCAACGGCTGAGAGGATCCTTGACACAAGTTGTACCTGGGCGGTGAGAGCAGCAGAAGTCGTGCCTCGATTTTTCACATCACAGTTTGGAAACAGGAGCTGTCATTCCTTGCTAAGCAATGGCACACCCTTAAAAATAGCAGTTTGATGTTTTGATTTCAAATGTGGAAAGTCTTTCGAAGATGACTTAGGTCTCAAGGAAAAGAATAGTTTGGACTTACTAAGGAAGACAAACTGATTTCAAAGACTTGGAGTAGCAGAACAAGATCAAAAAGTTAAAGCTAATTGTAAATTGAGCAAACAACTGCATTGATTTCTTCCCCTGTATGCATGCTCTTTAAAAAGAGGCACTGTAAATTGGAATGAGGTGCTGGATCTCTGTAGGATCCTCCTAAGTTGATGGAAAAGTTCTCATAGGTTTTTACTTTTCATTTTAAGTTAAAACTGTACAGTCTTTTGAAAAATTATTACTTGCCTCCACTGAACCCATTTTTTCCAGTCAAAGACTTTGGGCACAAGAGAGCATTGGGTGTATCAAGAACTGGATTTATAAAATATTTTTGCTTGGGGGGAGAAAACGAGATGGATCTAGATGAGCCCCAGCAGTTGGGCATGTTTGTTGAAGGTGAATTGATGTCAGTGGGCATGGACACTTTCATCCACCGTATTGACTCTACAGAAGTAATCTACCAGCCTCGGCGGAAAAGGGCCAAGCTCATAGGCAAATACCTGATGGGAGACTTGCTTGGGGAAGGGTCTTATGGCAAGGTCAAGGAGATGCTGGACTCTGAAACCCTCTGTAGGAGAGCTGTCAAAATCCTTAAGAAGAAGAAGCTGCGTCGGATCCCCAACGGAGAAGCTAATGTTAAAAAGTGAGTGTTTGGGGGTAGTTGGAGACTGCAGTTACAAATACTTTCTGAGGCTTGCTTAATATGTTACATTTCCAAAATAGTGTCTATACCTACAGATGTGAAATGTGAAGGAGAAAAAGCAGCTGCTGGAGAATATTATAAAAAATTACAGTGGTCCCTGTGAAATAGCTATTAGAGTTAGTGGTTGGGTGAGAGTAATAATTATTTTGTGGTTGCTAGATTTAGATTTTTTGTTCAGAAAGAGACTTCTGAGTGATGTTAAATATTAACATCTGTCAGTCACACCTTGTTAGTCTCTAAAATGGGAGGAGGGATTATGAATAAGAAAGGGATGCCAGAAGACACTTTGTTGAATAGCATTCCAGAAACAGTTAAATGAGGATTTGGCATATGTTGTATCCCCCTGGGGTTGCACACGTGCAGTTCCCTAATCCTGCTAGGGCCATACATACCAGGTTATCTAGGTTCCAAATTAAAATTTGAAAATAGAAATGTTTTCCTATTGCCATGTTTGTCTCTTTAAAAAAGGCAATGTTTTATCACCAACATCTTTACAAATGCAGGTTAACTTTTCTGGACCAGAAGTCTTGATCATAGAAAGTCTTGATCATGGAATAATGATTGCCAACATCTTTTTCCCAGTTTTACTTTCTGGTGCTATTTGGTACATCCTGAATAAATGAGAAATCCTAGCCCTTCCAGTGATAACCAGAAATGACAGAAGGAAATGAGAGGACTGAAAGTGTGGATTTGTTGAGCATATCAAACCAGCTCAATTCAAAATTGTTTTAAAATCACTGCTTTTTGATGGACTTGATTTAGTGTTTAAATGACTGTCTTGTTGAACTGACTGGTGGCAGTAAATAGCATAAATGAACCTAAAAATACAATAAAATCCAATTCAAACGTAACATTCACAGTGTGATAAAGTGGTGAAATTGATAACTGAAGCACCAACCTTAGCGTAGTGGCAAATTATAACCCAAAGGCTCCCCAGCAGAGTTCTGTTTTAACTGCCTTCCAAAAGGATGCAGGATAGGTGCCAGTTGAGTCTCTCAGAGAAGGCCTTTCTACAGGGTGGTGGCTACCCTAGAGAACCATTGTCTCTGGGCTGCCAGCCCTCTTACATCTATAAAGAAGGTGAATATCCCCATCCAGAATGGATAGGCCAGTTTGAAGGATAGGCCTAAGATACGAAGTAACCAAGCAGTATAAGGCTTTTTAAGCTAAGGTCATCACTTGAAACCTATAGGAAGCCAGTTCTTTACCCAAAATACAAGTATAATATTACTGTAGTATACTCATACAAGCTTATGCTTAGAGCCAGTTTGGTCTAGTGGTGAAGGCACCAGGCTAGAAACCTGGAGACTCTGAGTTCTAGTCCAGCCTTAGGCATGAAAGCCAGCTGGGGCCAGTCCCTCCCTCTCTCAGCCCAACTCCTGCTTCTGGTAGGCACAGTCTGTGCACCAGCCAGAGCTGGGTGAAGGTCTCCTTTCTAGGAATTGCTCTTTGCGGTTGACTAGAACGTCAGACAAATCTGTGGTGCTTGCTTTAGCTGCATGCTTTACATTGCTGAGTTATTCTTTGCAGCAGTATTTCCCAAGCAATACACTGAATCCTCTGAGGGATTCTTGTGCTGGCATCCAGAAGTTAAACACTCAGGTTTGGAATGCTCTATATTCAGAAACATTTTGTGTAACATAGCTCACTCTAATTGCCAAAAAAATCAGGAGTCTGGTAGAACCTTTTGTGGCTAACAAAATTTATTAAAAGACATAAGGTTTTTAAATTAAATAAATAAAATAGTGTAAGCTTTGTTAAACTTAAGCTTAGCCACTCTATAGATCTGATGAAGTGAGCTCCAGCTCATGAAAGATTATGCCTTTTAATAAAAGTTGTGAGTTGGAAAAGGTGCTACCAGACTCCTGATTTTTGCCACCCTAGACTAACATGGTTCTCCTACAATATCTGATTGGCCAGGCACTCTGAAACCAGCTGGCTATGCTTGGTGTATAAATACCACAAGCATCTATCTGTCCTTGTATGCTATACCTTTGTACCTTCTTTGCAAGTTCCCATCTCCAAGAGTTGGCCTCTGGGACTTGAGTCAGAATCGGAGAGCAGCTATTTTGATATAGTAGCCTCTGGTTGTAGCTTGACTCTAATTTTTTTAAAAATTTGGGAAATACAGCTGAAATGAGGCATGCCCTTTTCTACCTATCCTTGGGAAATAGTTCAGCGCCATTAGGGGTCAGTGCAATCAGGATAGCTTGTTGCACAGAACACTGCTGCTGCCGCGCCACCCCCACTCCCACTGTCACCATTCTTGAGATTCAAAAGGCCATAGAGCTATTTCCCTGACTTTAAATGGATAGCAATATAGTTGGAGTAGTATAGTGGCTTTTTTGTGATGGGGAAGGGAGATTGTGAGTTTTTCTTGCAGAGAAGAGTGACAGAAAGTACAAGCACTGCAGAGATATGGAAGAGTTTGGCTTTACAAGAGGATACATGAGGTTGCTGGAAGGTCTCCCCACAGGGCCAGTAATAATAATAAAATGTATATGCTGCCTGCCTGCCAATGGGCTTCTCTGGTTGCTTTTTCTTCTAAAATCTGAAAGCTCATAAGTTCCCTGCTGCATTTGTCCTCTTTCCCAGAAATGAAACTCGACTGTAGGTAGTCCTCGGTTAACAACCATTCATTCATCAAGTGTTCGAAATTACAGTGGCACTGAATGAGGAGACTTATGGCCAGTCCTCGAAGTTGTGGCTGTTGCAGTATCCCCACAGTTACATGATCATGATTTGGGCGCTTGGCAACCGGCTCACAATTACGATGATCGCAGCATCTCGCAGACGCACAATCGCTATTTGCAACCTTCAGTGCTGGCTTCTGACAAAGTCAATGGGGAAGCCAGCAGGAGATCGCAAATGGAGATCATGTGATGTCGCACCTAATGACCACAACTGGAGCTGTCACAACTGTCGCCGTAAGTTGGTGTGGTCATGTGACATTGTGCTTTACAACCGCATCACTTAGTGACAGAGTTCCTGGTCCCAATTGCCACTGTTAACCAAAAGCTACCTGTTTCCATCCTCTAATCCAGTGTTGTCCAAACTTGGCCACTTTAAGATGAGTGGACTTCAACTCCCAGAATTCCCCAGCCAGCCATGCTCTAATCCCTCTTGCTGCAGCTCTTAGCATTTCTGCATATTCCTGAGCTAAGGAAGCTCACTGTCCTTATGTTGAGGAGCCACTAACCTATCCATGACTTTAGCTGTCTGATCAAGGTGCCCTTTGCAAACGATACTCATGGCCTCCATTTACACAGTCTGATAAAGCTTACCGATCTTTAATTGGTTAAAAGCAAGACAGCAGGTTGACTGATGGCCTGCTGCAAGCTCAGGGGTTTATGGCTGCTGCTGTTTCCCCCTGCCTGCCTGACTGATGCAAAGCCTCATCTACTGTAACTATTTTGTGAGGGTCATCATACACTGAATCTTATGTTTGGAGTGCATTATACTGGTCTGCAGAGGTTTGATAGGGTGATAATCTTGGGTTAGGAACTGAATTCCACAGATTCATGCTTTCTCAGTCTAAAATTCTAGAAGAGTGGCAAAAGACATGTCATTGTTTAGTTTGCTCCTTGGGGAGGTTACAGAAGACCTTATGGTCCTTTCTTCCAGATCTTCTTTCCCAGCATGGAAATCTGCAATCTGAGGCAGAGTTTGGGGGTAACTTTGCCCTATAGGACAGCCATCCAGGTGAATTGATCTGGAATTCCCAAAAGTCCCAGCCAGCATAGCCAAAGGAAGTCTGGGCATAGTTGTCCAGCATAGGTTGGAGAACTCTGATCTGTGCAGACTGACAAAAACGTGGTGCTTTTAACTTTGACTAGGCCCTATTTTTTCCTTTCCAAAATTAACTCTGAGTAAATGCCAGTGTTTTCCCTATTGCACAGCTTCCCTGTTGTCACCCAGCAGGAAAGTAGATGCAAATATTTTTGAATAAATAATTAGGCTGGTTTTCAAACCTTATAATGCGTTTCCCTAAATTAGGATCAACCAACCTGCTAGGATGCTCTTGAAGCATAATTAAAGGCAGTGGTTTTTAACTTTGGACTTAACTCCACTCTGATTGCTTGCTCCTGCTGTCGGGACTAGAATAAAACTGCAGGTTTGCTATGCAGCTAAGCACAAGGTGAAGAATCCATGCCTCTGTGCAGAAGAATACTTTGTTCCTCCTTTTGCTGATACTTTAAATAAAATGGGCACCACTTTGCAAACTAATTCCTACTACTAACTAAAATCATCTGGGGAGCTACTTATCACTTCAGTGTGGAGGGGGAAATTTTTCCTGGCTATATAATGTTGATTCCACTGAGCAAAGGGCGATGACCTTCAGACGTGCATAGAGATAGATATGCAGAATCTTGGCTGTTTCCTGTGTTTGTATGCTGGATAGGTGAAGGGATATTAACCCTATCTTCCTTGACATGGGTAACTCATAGATATGCAGTCATAGTAATTGGTAATGTACAGGGGTGTGCAAAACATCTTGAATTCAGATTTTTTTCATGTTCAGAACACTGTTTTAAATGCAAAACGGCTGTTTTAAATATAAAATACGGCTCTTTCATCATTTTGGAAGTGTTTTAAGCTCAAAACACTATCAAGTTCATTGAAATAGACTCCATTTCATGCTTGAGACCGTTTTGTCACCCTTAAAAAAGCTATGTTTTAGAATCAAAAGGGGGTTGAATTTGAAATGTTTTGCATACCCTTTGTAATATATCCTAGCATGAAAATGAAATCATAGAGAGAGATAATGAGTTCGTTCCCTTTGACCTGTGCAATTGATTTGCACATATGTGTTAGGAAAAAAAAACTTCTGGCTCATATGTGCTAAATTTTATTGTGCTTGGTTCCTCCACCCTGGCTTTTTGTGGTGCTCTTCCAAATTGTTTATGCTAGTGTGTTCTAGTTATGTCAAGGGCTCCCCTGTAAAGTGTGACAAAGGACTGTGTTTCCCTTAATTAGATATTAAGAACTGTGGCAAGTCTGAGATGTGAATGGTTGGGTTTTGCCCAAATGTCTGCATGATAACCACTGTCATCGTTTCTGTGAAGGCCTAATTAAATCCTGCGCTTCTGTCCCCCCAGCCTCGTGGGAAATTAGAACTGCCCTTCTGTTAGCTTTATATCCTGCTTTTCCACCAATGAATGGAGTGGAAGGCATGAGCAATAAATAAATGTAACTAAAAATGTGATTAAAGCACATTAAAATACAATGAATTTAAGAACCATCACCACCACCCCACTCAGTATTTAATGGCCTCCCTTAATTTTTTTTTTTTTCCTGATTTGGTGGGGGAATAAAAAAGGAAGCTAACCTGGTATCCCTTAGCAAAGGTTTCCAGAACTGAAAGAAAATTTCAAATATATTTTCTTGCATTCTTCCCAGACATACCACTGATGATAGCGGGACTGGGAGAAGAGTTTTTCCTGAGAGGCCTAAAGTCTGTAGCCTCCTAAGAAAAAATACTGTCTTCCAGATAGTTTTATCGATCATGACCAATTGTTGTAGATCACTCCCATTGTTCTTGGAAAGAGGCCTGTAGCCAGTGATTTTAATGTGGGAATTGCATGTTTCCTGTAATTGTCACCTCTCAAAAGTCAAGCTGAAGTATTCTCAATCAGCTGAAGCTTCCCAGAGCTTTTCAGGGACTGCTTCCCCAACCCTATCTCAGCTGCTGCCAACCCTGCTGTGTCTGTCTGCAACAACCCCAGGTCTTCAGACTAGAATTATATCAATGTTGGATCAGACCAAATGCCTATGTAAATCAGCATTCTGTTTTAAAGTCGTCAGGTAGGTGACTACAGGAAGCCTTGAATCCGGATCTAAATACTGAGGTAATAATTGTATATTGGAGGGTTTTTATGCGTGCAGGATAATTTTGCTTTCTAGAGTTCTGTCATGAAGCATGACATAGTAGCATGTCCACAAAACCAGTCCTCCATCAAGCCAGTGGTTTTCAAACATATTTACACATCTGCTGGGTATAAATCCTGTGTACTTTCTGCTGCTTCCAAAAATGTGGGGTAAATTATTGTCTGGTAGAATATGCCAATCTTCCCTGCTTATTTTTTCTGGGAATGATGAGCGCTGTTCACAAGGCTTCTTTTATGCAAGCCTGAACAGAACAGTCTGTTTCCACTTGAAAATAAACCTTATGGGCAAATAAGGGAAAAGATTGCAAGCACCTCTCTGATAATCATCAAATAGTTCTAGAACAGCAGTTCTAGGTTTGGATACAGCTTAGAAAAGCTCTGTAACTAAGGAACCAGTGCTGAATGTTCTAGGCCAATGATGATGAACCTTTTGGGTTCGGCATGTCAAAAATTCAGAAAATGCCTAACTTGACTCTGCTGGTGTGTCACCCCCCTCCTCGAACAAAAGAGAAACAATTATTTACATATTCATTTATTTAAAAAAATACAGTCCAATCATGTGTGCTGCTATGTATTGTATAAAGAAACGTCAAATAATTACAAAAATAAAATATGAGTAAAACAAATTCAGTTTCTTTGGTAACTCCAACAGGGAGAATAGTTGTTGTCAGATGTTGGTGAACACTGGCATGTCACCCAAAATGTCTTGGTGTATCACCTTTGACACGCATGTCATAGGTTCGCCATCACTGTTCTAGGCATTTATTTGCCTATCAACCTGAAATTCCCCTTCGTTGCCATTTCCATTTCACCTTAGAGCAGGGTTTCTCAACCTCAGCATGCTGCTGGAGAATTCTGGGATTGATGTCTACACATCTTAAAGTCAATAAGGTTGAGAACTCCTGCCTCAGAGGTTTGCTATATTGAGTCCAATCAAATTTTTTCTTCTTTACCAACATTTAGGTCTGGTGAACTCTTCTCACTTGAAACAAAAACATTGAGTATTCTTATTGGGGAGAGTTCTGTCTGCCTTTCAGGCATCCTTAGTGCATGGTTTTGAAGCCT
Source organism: Python bivittatus (assembly GCF_059951505.1). Classification (NCBI taxonomy): domain Eukaryota; kingdom Metazoa; phylum Chordata; class Lepidosauria; order Squamata; family Pythonidae; genus Python; species Python bivittatus. Next base: position 3,997,696 of record NW_028277087.1, read on the forward strand.
ATCTCTCTGAAAGGAGAATAATCACAAGATTAAATCCAGGGTTTGCTTCTGTATTGAGAAGACATTCCTTCTGCTTCTAAAATCAGGAATCTAGTTAGAGCATTCAGCTCAGTTTTCTGTAAGGGAAGGCTTCTGTTTCAACCTCCTTTTCTTGTTTAAACTGAGGATAATTATAGAACTTAAAACATGTTTGCTAAATTTTGCCTCTTCCGCTGAGTATGGTCTTAATTTGAATAAGTATTAGTGAGTGGAATTCTTCTGCTTCTGGATAAAATATATGTATTGGAAGTAAACTATTAATAGGATTTTACTTGATTAAATGCTAGTTGAAAGTCTCTTGGTACCTTGAACTATATTTTTCTTCTGAAAGTTCAGTTTCCTGGCGTAAAGAATGGTATGTGTTTTATAGAGAAATGCTTTAGGGCTACTTAGATGTTTGATTTTTTTCACATAAAGCATATTGCAAATAATTTCAGAGGAGGGTGGTTTCTATGTTTGCTTTTCTATGCAAGAGAATGAACAGCAAATTTGGGGTCGTTATAGCACATTGGCACGCGTAACTGAGCCCTAGGTGAGAGGGCAATGTCCTTGAAATACTGCCATATTATGCCAGTTCAGATTTAAGTGGTATTGAGTCTAGTCTAGTGAGAGATTTTTTCATTACTGGGGGTTCATGGCTATTATTTTGCCCATTGCAATAAAAACATTCTTAATCTCATTTGGGTTTATTTCCTCCTGCATCAGACCCCCCGACCACCTTAGACCAGACAATAGATTGTTGTCAGATCAATATACTACTGCTGTTTCTTCATCCTTTGTCAGTTTAACATTGGATCCTGAAATGTGACTTTCAAAACATTTTGACCAAAGCATTAATGGGTCTGCAGCAGTATGAAAGGGAAGGGGTGCTAAGAAAACCTGTTCTCAGTTCCTTCACTGTCTCAGTATGACTCATGGTAGAAGTTATCCTGAAAATTCACTTAATACATACAATGGAATGCCCTGAGGCCCTTGAAAGCCAAACAGGCCACATGTTGATCTCTAAGATATGGTGAACCAAGGCTATTTAGGATTTAATAGGCTTAAGACAATGATTATTGGTCTCTTTAAGTCCTTGGACTTTTTATGATCTTCAGCAGAAGATAGTGTTTTCCATCAGTTACTTTATTTTAAAAATGTGTATGAAAAGTAAGATATGCTTCAAGTTGATCTTGACTCTTGATGACTTCACTGACGCATCCATATAGTTATTTATTTCTGTTTACTTGCTATCTCTCTCCTTTTCTCCAGGAGCTCAGAGTTGCGTACATAGCACTTCCTCTTCCATTTCCCCCACAACAACAACAACCCTGGGCTGAGAGAGAGAATGACTGGCCCAAAGTCACCCAGTAAGCCTGTGTGATTGAGGGTGCTTCAACTTGGGTGTCTCTAGTCCTAGTCCAATATCTTATCCACTATACCATTTCACAGTTTTCTTGGCAACATCTATGAAATGATTTGCCAATATGTTCTGGATTGTTTGTTTTTTTATTTCCAGTCTAGCCTACAGTCCAGGGATTTTCTGGGGGTCCCCCAGCCACGTACTAACCAGAGATGGCCTTACTTAACTTCCAAGCTCAAAAGGTTAGCTAGTTTTGCGTGCTACCTTTCAACATTGGCTTTCCCAGTTACTTCCTGAACCTTCATCAACCAGAGATGCTTCAGTCTAAATTGGGGCTGTTCACCATAGAAAATAATGGAGCCTGGCCTGTCCAATTAAAAGGAAAAATGGAAGGTGACAGCAATGAACTTTCTCTGTAAACCTTTAGGCAATTGCTGTCCATCATAAGTAGGTTAGATGAACAAATAAGACAGCGTCCTCTTTTGTCCATGTGGTTTAATATAATCTACTCTGGCGGCCTCTCTCAGTGGTGGGCTAGAGTTCTCTCCCATTACCTGTTATCTGATCTGTCCCTTAGCAGTGATGGGGATTAAAGCAGCAGCTTCTTGCTTGCCCATAGCTTGGTTCCTAGCTTTAACTTGTGTCTGGCAGGGAGCAGGGAAGCAATGCTTATCCATAACATGTTAGTGGTGGCAGTTGTCATTTGGTGCGTTAGGCCAAGATTGGGAGGTAATAATGCTCGAGGTCTTGAAACTTTTCCAGTTGGATAAAAACAGACCATTTCAAACAAGTGTTTTCACTCTCGAAACATTTTGCACATCCTTATTCATTATAGTGACATCACATACACAGAGTGTGGGTTTCTTCTCAGATAATTTTAGGCCGTCTGTTCAGGCTTTGATTTCATAGGTTTTGCCAAAATAGTGAAGTGTGTGCTACAGTCTTGACTAAAAAAGCTTATAGGGGAAAAGTGTCTATTTTTGTGGGAGTGGTCATTTTCTAAGGTGTTTCTGCTCAGCAGATTATTTTGTATTGGACTTTTTTGCCCTCCCCAAGAAGCTGATCATTTTGGCAAATTAATAGGGTCATTGATCATTTCAGTAAATTTATTTATGCTCTGTTAAAGAGAAAGACATAGTTTCCAGGAAGGGGGGGGGGAAGTGTTGGGGAGAGCCTAATTTAAGTGACCTGCTGACATGCTAAGTTTAGGCCACTGCATCTGTTGTTTCCCATCTTGCTCCAGCCTCGTTCCATTTTACTGAACAGCTGCTCCCTTTTCTCTGTTATCAGAAGTGCTTCCTGGATGTTTGTGGATTTTGAATTCTTCTAGCTTGGCACCCCTACCCTTTTGGAGCACATTTTGCAACTCAGTGCAAGAAAACCCCCCCACTTTTTTCTGCCCTTCCCCCTACCAATCTCTACTCCAGTAGGAATTTGCCAAGCTCAGAGTTAAGCAAGCTGGCAGATCAATGTGGGGAGAAAATGTACTTATTTCTAGCAATTATGAAATGTAGTGGTTTCTGTTCACATACTATGTTTGCTGTCTTTCACTAGGCAAAAGTTTGCATTGCGTAAAAATAGACTGGTCTCTGTGTCTCCTGGCTGTGTTGGTGTTTTGCACACTGAGAGATGCCTGATGAAGGGAGTGTTTGAAAGGGGAGTCTTCTCACCTCTGCTCCATGTTACTTCCTCAGATGCTTTCCTTTCAAGGGTTGACTGCAAGCAGAGTTAGTTTCCTAGTCAAAGTGGAACCATGCACAGTGAAGAGAGGGTGGTATCATCAGATAACTGTAGCTGTTGAAATGTGAGGGAATGTTCAGGGAAAAAATGTTGAGGAAGGGAAAGAAACAACGCAGGAGGGCAGAGAGGAAAGTATGAGTGATGTTGGGTGGGGGAGAGGTCAACAAAGGAAAAGGGAATAAAATGAAACAGCCAAAGGGGAGTTGCTGGTGCCACTTGCTTCATCCTGTTTGTTTCATTTGTGCCTCTGGGCTGTGTAAGAGTAGCTTTCCTAACTTGGTGCCCTCATGCTGTTACAAGGGATACAACTCCCTAAAGTTCCAATTAATTCATCAGCATTCTTGGAGGATACCAGGTTGGGTATAGGTGCTTTAAAAATCCTCCAGTCTTACAGACGCATATATTTTGGGCTGACCAGACCTGTTCAGCTGACAACTGGCATTCCTTTTGGTGCAGGAAACTCCCTCCTGGTTGCTGGTCAGGAAGCACTTCCAAACTACAAATGCGTTGTTGTTTTCTGCCCTCTTGGATTGATTGATTGATTTCTCAAATGTATATACTGTACCTTTATAATCACCCAGGAGGGTTCTGGGAGTTCACAGGATAAAGCATAAAAACAGTATGAGTGAGGTCCTTGAGCTAAGCTTGGCTCCTGATGATTTCATGAACACGTCCATGAAGGGGTTTTTGGCAGCATTATGAAAAGACCCTTGCTCTTATTCTGGGACATTTTTCAAATTCTCAGTCTAGCCAACAGTCCTGGAATTCCTGGATGGCCCCTCATCTAAGTACTAACCAATACCGGCCTAGTTTACTTCCAAGATGAGCCTGGGTCATTACACTTCATGCTGAAGTGTCAATATAATTATCAGCATCAAATGACACAAGTATGCAAGTTCAGAGCATGCCACTTACTTTCTGCGGATTTGTGTGTCAGAAGACCATTGCGTTTCCATTATATCAGGGCTCCAACATTTTAGCCAATTAGTCTGTTCAGCTAAGCAGCTTTAAAATGTTTTAAATTGGACTACACCCAACTTCAGTTAATTAATCGGTAATTCTTTTAAAAAATCGATTTTATAACACAAATGCTTATAAAGCTGCAGATGGTAATCACCATCTTAGAATAAGCGATCTGTCCAAAAGAGGAAGCCTCTTCTAATATGTTATCTGTAAATGATGTACAATGAAGGGACATGCTTTCTTTGGAATTGTTTCTCTGCTGATTGATTGAGAAACTCATACGTTTTCAAGTCATTCTTAATAATGCTTCAAGATCCCTGGGCATTGTCTGAGAGCACATGAAGCTAAATAGATTTGTTCACTATTTTGATGGATGCTTAATGGAACAAAATCAAGATATAAACATGCTTAGGAAAGTAAAGATTTGGTATTTTGCTGTGCCCTAGAGCTGCATATGTGTACAAGTAGCCAAGGTCAATTGGGGTGAATGTAGCTTTCTGGCTAGGTCATAAGCACTTATCACTGCATGAGAGAAGGTTTATTTTTCCTTTTCTTCCACCCTATCTTGCTGATTTGGCCATCTGGCTGCAGTTGGCAGTGATCCAAATTCTTACATCCTGCTTTGTCATGGTGACAGTAAACAGAAGAAGGGATCCTTGTATGAACCTGTCAGCAATAACAGGCCGGAAAGAGGGCAGTTTCTTGTCTAGAAGCCCTTCATTAGAAAATGCTGGCAGAGTCCTAACTGGACCTCAAAGGAAATCTTAAAGAGGCTAGAGCAGTGTTTCTCAACCGTGGCTACTTGAAGATGTGTGGACTTAAACTCCCAGAATTCCAGGAGTTGAAGTCCACACATCTTCAAGTGGCCAAGGTTGAGAAACACCGGGCTAGAGTTTGGAGACAGTGGTTCCAAGAAGATCTGAGAATGCTTCTCCCCTACCCTGTAAATATAACCCATTTGACCCACTGACCTGCTACAGCCTCACAAAATCTAATTGCACCAGGAATCTGATTTTATTTTATTATATTGCCTTTTCTCTGAGGAGGCCAGCGTTCAGCATATGCGGTTCCTCCTTGCCCATCTTATCCTCTCAGTGATCCCACAGGGTGGTTGAAGATGGACCTTGTTGATTGGCTCAGGGTCATCCAGCTCCTGTGGTCAAATAGGAATTTGAACTTGGGTCTCCCCATGCTTAACTTACACTGCAGGACACAGAAGAACACATTGCTGCCCCTTACAGAGGGAGAAAGTGCCACATGATGTGGGGTGGTGTTCAGTGGGGTGGCTCTTTTAGACTCCGAGCATGGGGCAGGGTCTGGGGAGATACCGGGGGACTCTTCTTACCCAGGTATCTGGGAATGGTTTGATCCTGTTGCTCCTGAGGAAGTGGACAGGATCCTGGGGACTGTGAAGGCCACCACTTGCCATCTTGACCCATGCCCCTCCTGGCTGGTGAAAGCAGCTTGGGAGGTGACATGTGGTTGGATCCAGGCGATGGTTACTACATCCGTGCAGGAGGGAGTGTTTCCAGCTGCTTTTAAGGAGGCATTGGTGCACCCCCTCCTCAAGAAACCCTCCCTGGATCCTACTGTGCTGGACAATTTTCGTCCAGTCTCCCACCTCCCCTTTTTGGGGAAGGTGGTTGAGAAAGCGGTGGCATCACAGCTCCAAGGGTTCTGGAGGAAACGAATTATCTGGATCCCTTCCAGTCAGGTTTCAGGCTTGGATATGGAATGGAAATGGCATTGGTCGCACTTATAGATGACCTCTGGCGGGAGCGAGATGGTGGAAGCACGACCATCCTTGCTCTCCTTGATCTCTCAGCGGCTTTCGATACTGTCGACCATGGTATCCTGTTGGGACGGCTCAGGGAATTGGGGGTGGGCGGCACAATCTTGTGCTGGTTCGCCTCCTTTCTCCAGGGCCGATCGGTGGTGATAGGGAGCGAGAGGTCCCATCCTCGGCCCCTCCTTTGTGGGGTGCCGCAGGGTTCGGTTCTCTCTCCACTCCTTTTCAACATCTACACGAAACTGCTGGGCGAGCTCATCCGTCATCATGGGGTGAGATATCATCAGTATGCTGATGATACGCAGCTATACATCTCCATCCCTGGTGAAGTAAGTGATGCCATGGCCACCCTTTCGCGGTGCCTGGAGGCTGTAAGGGTCTGGATGGGGAACAACAGCCTTTGGCTGAACCCTGATAAGACGGAGTGGCTGTGAGTTAATGGCTCCTCTGTATCCAGGACTTTGTCATCTTTGGTGCTGGATGGGGTGGCACTGCCCCAGACAGACCCAGTGCGTAATCTGGGGGCCCTCCTAGACTCACGGGTCCTGCTTGAAGAGCAGGTGGCAGCCGTGGCAAGGAGGGCCTTTGCACAACTTCAGGTTGTGCATCAGTTACGCCCTTTCCTGGATCAGGATGCCCTTCGAACAGTCACTTATGCCCTTGTTATCTCCCAGATAGACTACTGCAATGTGCTCTACATGGGGCTACCCTTGAAGAGTATCCGGAAGCTACAGCTGGTCCAGAATGCAGCCACGCGGGCTATTGTTGGAGCCCCAAGGAGGATCCATGTAACGCCCCTGCTCCGTGAGCTGCATTGGGTGCCAGTTTGCTTCCGGGTCCAATTCAAGGTGTTGGTTATCACCTTTAAAGCCCTACATGGCATGGGACCAGGTTATCTAAGGGACCGCCTCTCCCCTATGACTTCAACCCGGCCCACCCGATTGCACAGAGAGGGCATGCTTCGGACCCCCTCAGTGAAAGAACTTCGACTGGCGGGGTCCAGAAGGTGGGCCTTCTCTGCGGTAGCCCCTGCTCTTTGGAACATTCTGCCCCTGGAGGTGCGATTGGCCCCCACATTCCTGGTTTTCCGTAAGGCTTTGAAGACCTGGTTCTGCCGCCTGGGGTGGGGTGGGAATACCCCAAGCATGGGGATGGCTAGCCCCATAGAGGCCTTCTGCCTTCAGCCTCAGATTTTTCATCCTCTTGGACTCTCCTTCTCCTTTTTAGTAATGTTTTTAATTAAGGTTTTATGTATTTATATATTTTATGTTTTAATGTTTGTTGTGAATTGCCCAGAGTTCCTCCATGGGGGGGAGATGGGTGGTTGAAAAATTTAATAAACAAACAAACAAATAAATAAATAAAAATACCAACATTGTGCCCAGAATCATAGTGCCCTGCAAAGTCTTCAGCCTATAACTGTTTGAAAGTTTCGTTTTGCTGAACTAAGAGAAGATTGGGGAGTGGATGACTGATTCCCCCCATGCATCTAGACTTTGAACTTTCAAACTCTCTTCCTTATTCCATCATGCCGATATAAACCACCAACTTTTTTTTCCTCAACCCTCCCTTCTCCCCCCCCAGAAGCATTCCATAAAGTACAGCTGTTCAAGCAACTTGTCAGCACTCCAGCAGGATGCCTAAATTAATGGCTGCCTCTTTTCTTTCCTTTCCTGGAAGTGAGGAAAGGATGTGAGCTTGGCAACCTTTTTTTGCATTAGGCCTTCCTGAAGCAAGGACACTGTTTTGGGGGAATCTTCAGTGGATGAATAGGGAGCAGACCTTTTAGTGTGGGTCCGGGGGGTGGGAGGAAAAGCAGGGGAGGTTGGTTGACTGCCATTTCGGAAGAATTTAATCAGTATAATCTAATTTAGTAATGGTTGGGGGCTTAAGAAGGAAAACCACTGCAGAATTGAAAACCTATTTAATCCTGGAAGGCAATGTATTCTTCAGCTGGGAGATTTGGGCCAAAGAAGACTGCACTAGATGTGGTTTGATCTCTGTGTAAAGCTCTTTCCTATATTCCTGTTCTTTGAGGGATTGTGGGAGGAGAGTTGTATTAATCTACAGTAGCAAAAAATCAGGAAGAATCTGGTAGCCCCTTTTCCGACTAACCAGTTTTATTAAAAGCTTTGCGAGCTGCAGCTCACTTCATCAGATTCGCTCTATGCATCAACACACGTATTTCAGCAGCTCATGAAAGCTTAAGCCTTTTAATAAAATTTGTTAGAAAAGGTGCTACAAGGCTCCTCCTGTTCTTTCCGGGGTGACTGGTTGTTGGCAGAACCAGAGATTTTTAGGATTATGTTAAACACTCTTATTGATTATTCCTTCCAGCTGCACTCCAGTAACTTCATGTTGTCCTTTTACTTTTGAAATTGGGAGTTGGCAATTTTGGCAAGGTTAGGATTAAAAAAGAAAAAAGAAAAAAATAATAACTGGCTTTGCATTATAGAAACCGTTGGATGTTGGGGAAATGCCTCAGAAAAGCTTTCATAAGCCATCTTCTGTTTGTAGTCCCTGGTTCCTCCCCCCCCCCCCCCGCCCCCAGTCACAGTTTAACATACAGTAAATAGCTTGGGCCACTTGTTGAATACACAGAAGTTACTCTCCTCCCCTCAGTGTTGACTCAGATTTCTCAAGAATTGCTGCTTATTTCCATTGTGGGTAATATTGCCTAATTTCTATGAAGGCGAGGGCCCCTTTTTTCTTTTGATGAGCATGCATGGCTCACTTTGCTCAGAGGACCCACACAGTCTCATGAGCTGTTTTTTTAAGTTCTTGAACCAAAACATGACTCATACAGGAATCTCTTTGGGGCGGTAAGCATGGGAAATGGTGAAGAAAGAATAGAAAAGCAGTCCTGTAAGGCAGCATGTTGATTAAGGTTGTGTGGTAATGGCCCTTAATTTCAGTTGTCCTCATATCCTAACAATGCTGCTGTCTTGATAACAGATGACCCCTTTCTTTTATTATATTACTACTTTTTAGCTAGAGCCAGGAGGAGCGTCTTTTATCTTGTTGCTGAATAAAAATTAAAAAACACAGCTTTATAAGCTGACACCATAGTTTCTGTTAATTTGTATTTTTTAAAACAGACTGTTAATGTTAATTAATGTTAATGGTTGAAAAATCCCTGAGCATTGTAACATCTAGCCAAAAGTTGGGTGTCCTAACTTGATAGAAATAGATTTCCCCCAAAGTGTGTATTTTGAGCATCTCCTTTCCTTTAGATTTCCTGTATTTCTACCACTGTCAGCAACGTGAGAAGCATGTTACCCAATAGCATAGTGTGTGAAACTGACCACAGTGTTTGCAGCAAGCAAGTGAAGCGTGTGTAGCAGATAACTAGAGGTGAGAAGAGGAATTTATTAAACAGGAGATTAGCATGGGTAAAAATAATGTGATTATTCTGCCACTTGTAGGTAACCAGAATCAGAGAACTTGCCTAGCTAACCTCTCCAATTTAGATGACAGACTACTACTTAGTCTGTCAGTTATTCATATCTCAAATTTAAACAGAATTGAATTGCCTATTTGCATAGTAAAAACAGTGTACTTTAAATACCAGCTGTGGGGAGAAAGATAACCACACGTTCCTGGCTGTGCTTATGACCTTTCTGAATACAGCAGGCTGGCCATTTTGCAATTGAGAAAGCCGGACAGAAGGACTGTTAATCTGATACAAGCAGGGCTCCTATTGCTTTTTATATTCATTTCTGAAGGTAAGGTGTAAGATTCATAAAGAAGGTTGTTCTTGGGCAAACCAGTAGCATAAATCCCACCCAGCTATCTCTGTATGCTTGCTTCTGTTAGTTGCAGTATAAAGGGAGGTATAGCTGGATGCAGTGATAAATTTAGACTCTCTCCTTTCTCTCTCTGGTACTTACAGTGCACTGTGTTCCTTGCAGTGCGGCTGCATTTGAAAAGGTGATATATTGCTCTTTTGACAGTCTCACTGCAGATAAGCAGGTTTGTCTTCCCTTTTGTGGCCTATTCTAAGTAGTTCTGCTTCAGCACAGTACTTGACCTACCACACAGCCAGTCTTGTCATTAACGCTTGCTTGTCATTCTCAGAATCTAAATGGGGAGATGAGGGAGAGAAGCTAAGGTGAAATGTGTGCAGCAGACTAAATGTCCTTCTGGTGGTAGTGTCTTGTCCCTCTAATCAGATCTGTTGAAAGAAATGTTGCTGATTTCTAGGTGAGCATCTGTGTCAAAATGTGGAAAATATTTCTGCATTTTCTCATGATCCATTCTATAAGTACGATTTCCCTGTCAGTTCCCAGACATCAGCAGGGTCATGGAGAGATGACGGGCTGAATTCTGTGGTTTGTGATTTGGTAGCTGTTGCTCTGACTATGGTAGATGACTTTTCTTTCCCCTTTTTTTGGTAGTATTTGAATGTTTTAAAATGTTCCATGTGTTTTCTTCTGAATGCTTGTATTGTAACTAGTTCCCAGACATAAAAAAAAGAACTAATCATCTTCATTGTCTTTTTGGGCAGAGCTGGTCTAGCTTATCTACTTCCAGTTGATTAGTAAGGTCCCTAAGGTTTAATACAGGTAGTCCTCAACTTACGACCATTCATTTAATGACTGTTCAAAGTTATGACGGCGTGGAAAAAAGTGACAACCAGTCCTCGCACTTATGACTGTTGCAGTGTCCCCGGTGTCATGTGATCAAAATTTGGACGCTTGGCAACCAGCATGTATTTACAACGATTGCAGTGTCCCGGGGTCACATGATCACTGTTTGTGACTTTCCCAGGGGGCTTCCGACAACCAAAGTCAATGGGGGAAGCCAGATGCATTTAATGACCGCAGCCAAAAGGTTGTAAAATCGGGTGTGGCTCACTTAACGACCACATTGCTTAGTGATGGAAGTTCCGGTCATTGTAAGTCGAGGGCTACCTGTATGTGTATCTTCATGTATATTAATGTATAAGCCAACAAACAGCTTTGCTTATCATTGTGTATGGTCCTAATTTGGGATTAGGTTTTTGGAGAGGCAAAAGTGTATATGGTCAGAGATCACATTCCAAAAAGGGTTACAAAAAGAGGCATATGAAACAGAGTTAGTAAGACAGTCCAAAAGTCAGATGCCAAAGTCCTAGATCTCCAGAGGGCAAGCTAAGAAAGTGAAGGACAGGTTTGTGCAGTGAAGAGTCACCTTAAGAGATAATCTGTTAGGGATGCACACACTTGCAGGCAATAGATGATGCTTGCACCATGGAGCTACCCTCAAGCAGAGAACCTTTATATTCATATACATACATACATACATGCATACATACATACAGAACTGCTGAGCTCTTTACTTAGCTCATGCTTGGGCAACCTGTTCTGGGTACTTTCATTCCCAAAGTACACTCTTACAAGCAAGCTCTCAGCAAGAGAGCTCTTTGTCATCTTATATTCAACTTGGCGCTGGCACCGCTCACATGGACTAGTTGGCTGCACTGATGAGTTTAGGTTAGATTGATATAAGCTAAGGATCCTAGGGTATTGTGAATGATTCTGGTTCATCTCCTGTGATAGGCTCAATTGGTGCAGAGAGCTCAGTGGAGTCACCTGACCCATATTTTTCCATACAAACTCACATATATACCCATCATGCTATTTTCTTTTGGAGTAAGCAATGTTATCAGGGCACAGAAAAGGTTTAAAAAATAGTAAGTCAAAGAAATTAAAGGTATAGGATTAAAAAAGGAGAAAGGAACATTGTTAAAACTAGTTTATACCAATACCATTCATGCTGTCTCTCCGTATCTTTCTGTCTTTGCAAACTACCATGACTTGCTTGACCGTGTGCATCTAATCCTTTTCACATTCCCTTTTGTTCTTAAAACTTTTCTCCTTTCTCTTTTTAAGGATCCATCAACTCCATCCAACCAAATCTTCTTTGGTCTTCCACCTCTTCTTGATCTGTTCACTTTTCTTACATATATTTGATTTGACACTCAGTCTTCATTCATTCTCTCTATATTACGATTTTTTTCACCACGTTGGGCTGGAAACAGACACAGTAGGTGTGCAAGGACACAAGGGCTTTCGACAGGTAGATTTATTGTAGAAAAGCTAATGAAGCCATTGCGAAGGAATTCTAGTGACTTCTGTGTTTCAAACGCAAGCCCTGTTTATAGGGAAATCAAGCTTATTGCACATGTTTTTCATGCCTGCACAGGGTAACTGACTTGAAGTTGCTCCCTTTTAGGTGGGAAGGATAGTTTCTGCCTGTCTGTTCTTTTCATAACAGACTAGTCTGGTTTCAGACTGTTTTTCTTCTGGTCTTGCATACTAAATGATTAAATCACCGCAAAGTACTACTTTCCTAGTGGCCACTCACTTTTGTATTCAGTCCACATTCATTCATTTAGCCATACATTCTTGTTTTACTACATATTTCTCCTGACATAGACAACTTGCCCCACCAAGTAGGCAGAAAAACACTCTTATACTCAGCTCTTTTTGCTTTCTTCAACTAACATGCCTCACAACAGACTGTATATTCACTAACTTTCTGTCAGCATTTGCACATCTTACAATTGCTCCATCTATTTTCCCATGTTTAGTAAATATTCTACAAAGGTGCACAAATTTGCTCTCATTTTTCACTACTTCTATATCACTTGCAGTTGTTGGCTCCATTTTCCCTGTCAAACACAACTACCTTGAGTTTTGATACTTTATATTTCAGATCCATAGTCATAAGTCATCATGTAGTTTAACGTTGCTGCAAATCATTCAGGTTTTCAGCCAAATCATGGCATTATCCAACTACAAAATTACATGTACATTCATGTCTCCAGCCAACACACCTTTAACATTAGCACAAGCATTACTTATAAATGCATTAAGCAATCAAGGGAACGTCTTTGTTTTACTCTCTGCTTAGTGTTGTGCCATTTATTACACATTCCATTTACTGTCATCATATGCCAATCTTAAACTTGTTCAGTAAACAGTTTTCAGTTCCAAATTCACATAAAGCATTCCATAATTCAACCCTATTCACTTTCTCATACGCCTTCTCTAAATCAAAAAATGTACAGTAAGATTTCTCACATTCATAGATATATTATTTACTCTCTGAAGAGCAAAAATATGGTTTGCATAAAGTTACATTGTGCTTACCATATTTTGTGCATTATTATCGATCAGTCAGTATTCTGCCAGATACTTTCCCCAACAAGCTCAAACTAATGGCCGTATAGTTTTCTCATTCACTCTGGCTACGTTTCCCTTTGTGACCGATTGATTAGGTGTTGTCAAGTCAGTGTTGACTCTTAGCAACCACACTGATAAACTTTCTCCAGGATGATCTGCCCTCAATTTGGCCTTGCTGTTCTAACTGAATCCAACTATGTCGCTGCTGGTTATCCTCTTCTCTTTCCTTCCACTTTTTCCAACATTATAGGTTTCTTAAAGTAGCTGAGTTTTCACATCACATATCTAAAATACCGTAATTTGGGCCTTGAGTAAGAACTCTGGTTTGTTTTGTAATCCATTTATTTGTTTTCCTGGTTATCCATGGTATTCTCAGGAAGTTCAAATGCTGAAGTTCAAAAGCATCAATGTTCTTTTTATGCTGCTGCTTCAGAGATCAGCCTTCACATCAGTAGAGTTTCACAAGGAGAACCACGGTCTGATTGATTCTGATCTGTGTAGGTATCTGAACATCTTTTCCAAGGCCTTCATTGCTACTGCAGCATATTTCTTGACCGTTGGTTCCTTATTATTGATAGTAAATCCTAAAATACGTTAGCTGTCCACCAATTCAATGCCTTCATTGTCAGTTCTAAGGTTGGTTACTGTATTTGTCATTAGTGTGGCCTTTGTATTTAATTTTAGTCCCACTTTTCATTGTACTTTTTGACTTTCATTACTAGAGCTTCCAGATCATTTGCATTTTCAGCTGTCAGAGTAGTGTCATCAGCATAGCACAGGTTTATTTATTTATTTATCTATCAAATTTGTCACTGCCCAGAGTTGAAATGACTCTGGGTGGTTTATAAAATGTTTAGAATCAATTAAAATTACAATATACAATAACCTTAATAAATAGAAAATAAATAGATCCAAGGATAGATATAAAATTGGCAGTCAGTCAGGGAGCGTCATCAAGGCGCCAGCCACCCCCAGGATTGGGTAAGATGTTATTAGGTTATTAGATGTTTGTTCCTCCAATTTTTAAACCACACTAATCTTCTTCTAGTCCAGCCTCCCTCAAATATAGTTAGCATATAAATTGAATAAGGAGAGAGTATATAGCATGGTCTCATTCCATTGCCAACCTGGAACCAGTTTCTTTCACCAAGTTCCATCCGGACTGTGACATTTTGTCCTGGGTAGAGGCTTCACATGAGGACAATGAGATATTCTGGAATTCCAGTTTTCCTAACGACATTCCACAGCTTGATATGGTCAACACATAAATAAAGCACTTATGGACTTCTTTTTTGTATTCTTTGATTTTCTTAATTATCCAGCACGCATCAGCAATAACGTCTCTTGTTCCTTGGACTTTTCTAAAACAGCCTGCACATCTGGCATTTTTCTTTCCATATAGCGCTCTAATCTGTGTTGGATGATTTTGAGCATTATTTTGCTAACATATGAAATGAAAGATATTGTGCAGTAGTTTTCACAATCTGCTAAGTCTCCTTACTTTGGTCTGTAGACTGACCTTTTCCAATCTGTTGGCCACTATGTCATTCTCCAGATTTGCTGGTTTAGTTTGATTAGAATCTTTATTGATTCTTCTGTTGTTTGCCACATTTTGGTAGATCTTCCATCAATTCCTATAGCTTTCCAACTTGGTAATGACCAGAGCTCAAATCTAACTTCATGTTCTAGTATTACAAGTTCTTGTAAGTAGGGAATATCTACTTACCGTAGATAAGTATCTACAGTATCCTGGATGCTGATGTCCCTACTATAAAGAATTTTAGTGTACTTCTTCCATCTTTGTTTAATCTTCTTTGAATCAGTTATGATCTGTCCATTAGGGTCTTTTAACATGCCAGTTTAAGACTGGTATCTCATCAGAGTTTGGAGATCTTTTGGAATATTTTCCTTGTTTTCCTTTGTTTCTGTCTTTGATGTCTATTCAGACATCATTGCAATACTGTTTCATGTCTCTTCTTACAGCTCTCTGAGATTCTTTATTAGTTTCCTTCCTGAGCTCTTCGACTTTCTTGCCCTTGGCTTCTTTTTTTCTTCTTGGCGATTTCCATCATTTGTTCTGATATCCAGTCTGCTTTCTTCAGTTTCTTGGTCTTGGACAACTTCTTTTGACATTCAAGGAATTGTTAGGAAATGAGAGGAACTGTGGAATGAAACAATCTTAACAAAGGTTGTTAAGGTTGTTTCATTCCATAGTTCCTCTTGTTTCCTAACAATGAGATTCAGGATTTCAAAGCTGTTTCTGATGTTCTCCTTTAAAATGGTGGAAATATGCTCATATTCATAGTGTGGAAACTAATTGCCTTTGTTCTTCCACTTTAGTTTGACTTGGACGTTG
Source organism: Python bivittatus (assembly GCF_059951505.1). Lineage (NCBI taxonomy): Eukaryota > Metazoa > Chordata > Lepidosauria > Squamata > Pythonidae > Python > Python bivittatus. The sequence continues at coordinate 4,013,094 of NW_028277087.1, forward strand.
CATGTGAGTAGTTTGTGATTTGTTCCACAGTTAGCCCCTGGTCACATCTTTGCTATTATAACTGAGTTCTTCCACATTCTTGTACCAATAATATAGTCAATTTGATTTATGTGTACTCCATTGGGTGAAATCTATGTATGTTGGCATTGTTGTGATTGTTTGAAGAATGTGTTAGTAATGAAGAACCTATGGGATAGCAGAAATGGATAAATTATTCTGCTTAATTTCTGTTTCCTAGGCCATACAGTCCAATTACATTTTCCTCACTATTTTCAACTTTGGCATCCTAGTCTCCAGCCACAAGCAGCACATTTTGCTTGCACATTCTGTCAATTTCAGATTGAATATGAGCATAAAACTCATTAATTTCCTCCTCTGCATTAGTGGTTGGAACATAAACTTGAATAACCATCATATTAAAGGGTTGTGCATGAAATCTAATTGATACTACTTCAACACTGACTGCTTTGTACCCAAGTACTGCTTTTGCTATATCTATCCTGACTATGAAATCAACGCTGTTGCTTCATTGTTTTTCACGGCCTAAGTAGTACACAGTATGATCTTCTGACTGTCCAATTCCAGTCTTTTAAAATTTGTTTATGCCTAAGATGTCAACCTTAATTGTATCTTGCATTGTAACTTTCATTCTACTGAGCTTTCCCATGCTCTGTGATCCCAGTCATTCTGTCTTTGCAGCTTTGGATATTATTTTCCTGTATGACCACATCAACAACTAGACATCTGAAATATTTTAATCTACCTGGTTCGTAAACACAATTTGTTTTCCAAAATTGCCTCAGCTTTTCCTCAGTATTATGTTGAATATCAACCTAACCTGAGAGGCCCATCATCTGGCATTGTATCATTAATCAACTTTATAGTGTCTGCCCATGTGGTTTTCTGAGTAAAATATAGGAGTGATTTGCCACTGCCTTCTCCTGTGCAGTTTGAAATGATGCTCTTGCTGTTGCCACTAAAGTAATAATCTCTCTCCAATAACTTCCTGTATCACCGCTACCCAATATTGGTGCCTGTTTGCTTTAGCTGGGCAGCTGGAATGACCTTCATGTTTTGGGTGACTCTGCAGGAAGTATATGCTCTTGGCGCACCCTCTTGGCTTTCTTCACTCCTCCCTCCCAGGAACAGCCCACATCCTCGCCACAGTGAGGCAGAACAAGACTTGGGGGTTCCCCTTTGTATAGGGCAGGAGTCCCCAGACGTTTCAGCTCATCAATCCCTTCATGAAGTTTCAGATTGTTCATCAACCTCCATACTACTTTAACTAATAGTACTATGAATAACAACAGTAATAATAACATTGACCTTGGATAGTCCCACTGACCCTTGAAGGTCAGTATTGACCACTTGGGGAACCCTGGTACAGTGGAACAATAAAGGCATTCTTGAAGTATCAGACAGTCTTTACAGGCACATTAAACAAGCTACTCTGTAAGTAAATCACATTAATATTTTATTTATTTATTTTACCTATTTCTATCCCGCTGCAATCAAAACACTCTCTAATCTGTATTTTAACATGTCTCTAGTCATACCTTCTAACCTGTACCACTGTTACTATTTTTAACATTCTCACAGCATTTATGACTTTTCATGATTTTTTACTCAGATACTAACATTTAGAGTTTCAGTTCCACTTTTATCACTATATTTCTTGTAGGGATCACTAAAATAGTCCTTCCAGCGTCCTCTCACTTCAGTCTCACTCCAAATAATTTTGTCACTTTTGTTTTTAATTCTGTTCACTCTGCTGAAGGCTCCTTGTTTAACCCTCTTCAACCATTTCCAAAGCAATTTGCTATTTCCTTTAAATTATTCTGCTTTTCTCTGCCTCTTTTAGTTTTAACCTTCCTTACTCTCTTTTACTATACTCTCTGCAACTGCCTTTTTCTCTCTCTACATATTAAACAATATCTTTCTCTTCTAATTTTTTGCAGCAGCCATTGTATGCATTCTTACTCACTCTCAGCCCTCTTTGTTTCATCATTCCACTAAGCATCTTTTTAATGTAACCTCACAACACTTCTTTGGTTCTCTGCAATATAGTTTTTTCACTCTGTTCCACATAACTCTCACATCCTCTTTCCTTATGTCCACTTCTCAGTCATTCTTTTGGAACAGTAGTCTATCCTCTAATACTTTTTCATGCTTTCTCTTCCTGCAGTCATTCTGTTTTTACTTTTATTTTGCTTCTTTCCTTTTCTTCCATTTTTTCTCAGAATCCACTACCAGTAAATGGTGGATCCCTCATTCAGAACCTCTTATCTCTCAGTGATTTTTCTCAATCTTTAAACAATGTAATCTAGTGTTTCTCAACCTTGGCAAGTTTATGATGTATGGACTTCAACTCCCAGAATTCCCCAGCCAGCAAAGTTGCCATGGTTGAGAAACACTGATCTAATCATTTATGGTTTTAGGTTTATATGCATTCAATTGCCTTTTGTACTTTTGACTAGACTTATGCATAAATCACATTTTAGAAACTAGCAATCCTTTTTCTATACAGATGCTCACCAACCAGTCACAATTCTCATTCATTCTTGGTTTCCAAACAGCCCAATAACTTTTTATAAACTCTCTTGTCTCATTCCCTCCCATTCATTCAGTCACCAAGCAGAATATTTTTTCCCACTGAATCACATTCACTCAAAACATAGCAGAGTTTGTCCCCAAACTCATATTTAGTTCTTCCATTAACACCATTCATGGGAGCATAACATACAACTGTAGTCAATCTGTGGATTCTTACACCTACATCTACACTTTTTCCTTTGAGAATCATCCTCAGATGGTGCTATGACAAACTGAGTCATTCATTTCAAAGACAGCAATGTAACTTTTTGAAAATGTGTGGGATTCTTGCAGCTCTGACATAACACAGACCCTTAAAAACCTCTTAAAAGCTTTACTAGGTCAGATTGTTGATCCATGAGGTCCAGCCTTCCCTAACATAACTTAATCAAGGTGTATTGAGATCACAGTTCCTACAGTTCCCCAGTCAGTATGGAGGACACCAAGTTAAGAAAGGCTGATCTTGTCCTTCATTGTCTTCTTTGACTAACAAGTGTCTCATATCTCAAATAGAGGCAAAACTGTCCTCAAACTAAGGTCCTGTATTGAACCTGGGACCATATAGAGGCAGAACAGAGTTATATCTTTATCATAAACTCTAGATGTATTGGACCAGCCCCTGATTTCTGACCAGTTTTATTATTGGAGTTGGAGTCTAGTACATCTGGAGGGTATTAGGGCAAAAAAGGTTGCCCATGGACGTGGGGTAGAAGCCAATGTTGCAGCAACTTTGCAGAAGTCAGTTTGGGCTTGTATGGGAGGTTACTTGCCTCCTCATCAATGCATCTTGAGTTTCATGATGAAACATTTTAATTAACCCTTTCCGAGTTTTTCCTATTCCTTGACCTGGATCTCCACAACCTAGAAGTAGACTTTGAAGCCCAGCTATATCCACTTTATTTGCACCTGATTTCAAGTGTGTTTCTAGTATAGGGTTTTCATTAGAATGAGACAGCAACTAACAAATACAGATGATATCTTTATGCATTAGGAATCATCGCAACTCAGTGGTAGCCACTGGGATGTTGGAGAAGAGAGTGTTGGTTTTAATTTTTCTAGGGTTTGATTGTTGTATTTACAGTTTAAACTGATTCTTTGAAGCAGAAACCCAGACCAGACAGTGATCTGGGTGCTCACTTTTAATTTTGTTTTTTTCCCCTTGAAGCATGAGGCTTGGCTTATTTTCTAGAGTCACCTTGGCAGTGTGTCTTTGAGTACCTTTCCGCTGCAGGTGCCCATTTTGTGCTCGGCATTGTAGGAAGACTAGGGAATAGATTAGTTTGCCTCAAGTCACAGAGGCTCCACCATCTTGATTCATTCTAGGGCATGTGCCAAAGCATTGATTGTACCTAGTTGCTGGTAACAGCATTATGATGGTGTTCATATACATACAATTGACTGCAGTCAATTGCATTAGAAGTCCTACAGCATTAATTCTAGTGGAATTGCCTGGAAGAGACCCAAGATTTCCATGTCCTGGGAGGCAAAGCAGGGTTTGGAGAAGGTGGAAGGACCTGTCGTAGAAAGAGAGCAAGCCACCGAAAAGAACCATCTGTCCCTGGCATGGTATGGCTTGCTTTCTTTTGGCAGGTAGAGCAGCGGGTTTGCCTTCCACCTCTCTTTTTCTGTGCCAGTGGAGTCCTCTGTTCAACCATTCTGTTTCCCTGGCTAACATAGCCCTTGAACGATTCTTCCTGTTTTTGAATTTGTGGAACAATATGGGGAGAGGTGCTGTGTGTGTCAGAGAGAAAAAAGAAGGAGGCAGGAAGAATTGCCAAGAGCTGGCATCATGAGCCACAGCAGTTTTGGCAGGCACTCACAACTCAAGAGGGCTGTCTCTGGAAAGCAGGAGCTCTCCCGGTTTGGACAAATTGTGTGTCATTCCTATTTGCTCAGGTTTTTTTCAATGTTTATAGCCTGTCCCAATCCAAAAGGATTCTGAGCAGAGACCAGCAAAAGGAACAATAATATTAAAAGCATTATCCTTTAAAAAAAAAAAAAAGCAAATCAAGCAAACACCCATTGACTGCTATAACTTTTTAAATTGACATTTGATTGATGCAGGTTCTGACACACATAAGGCGCCCAAACCATTTAAGGGCCAAAGGTGCACTGGAATAATATAAATTTCACTTGCTTATGAAATGTAAGAATGGTTGGAGCCACCTGTACTTCTGTGGGGTATTCTAAAGGTTGCGGGGCACCATGAGAAATCCTGCTATCTGACCCACTTACCATGTATCTCAGGGAGGGGCGATCCTCAGCAGGCCTTCTCTAGATGACTGAACAGGTAGATTCTATTCTGACAAGTCATTGCATGATATATCCTAGTGCTGCACCACAAAGAATGTAACCAGCACTTTGAAACGGACCCAGAAACCTACCAGTAACCAGTGCAGTGACTTCAAAAATGGTGTTATTCTAGATTGGTGGACTGTCCTGCTAGGATTATCGTTTTGTACAAAAATGCGGCTTCTGGGTTCTCTCCAAAGGCAGAATGATATAGCGTGCGTTCCAGTAATCTGTCTGAATGGTGGTTAAGGTATGAGTTACTGTCATCAAGGGCATCCTGGCCCACAAAGGGTTGTAACTGGTGCACCAGCCAGAAATGGCCCCTCACCACAGCCTGGTACTGCTGCTTGAGCAAAATGTACAGATCCAGGAGGACCTCCAAGTCACAAACCACCTCCTTCAAAGGAAGCATGACTCCTTCAAGAGAAGAAGCAGTTAATAATGTCCTGTCATCAGAGTAAGTGGGGTTGGGGTAGGTTTGCTCATTTTGGAGGAAGATTAAGAGAATTGGAAGTTTTAAGGAGTAAAACCCAAGTACTTGAAACATGAGTGTTAAGGCACCCATTTCATTCCTAACCCCCTCCCATAAAATCACATTTTGCCTTGCTGTCCTGCCCACTTTGAGGTGCTTTGGGCAGGAGGTGTTGTGCTGAGAAGGCTGCCTGCTACCTGCAAGCCACCAATTGCCCACTAAGGCAAGTTACCACAGTTGTGTAGGGAAGGAATATGTGTAACTGATGTAGCCTCCCTTTCCTGCAAGGAACTGAAAGTTAGTTTACTTACCGAGGGAGCAAACGAGGACAGTTACGGGAGTTTGTCAGAGGGATTTAAAAAGAGCTCCTAACAAATTTTCCCTCTAAATCAAGAACTGGTACTTGGCTAATGTGAGAGTCTAAGAAGAGAACAAGAAGAAATGAAAAAAACCTTAGGAAGCAAAAGTGAAGATGAATGGATAAGAGTCTGCCATTGTGACCTGTAGTACTTGTGGCAAGTTTGTCTTCCTGCCTGAAAAACATTCTGGCATATATTGCAGCAAATCCAAGTCCATAGCAGTCCTTGAAGAAGAAGTCAGCAGCACATCAGCTCGCTTCAGCTGATGGGAAAAAATGAGGAATTAGCCATTCAAAGAAAGGGAGCTTTACAGTTGTAAGGACTGATAACAGAAACTGACAGCAGAAGCAACTCTTTATAAAAAAGAAAGACAAAATGTGCATGAGACTAACAGCCAGAAGCAAGAGACATCAGGCTCTTCCTCATGGCCATTTTCTTCCATCCATGTGGCACCAGAAAAGTATACGGACGTACTTCTGGCTTGAGTGGCAGATTTAGCCATCTGTCAAACCTGCCTCTGGATTTGCACCAAGCATTTTGTGTAGGTGTATTCAAAGAGGTACGGGTTTGGTGTTATTCCAGGAAAGAGCTATTCTGGCATGTTCTGGAACACATTTATACAAAACATGGACTTCTTTGTTTATTGTGTTTGTGGTGGGTAAGCAGCCAGTTCCTCCCTCTGCCCAGATATTTCCCCAGGATTGGCATCCAGACTATCCCTTGTCGGGGAGTGAGCCCCTTCGAAATCTATGCAGAATGGGCTTCAGCAATAGAAACATGCCCAGCCTGCAGGTTTCCAACGTGGGAAGGCAAGCTTTCTTTCTACTGTGGACCAAGTAAAGGAGTAAATTGAGCAAGTGGAGCTTTTTCATTGATTGAAAAAGTAGTCCTTCCAAGGCTGCTTCTCCTCTTCCCCCAGCTGCTTTGGGGGGCTAGGTGTTCCTCTTGTCCTGTAACCCAAGGAAGGATGGTCATAAAGGGTAGTCCCCATGAATGGAGGGGAGGAGCTGTGCCTGGAGCAGCCTCAATCAGCCAATGGGAGCTGAGCAGATTTCAGCCAGACTGCATCATCACCAGCGTCATTGAGGAACTGTCATAGACTGTTCATACTGTAAGGCTTGTGTTTGATGAAAAGGGAACAGCCATATTGGGGTGTATGCTGCCTTTATGGTGGGCTGGGAATGAAAGAAAGGAGACATCGTAAGGACACATTCTGTAACAATGGTTGCCAAGACACCTTTATGCCACAGTTAGAGGGTGTGGGGATACTCCTCACTGCTGAAATTCAGAAACAGCATTCTTGTCCTTGTAATAAAACAAGCTCTAAGGAGAGAAGAAGGGACATTGTAGAAGACATGGACACTTAAGGGCAGGGAGATGCAACTGTGCCCTCTAAATAATAAAAAGAGAAGAGTCATGGTATTCAGTGATTCACTGCTATTAGAAATCAACAAATGTATTTCAACCAGATCCATCAGCTTGTGAAATACACTGTCTACCAGGAAGATGGAGTAAGGACATTTCAGAACAAATTGAATCCTATGGGGGTACAAATTAAATCCCTGAAGTAAGGCCCCTTAAGTAAAGACTTGTGCAATGTAGAAGGAGGAATGTTACTTTAATTAAAGCACTAAAAAAAAAAATCAAGAATATTGGCTCAAAAAAGTCACCTACAATGACTATACATTTATGTAAGTGCAGCTACGGAGGATCTGCAGCGTCTGTGGTAAAACCTTCATCTAGGTTAGCATAGTCAGAGGTGGGAGAGAGTTATTGACATCAAAATGGCCTCATGCAAGTCTTTGTTGTGACTGTACCAGGAAAGCTGTGTCCAGATGGGGCGTCTGTCCCCCCAAATATTGCAGAGTTGGAAACAATGCGGAAGAGGACAACGAAAGGAATGAGGTGCTTAGAGCAGTTTTCTTGAGATGAGAGACAACAGTCTCAGCCAACTTTGATAAAGATTTATAGAAAATGGTAGTGTTTGCTGTAATGGGACCTCTTAAGCTACTCAAGGAAAAATAAAAGCGAACACTGGCTCATGAAGTTCATGGCCTTCATTGTCTATACACGAATGCTGCAAGAATGGGAAACAAGGTGAGCTTCGGCTCTTAATACAGGAGGGCAAATACGATTTAACAGCTACAGCAGAGACCTGGTAGAATGGTTCCCGTGACTGGAATATATTAGTTGAAGTATGTTTGTTCAAAAGAAGCCAAAGCAAAAGAAAAGGAACTCCACAATACGTTAAAAATATCCCTTCCCGCTCAGGAATCCAAACAAATTAATTTGTAAATGGCATCTATGTTAAGAAAGAGAAACAAACGGAAGCAACACTGTTCTTGGTGTCTCCTAACCAAGGTTAAGGTGTGGATGATGCCTTCTAAAAGCAAATTGCAAATCTTTCGAAGAGGCATGAAGCTGCAGTGGTGGGAAACGTTAACACTCCCAGCATCTATTGGGAGACAAACTGTGGCAAGTACGGTCCTTCCAGGAAATTCTTGTTATGCTATCAATTTTCTACAATATTTCATATGATAAAAGAAGGCACAAAAGGATCAGGTGTCCTTGAGTTAAAACTAATCAGCAGGGAAGACTTAATTGAGAAAGTAGAAGCAGGAGGAACATTATGGAGCATAGTCAAACATCATGTGCCTTAGATTTCAGAAACAGGACTTATTAGAGCAATGGTAACTTGAATCCTACGGCAGAAGAAATTATTGGGAGAAGACACTCAAGATGGATGGGAGTTCAAACAAGGAATTGCTGGAGAAGCTAATGTGTTTAGCAGAACTTTGAAATCAAAAAAGGACACACCTGGGAGGCTGAAAGATGAACAGGTCACAAAGAAAAAGTACAGAAGTTAGCCCAGAATTCTAGAGCTGTCATAAAAATGCTAGTATGACCAGGGCTTCTCGGGGGTCCGTAGAATTTGAAGAACACAGTGCAATAACACTTCTTTTGGATTTTTTCCACCATTTACTAAGAAAACACATCAAAGCCAATGTCATCACCTAGTTTCATTTTCCCCAGGCTAGCTCTGCTAATTGCATTTCAGTGCCTTCTTCCTTCTCCCCTTTGCATACTGATAAGGCAACAGCTAGGCTTTTTAAACTGCCTTGCACAGAAAGTTTTTTTCCTCCCCTATTGAATATTGTAGCCTAAGGTTTCTGTAACTACGTATACTGTATGTATGGAAGCTGTAATATTGCCTTAATGTTTATGTGTACTGTTCTATTTCTAAATATCAAGCATGACCTACTTATTTTAGAAAAAAGTAAGGGGCAAAGATATACTGGTGTCCTCCCTCTGTTCTGGCTGATAGAATGCTTCATCTATCAGCAGCTTCAATTTCTGAAGGATCTTCTGCATTGAATAGAGTCTTGCCCCACAGCTCATCTTCCTCTTCTGGTTTTCAGTGAATCTCCCTCTGGATCTCGCCCAACATCTCCCTTTAGCAAATTTTTCCAGATCTGCTTTAAATCTACAACAAAGCTTCAACAATATAAGACTAATTGGTTTTTATAGTTTTATTGCTGTGAGCCACCCAGAGTCGTTTTAAGATCGGCAGGCATACAAATCTTTTAAAATATATAAAAATGAAAATAAATAATCCAGTTTAGGTCCATTGGTCACCATTACTCTTTGCTAAAATAATAGCAATTTTTCAACGACCACTGCTATCTAGATCTTAGGTTTTGGAAGCCATTATACCTCATCCATCAAAGTGCCCCCACTTCTTTCTAGAGTTGTTTCGGTGTTAAGATTCTACCCCTGATGCCAGACTAACAGCTCCTCCATCTATGACAGCATTTTCTTAAAAGGAACTAAAGTAACTTCTAACCTCAGCTTCTCTTATCCATTACTTAACACAGACCATTTATTTGGAAGTCTGCATGGATAGTCAGCAGGAAGCCGTGGCTGAATACAGGCTGTCACAGCAATTTTGGAATGTACTGAGGTGGCAAATGATGCCAAGAACAACAAAAAGGTTTATTTAGATATGTTCAAAATAAAATTTTAAAAAATCAGTATACCAGCTTCTCAGTGAAGACGGTAAAATGCTAACAGGTAACCAAGAGAAGAGTGATGCTTGAGATTGATAGAAATATGATCAAGGAATGAATGAATTTAAATCTCCAAGGCCAGATGAATTACATTCCAGGGTAGTGAATGAACGAGTTGGTCTGGCTGAACCTTTATGTACTGTCTCTGAGAAATCCTGGAGAACTGATGAAGTGCTAGATGGTAGAGAGGAAATGTTGTCCCTGTCTTTGAAAAAGGACCATCCAGCAAACTACAGTCCAGTCAATCTGACATCAAAACCTGGGAAGATTCTAGAGCAGAATATAAAGACATCAGTCAGTAAATATTTTGAAAATAGTATAGTAGCTACCAGAAGTCAGTATGGAATTGTCAATAACTTGGAGTTGATTGGGTGACTTCTTTAGCTTGGTAATGTGGCTGTAAAAAAGACAAATGCAATTTTAGGTTAAATTAACAGTAGTATAATTTCCAAATTTCAGGAAATAATTGTTCTGTTATTCAGCTTTGGTCAGACCTCCTCCACCTTATCCCCCTGAATATTGTATATGGTTCTGGGCAGCACATTTACCCTTTTACCCTTTTCCCAGAAGGCTATGAAGACCTGGCTTTTTCCCCTAAGCATTGGGCTAGGATGCGAGTTGAGCTGGGACCCGTTTGGTGTTTGGTCTGGCGCCTAGTGGGAAGGGTGATTTTGTTTTTATCTCTGTATATTCATTGATTCTTGTGAGTCACCTAGGATCATTATATGAGTGAGTCAGTCATATTAGTTCTGTAAATAAATAAAAGAAGGGTTCGGAGGAATTACAACAGATTCAGAGAAGGGGAAGAAAGATGTAAAGAAAGGTTGCAGGAGTTAGGAATGCTTAACCTTGAGGAGCAAAGGCTGGGGGCAGAAGCTATAATAGTCCTCTTCAAATACCTGAAAGGATGTCACATAGAAGGTCAAGACCTGTTCTCCATTGTTACAGACTGGAGGACACAAAATAGATTTAAGTTACTAGAAGGGAGATTTCTGAATGTTGGAAAAAAGTTCCTTCAGTAAAAACAGTTCAGCAGTGAAACCAACAACCAAGGGATCTGTGGGTTCTCCTTCATTGGATTTGCTCTAGCAAAGGCTAGGCAGTCTAGGATTCCTGCATTGAGGAGGAGGTTAGACTCAGCGCCCTAAACAGCCTCTTCCGACTCTGTTATTCTGTGAATGAGGTTGTGTTACCTTCGTAACACCCATGTAAGATCAGCTAAGTTGAAAGTATGCAGCTTGCCAAAGGCTGTTCCATGAACCCTGTGAATAAGCCAAGGGGTTCAAATCTGAAAGTGTTTCTTTAGCCATGCTAATCTGTCCATTCATAATAAATATGTGTGTGTGTGTGTAATTGCTTCACAGCTCTTCTGGATTAGAATTTGGGACTCAGAACTAGGGCCAACTGTTTGGAGCATCTAAGCGATAGATGCAGAAAAGAGAATGGGTAATTGATCAGCTAAAATAGATTTGGCCAATCATATGTAGTTAGCTGCTTTTAAACTGTTTATGGTATGAGAGTAACAACAAAAAGGAATAAATATTTAATCGTTTTTTTATGCTATCTTTCTTCTTAGAAGTTCATACACAGCCCTCTACCTCCTGTATCATAAAAACTATTTTGTCTGCTAAGTGAGGCTGGGTGCATATGACAAGCCCACGGTTGGAGTCACCCGGCAAACTTCCTGGTTGATGAAGTGTTTGAAAACCCAGATTTCTTCAGTCTGGACTAAATGTAGCTGCTGATATTGCTGCTTGGAGTTGTCCATAAGCAGATAGCTGCAGGGCTAAGATTAGATCCTTTCTCCTGTCTTGATAATGACTGTATAATGGTATTAAAAAGCAGAGCTACAATCTGCACAGTATCCTTCTTGGAACTTTCGACTGCAGTCAGGCAGCAAATAATTATGGGCACTTTCAAGTGAGGCTTCTTTCCTACAACATTCTTCCCCACTCATGGACTATGGTGTGGGAATGTTCTTATGATCATCCCACATTTTTCTACTACTTCTTCCATCTTTTTTGTTTCTGTAAAAATGGCTATGAAAGAAAGATTGGGCTATTTGCACAGGGTGTTGAAACTGGTTGTTCTGGAAGATGAATTTGGAGGGTAAGGGTGCAGCGCTGGCCACTTGGTTTTGGAGGTAGGCATTTGATATTCAGACAGGAGAAAGCATTTTAGTGTTCCAACAGCAGAACAACTGCTTCTCTGTAGACTAAGCAATTGAACATAGTGAATTCATTCTTAGAGCAAGAAGAACTTTACTGTATTTTGTTGCTAGTCTTGTCTCCTCTCCAATACATTTTCCTTTTTTTCCTTGCAGGGAAATACAACTCCTGCGGCGGTTACGGCACAAAAATGTAATCCAACTAGTTGACGTGTTATACAATGAAGAGAAGCAAAAAATATATCCTTCCTTCAAGCTCTTCTGCTCCTGATCCTATGAAGATCTGGATTCCAGTGGCCCTATTTTCACTTCATTTTTCATCTTCCTTATTTCTACATGTCCCTATCTGGTTTCTAACGATGTTCCATCTTTCCACAGTTAGGTGCCTTCTACAGAGACAGACCTTAGGCTTATATGGCCCAGTATTGTTTATGTATGGTGGCTTTCCAAAGGCAGAGATTTTCTCCACCTCTGCTATCCAAGATCTTCTTAACACAGATGGCCGGAACTAAATCTTAAGCTTCTGCATGCAAAGCAGGTGTTCTACCACACAGTGATGGACCTTCTCCAAATCTCTGTAAAACACAGCAGTGTCCTTCTAACCCCATGTTTCCCAACCTCAGCAACTTCAAGTGGTGTGGACTTCAACTCCTGGAATTCCCCAGCCAGCCAGAGTTGGAGTCCATACTTCTTAAAGTTGCCGAGGTTGGGAAACACTGTTCTAAGCTATAAAGACCCAGTGAATTCAGAACCAGTGTTATATGTAGTCTTCTTTTCTCCCTACCCTTTTCTTTTGCCTTACAGTTCCTAAAGCAATGGTGGTTAAGCAGTGGCCCTATTTTCACACAACCCTCTGCAAGTGATGTCAGACTTCTGGAGCGGACAGTTCTTGAAACCAGGTGTCTGACCACTTGGCAGGGAGAGAAAAGCAGTGGCCTGCCCATTGCCGGGATGCCATGCTGGAAGTTGCTGGAAGTTTTGCCCTGGTCATATTTGGGCAGTATCTGATGGGCGGGCCCCTGACTTCAAAGAGAGCTAGTTGACTTGGCAGTCACTTTACAATGAGAATACTGATGATGCATTATGAAAGACTGCTTATAATGAGTCTTGCTCACTGCTTTTGAGCAAAAGTGACTTCCAAGTGCAGGACAATGGCCAGCATGATTTGGGGTTGTTTATTTCGGTCCTGCTTTGAAATAGCCGTACTTTCAGATTTCCTGCTTAATGTTTTGCTAGTGGCTGTGTGAATCCTTCCAAGGAAGACAGTTATGATCAGTAGTGACTGTAATGCCATCTTTTATTGGCCAGGCAAGATGATAGAAGCTTAGAATTAACATCTGCTTAACTTCTAAATACAGCCACTCGTATTCCATTCTGTTATATCATTTGCAAATACAACGGTAATAAACAGTAATAAAAAAAACATTTTCCAACCAGTGCACATGTTTACAACCAAATTACGTGCACCTAACAACAAAAGCCTTCAGTGTGAAACAGATTAAGGTCTGGTCAGTTTAGGAGGGTTCTAATCAACTAATTAAGGTCACAGAGCTGAGCTTTTTAATTTGTAGTTAGCACTTTTTAGGGAAGTGCTGTGGTAAGTGATCTTGCCGCCCTGCGAGGGGTCAAAAAAAGGGGGAAAATGGGTCAGGCACAGGACACTGTATGAGAGAACTTTACCTGAATGAGATGGCAGCAACCAGTGATGTTCGCAGCATCTCTCTCTCTCTCTCGTTCACTTAGCAACCATTTCACTTAATGACCAAGTCATTTGAATGGAATGCAGTCACTAAACAAGGAGAGGGTGTAACCTCTAATTTGCTGATAGCATGATCTTTTTTCACCCAGTGGACACCTTGAAATGCTTTGCCTCTGATTAATATAGAAATAAGAATTCTACTCCTTCACTCCTTCCTCAAAGCTGAGAGCAAATTAGCTGTGATAATTATAATGTAGGTCTTAGCAGTGTTTAGCTGGGCTTTCTCTAACCTGTCACCTTCAGATATGTTAGGGTTATAATTCCCAGCCAGGCTGTCGCACGTGCCTCCTCCTTGACAAGTCCTCCTTTTTGCAGTCTTTACATATTTGCAAGACTATTTCCCTTCCTTTGGCTTGGGCTATTTGGGGAATGTCCATAGTTCAGTTACAGAGTTCAGCACCTCCTATGCATACAGAAGGTCTCTTAATTCCATCACAACAATGTCAGTTAAAAATGGATCAGCGGGGAGGTGTTGCAACAGATGGTTCTCTGCCTATGAGCTGAGATCAGTTAGCATAGACTTACGTAGAGTTAGATGCTGAAATAATGTGAACTGGTGGAGGGCAAGTTTCTGTATTAAGTCTCATCCCAGGAACTTCCTTAACTGCTTCTCACGTATATGGTGATGGAGTATTGTGTCTGTGGCATGCAAGAGATGTTGGACAGTGTTCCTGACAAAAAATTTCCAGTCTTTCAAGCACACGGGTAAGTAGGCAAGGAGATGTTTTCCAATTCTCATCTTTCAGAGGCCCCATGGGCTGAGGAAGCCTCGCTGTGGTAATGGGGAGACTGGACTAGCAGGTTAATGCCCTTCCCTGACAATCATGACAATCATAACTAATATTTGCAGTTCAGTTTTTACTTTCTTCCCTTGTTGAAGTGAAGGAAAAATCCACACGCTTCCCAGGCAGTCTTGGATTCAAGCACTGGCTGCATCTAAGCTAGTTTAGTTTCCAGGCCATCTTAGCTTCAGCGAGGTGGTTGCATCAGATGCCCTGAGATTATGTTATGGCGGCTCCTGACACAAAGCAAGTATCATTCTGTGAATCCCCTGCTTAGTGACATAGACACTGCACTGTGCTGGCTCTCCAGAAACTCAATTTTTCATCTCGTTTTCCTTTTGCCTCACCCTCATACCCCATGCAGGTACTTTTGCCAGCTTATAGATGGCTTGGAATATCTGCACAGCCAGGGGATTGTACACAAAGATATCAAACCGGGAAATCTCCTGCTAACGACCAACGGAACCCTAAAGATATCAGATCTAGGTGTGGCAGAGGTATGCTTTTGAACTTCCCTATTGCATGTGAATTGCTGTAGTTATCAAGTCAGATGGCTTTAAGATGAGATTGGGCAAATTTATGGTGGTAAGACTATTTTTGGCTACTGGTCATCAGAGTTATAATATTTCCTCTAGGATCAGGAAGCTTCTGAAGTACTAGTTGCTGGGGAACTAGAGCAGGAAGGGGCAATATTAACTTCATGCTCTGCATGTGAGCTTCCTGGAGGCATCTGATTGGCTCTTTTGAAAGATGCTACTAACTAGAGGGGTCATTGGATTTCATGCAGGTTGAGAGTATGCTAGCTGCAACATGACTACAGTACCCCATTATTGTGTTTACCTGAAAAGAAGACTAGTGTTCCACAAATATTTAAAATGGGAGGTCATCTTAGGTCTGCTAAGAATATGGTGATGGTGGTAGATGGTTTTTTTTCTCTCTCTCTCTCTGAGGCAGGAGAGGGGGAATAATGTTAAATTCAGGAGCTTTTCTTTTTGGTTAAAGTCAGTATTTGTCTAGAGTTCCTGCTTGGAACTCTAAGTAAGATAGGCCACAGCAGCGGGCCTTTGTCATGCTGTGGGCTGGATCAAACTGTTTGGTCCAAGTTTCTTCAGAAAGAACCTCCTTGGCTGGGTCTTGCCTTAGTCAGGCTCATTTTTTATACATTTATTTCTCTGTATGTATGCAGGGTAGAGCTCATAGCCCATTGGAGGATTGAGATGGGAGCAAGCTAGGGAATTGCAGTGCACTTGAAAACAGTGACATTACAGAACAAAGTTGCAATGTTCTGTTCTTAAACTTCTGATGCTTTTCAACTGACAGCTGTCTTCAGTCCTCAAGCAGTTTGTTTTGAGAGCCAGAACCCAAGAAACTTGGCCAAATTGTTTTTCTAAGGTCGTTTTGATGTTGGGTGATGATTACTTTCAAGTATCTACAAATTAATTATTTTTCTGAAGCATTTTTAACTGGGTAGGGTGGAAACCCAGATTTACTCCCAGTCCACACAGTGAAGATGGGGGTAGGCAACGGGGCTGCCTGGAGCCCTCAGAACACCCTAGACAGGACAACTGAATGACAGTGGCCAATTGCAGGACATTGGCAGTGCAATTTCCCACTGATTTCCAGTAATAAATAAAATGTGTTTATTCTTTGGATAGGCTTGCTACCCTTAAAACACTAATCTCCCCTTTACCATTTTTTTAAAAAAGGAAACTGTTTGATATTGCCCAGTGGAATGATGTCATGGCCCCTGCTGAAATAATCATTAAAAAAAATAGCCCACAGCTGCCCAAAGTTTGCCAGTTGCTGCTGAAGACTTATGCCTTCAACCCCCAAAGCGATGCTTCTTTGTTGTCTGCTTGCAACAGGCCTTGCATCCATTTGCTGAGGACGACATGTGCCGAACAAGCCAGGGGTCACCTGCTTTTCAGCCTCCAGAAATTGCCAATGGCCTTGATACCTTTTCTGGCTTTAAAGTGGATATTTGGTCAGCAGGTGTCACACTGTAAGTAAATGGGAATGCAAAGCAGGAACCAAACATTTAATGTCAGCAGCAGAGGGATCGTGACAGTTGTGAAGATGTCAGCCGTGGGCCTCCTTGAGCCACTAATAAGCGATAATAATTTACAAGGGGCAATCCCCCTGTAAATATCCACCGTGCTCTATAACGATACTCTGTTCACCTTTACCACACTTTTATGAACAGATTTGTACGAAACTTTCTGCTCCCACCAAATACTTATCAGTACAATAAGGACATGACTGTGTGGACCCTCTTCCTCCATCACATACAGCCTGCCTCCCCCTCACCTTCTGTCTTACAGAAGAACATGTAGGAAGAGACAGCCAGTTGCAGGCCACCAGTTGAAATAGGGGGGTGGCACTGATGGGGTGATCTTTTGCCTTTCATGGTGGGAGCTGTCCAAGCTTTCATATCATCTCCCCCTTCTACTCCAAGTAAGTCATAATCAGTTGAGGGAAGCTGGAGCGGCTCTTGCGGGTGTGGATTTGGGCCATTGGAGGGCTGCCTGCCAGAGTAGGTAGTGGCGGGCTCCTGTGTATCTGGGGGTCGGGGCAAGAGATGAAACACGCATTGTAACACAACCTCCACCCCTCATGTATTTGCATGCGAGGTCGTGGTGCAAGTGCAGAATAGTGGAACTTGCACTATGATGTCATGATCTACGTCTCATCGGTTTGGCATCAGGAGCAGGCGCTGTGCTTCGTAGGGCAAAGGGTGCAGTCTCTTTTTTTTTCCTAGGCATATATCTTCTGCCCATCCAAGGGGATATGGAGCCTGCAGGCAAGAGAAGGAAGACCACTTAAATGCATCTAATCATTTCCCCTTTCCTTTCTCTCTGCCCCCTCCTACTCCCTTGCAGGTACAATATTACCACAGGCCTTTATCCCTTTGAGGGGGATAATATTTATAAATTATTTGAAAACATTGGAAAAGGAGACTATGTAATTCCTGAGGATTGTGGTCCTCCACTTTCAGATTTGCTTAGAGGTAAGTGCTTCTTGGTCGGGAGACAGATAATATATTGTATGGAGAAACACTGGTCTCAGGATTGCACTCGTTCCATTTCTTAGAGGCTGGGGACTGAGGAGTTACTGGGACCACACCACAGAGGTGATGCAGGTTTGGGGAGGAGTTGTGGTGTGTTCTCTGTTAACTGTGGAGTGCCACTTTTGAGACTGACTACCTGCAAATGGCGGGGAACTGTTTTTAGTTTTCAACATTTGCAATAAGAGGAGCCTCTAAAGGCCACTGAAAGGAAAGTTGGGCACCGCACGTCACTCACCCCTGTTCTAGGAGTGGGCAGAGGCAGGTGGAAGATGCTTTCCAGTTCTGTAGTCCCTGGGAACTGGCAGATGTTAGGCTGAAGAAACAGTAGCATTGAAGAACTAGCTGTGAAGGCACCGGAAAGGGTTGATTTGTGACTTTTACGTCCCACTCCAGAGCCCTAACAACAACCATCTGCTGTTGGCCGCAAAACACTGATCTCGGTGTTCCTTTCTCTGATCTGGCAGGGCAGTTCTAAGATAGATTTATCTTATTGAGGGAATGGCATCAAAATCTAGGAGCAGAATTTGTTTTTAATCAACAGAGACCATTGTGAAGTGTACATCAGAGCCCTAACATAAGGGGAAGATGCAAGCTAGAATTTGTAGGGCTCTGAGAGTGCTGCTCTCCTCCTCCCTTTTTATCACTTAGAACACCACCTGCCAGCCTCTTCTTTCATTTAAATTTAGGGATGCTTGGTTTGGTGTTCATTGTCCTTGTTCCATCAGACAGAGCAGGTATTATGCCCGAGGTTAGTTTGGGGATCTGTTGGGGTAGAAGAAGAGTTCTGAAAATGCTCCTCTGCTGAGCCTGACACATTTCAAAGCTCCAGATGAAACGTCAGCTCCCATAGCCACCCCAAGATGTCCACTGGGTAGATAGGGAAAAAGCAAGAAGCTGCTACCAGCTGTTCACAAGCAGTGCAGTGCTTGGAAATCCTGCTCTGCTTGGGAGGAGACCTGACCTGGATCAAACCTAGCCAAGGTGGGCAAGGCTGAGGAAGGCAGTGATGATGGTGACATGGAGGCTGATAAAAACCATGAAGAGACCAGGCCTGTATCTAATTGCACACAGATTAGAAAGAAACCAGGCTGGTCTCTGTTTGGGGAGGAATGGTGATTGAGTTTGGATGGATTTTGGGCGGATTTCAGCTCTTTCAGTTCCATTGGGTGCTAGGAATTTGCAACTCCCCCCTCCCCTTTGTGGGATTCTCAAAGGGACTGGTGTGCCAAGATCACAATTAAGAGCAAGGCTTGTTGGGATACGGGCTCATCTACCTGACTGAAAAAGAGGGATTTGCAGAGATTCCTAGGAAGCAAAGATGTGTAGTTCCAGACATGCCAGAACAGCTTGCCTTGTGCTCTGTCCTGAGCACTGAGACTATGGCTCTATCAAAAAGCTGCGCTCCCTAAAGAGTAGCTGTAGATGGCGCTGCATGATGGGCTATTTGAAATGCTTCAGGCACTAAAACCCCAAACGTTGCATGTTTCAAGCAGATCTTGCTAGGAACCAGTTTATTTCTTCTCCCTCCCTCTCTGATGTCCCTGATACTTTTCTTTTCCTTTACCACCACCCCATCCGAGTCATCTTATGGCTATTTTTGATTTCCTGTGGTTTTTTTTCTCTCTTGATGTGACCATCTTGTGCTGAGATTGTTATATGAGGCTGTGCTTGGAGCTGTTTTCCGGTGGTCTCTTGCTTGACAGACTGGGCTTATTTTGAGAGCTCTAGCCCACCTCTCCTGAAGGACTCAGGGTGGTTAATAGCTTGTAAACCGATCCCCCTTGCTCCCCCCAGTTCCTAACAGAATAAAAGCGCAGGCTGAAAGAGAGCCCTGTCCGCCAACAGCTCTTCCCCAACACACCCTCTGATTAAAAACCAGCTCAAACAGGAAGGTCTTGCCCTGCTTCTGTAGGAGACTGCCTTGAGCTTTGGGTGAGGCTGTGAAGCACACAAGTTCCCATCGTTCTCTGGGATGGGCTGGTTTGCAGTTTCATTGCAACTGGGAGATGGCAACTCTTGCAGAGCTGAGCTGTGAGCTTTCATCAGCACCTTAAGTGCTGCAGTCATTCTTTTACAGTTTTCCCTGTAAGTGTGACCACCGTGGTTGAGCTTCGACAGTCCTTTTTAAACTGGGCATGCCGTGCAAATCTGAGTTTATTGAATGTTAAGTTATATATTAAGTGCATTTAATCGCCTTTCATTTCATCCAAGGAGCTGGTTCTCTCTCTCCTCTCCTCTCCTGCTTTAGCTTTATAACAATTATGTAAGCTAAATTAGGCTGAGACAGAATAACCAGCTTGCAGTTATCCAGAGACTCTTTTAACCCTCTTTTGAGGAGAGGTCTTGACACTCAAACCCAGCCTTCCCCAACTTTGTGCCTTCCTGTCATTTTGGTCTCTGGCTCTTACCAGCTCAGCCTGGAATGATGGGAGTTGTTAGCCAGACCATGTTGGGGAAGACTGTTGTAGTCATACAGAATCACCAAGGGAAGAGACTGCCCACCAGATTTTGTTTGCGAGTTAGTACTCTGACTTGACTCCCTTCTCTAGTCAGCTTCCACTGGTGAGATGGATAATTCATGCTCTTCCAGATGCAGATGAATTACTCATCTCTGTGTATGTTGTGGGAGGGGAGGAGGGCTGCTTTTGTATTATCTGTGAATAACTCACAGCACTGGGCTGGTTGCTTCCTTGCATTCATCCAGATACCCAGGAGCGAACTCCTTTTGAGGGCTGGTCCATAGATTCTCTCTCACTTAGAATTTAACCTTTTCAGCTGCAGGGACAAGGAGAGCCTTGCTCCAGTTTTGATCCAAAGAAAAGCATGGATTGAACGTTTTTAAGTTTAGTCTTGCGATAGGACTAAGAGCCAGTATGGAGTAGAGTGTCTGAATGAGAACTGGGAAGATCCCAGTTCAAATTCCTGCATTGTCAGGAAGCCCAGAAGGAGACATTAGTGCAGTCACCAAGCCTCAGCTTGATCTCTCTCTTAGGTTGCGGTGAGAAAAGAGGGAAGAAAATCACATAAAATACATTTTGGGAAAAAAGCAGGGATAGAAATGTTACTGTTGTATATATGTTTAGCCTCTCTGGCTAAAAAGAGATCCTCTTGTAATTCTAAAGCAAGGGATCCCTTGTGACGTTGGTCCCTATGACTCCATTTCCCAATTGAATGATTATGTGCTATTAAATCAGTGTCAACTCTTAGCAACCATTTTGATAGATTTTCTCTAGGATAAGCTGTCCCCAAACTGGCCATGTCTTCCAAGAGTGAACCCTTCACTACTATAATCAAATTTATCCATCTTGCTGCTGTTTGTCCTCTTCTCTTTCCATTAATTCCTCAAGTGAGAACTCTGGGTTGATTTGTTCAATGATTTCTTCAAACAAATAGATCATGAAACTATATCTATTTCTTGGCTATCCATGGGATTCTCAGGAGTCTTCTCCAACACCAGAATTCAAAAGCATCAGTAACTCTTGTCCTGCTTCTCCAAAGTCCAACTTTTGCTTCCATAGAGGGTCACAGGGAAAACCCACTGCAATGGCTATTCCTAAATCTTGAGGTCTATCATTCCTTTCATCCAGGGGACAGTGGTATCTTTCACTTTCAGCTGTCCAACAGCTGAGGTGTTTACCTACAGTTTTGCTTCCCTCATGGCCAGCCCCTCAGGACATGCTGAGCATTCCTGTGAATCTCCCTCAGGCCTTGCCTTGAAGAAGTGAGTTGGAGAACACCACGCTCATGTAGTCATTGTGTCCAGGGGCGGCCGTCTCTTCCTCTGCAGAGATTTTGGACTTCTGACTGGCCTCAGGCTTTACCATCATAGAAAGTAGCAAGGATGTGTGGTGCACACTATTTATAGAGCAGGGTTCAGTGCACACATATACCCACCTGTAGCCATACAATAGTGAAAGTGTAAAATCCTTCTGGGATTTAGACGCCTTCTTGTCTTTTAGGCAAAGTTGGGTCCACATTGGGGGCAGGCTCTTGGATAGGATGCACTGGGAGGGCCCGCTTCCTTCTTGCCACAGAGAGTGCCACTGTCCAGTCGCCTTCTCCCTCTGGGCCTGATCCATCCAGCTAGAAGGAGAAGCCAAAGCAAGTGAGGCCTCTTCCTCCTTGTGCTTGCCATGACTTGCATGCTTTGAGGTGGCCTGTGAACAAGCGCTAAGCAGTGAGAAGCAAGTGACCAGGCCCTCTGCAAGGCAGCACATCTGGACCTCAGCCGGTACCAACAAAGAAGCTGAGTTTGCCAGTAAGAGGAAGGGGTTGGATAGAAAGCTGATTTCTTTTCTCAATGGAACTGCAGGTTGCTACTTTGTTTTCTTTTAAAGGGAAGAGGTGACCAACGAAAACTGAAGCCTTGATTTCTTTTTCCTGTCTGAACTTTAACATTTTGCATGCACTGGAAAGGCAAGTTGCTGCCTGCAGGTTTCTAACAGCTGCCTTATACAGCAGGGGCCTGGCATTGCCTATCAGATTCTAGGTCTCTTGCCAGCGTCTTTACTCCTCCTCCTCCTCCTCCTCCTCCTCCAAGCCTGATGCATTTTATTCAGTCCATGGCCCTCCCTTGCTTGGCCTAGAGCAAAGGGAACAGAACCAAGCCGTCCAGCCATCTGCAGTTGGGTTTCGGGAAGACTCGGTGCTCTCACTTGCTCTCCCCAAGCCCCTCAGGTAGCACAAACTCCAATAATGAAAGGTGTGTCAAGTGGAAATAAAGCTGGAGATCAAAGTACTCTCCCCAGCCAGATTGGTGTGTGGGAAGCTCCTGACGCCACAAGCAAGAGCTGGCAGCATTTCTGTCCTACATGGTAAATATTTGGCCAGTTAGCTAGCCAAAGATCAAATCTAGTATTTTCTAAAAGCGTTAACTGTCCTGGAGAAAACTGGATGCTGTTTCTTGATGAAGTCCTGGTGACCTCTTTCAGTGATGGCACTTCTTTTTTAAAATAGTTTCTATTCTAAAACATAATTGTGCTCCCCAGGTTACTATTTAAAGGCATTTATGCGCAGCCAGTAAAAATTTAACTGGGAAGGGAGAGGCCAGAAGCTGTCTGTGGAGAGTAGCAGAGTAAGCAGTAATTGCTTCTAAATGAAGAGGTGTGTGTGAGAGAGCCAACCTCATTTTAGATATGCTGGGGAAATACTTACTTTAATATAATAAAGTAAAGAATACTAGGCTAAGTGGATAACTAGGCAGATAAATAGGTATCAGGTAGTATCCTGTATTTCTAGGTAAGGCTCAGTGGCAGAGGTCTTGTTTTGAATCCTGGTTTATTTCCTGACATTCTCTATCATAGAATCAACTGACCAAAAAATCCTTCTCTGCTGAAAGCTTGGGAACAGATCAGGTAGATGTGGAGTATTGGAAAAAGTGGATTGGTTGAACCCGGCTCACTCATCACAGGGCAGCTACTTGTGTTCATTAAGTGACCTGTAACCAAGCAGAGTCGGTCATTCAAGCTTCTCTCCTTTAAAAAGTGATCAGAAATCTTTGCAGAGGACCTCAAAGAGGCTTAGCTACCATTCAGATGTATGAATTTCAATTCTCAAAATCCCCCAGACAGCACGGACCTCAGTGAGAATTTAGTTCACAGCATCACAGGGTTGGAAGGGACCTTGGTGGTCGTCTAGTCCAACCCTCTGCCCAAAGCAGAAGTCCTCACACCATCTCAGACAAATGGTTGTCCAGTCTTTTCTTGAAAACCTCCAGTGATGGAGCACCCACAACTCCAGGAGGCAAGCTGTTCCACTGCTTAATAATTCTCACTGTCAGGAAATTCCTCCTTATTTTCAGGTGGGATCTCCCTTTGACGAGTTTCCACCCATTGCTTTTTGTCCTGTCCTCAGGGGCTATGGAGAATCAATCGATGCCCTCTTCCCTGGGGCAGCCCTTCAAGGATTAGAAGACTGCGATCAGGTCTCCCCTCCATCTCCTCTTCATTAAGCACAACATACCTAGTTCCTTTAGCCGTTCTTCATAGGATTTAGCCTCCAGACCCCTTATCATCTTTGTTGCTCTTCTCTGAGTTGAGTCATTCCATCTGGAGAACGCCCAGGTTGGGGAATGTTGCTGTACAAAGCCAGCTCGTGTAGCTTTAAAATGGAAATTCCTCCTTTCCTGGTGCCTTGGAGGTGATGTGGGAGCGCACAGTGTGTTTAGCAGACTCAAAAATATATTTGCCTCTGGTGGGCTAGGAAACTGAAGCAATCAAGCACAAAGGTTTTCTGCGTGATAGGCACCTGACTTGTTGGGCAGAATGTATTAGTTCCTGGGCAGAAAGGTAGTGACAGCTAAGAATCAACGGTGGCCTCACACAGCACTTAAGCAACTCATTTATTTTGTCCCACCATCGCCTGCAGTCAAGCCTATTTTGCAAACAGTTGAAGTGCTGCAGAAAAAGAAGGGAGCTAATGGAATGAGCGTGCACCTACTAGCTGGCCCTGTGAACCACTTTGGGCCTGCTGGAGGTCGAAAACAATTTTTCTTGTTCTTGGTTCTGGTTATGCCAGGCAGTTTGAAGCTGCAGTACTTTTAATAACCCATTTCTTTGTGTGTCGGACTTTTTTCTATATATCTTGCCTGCTGAATCCCCCAGCTGGCTTGATCCCTTCTCTAGGTGGCTCGTGCCAGAACCTGGAAAATCAGAAATGTCTGATGATTTGTCAAAGCGCTCGAGAACTAATATACACAGTTTTCCGGCTGGGTGATAGCCATTGGCTCAGATGCACTGTCAAGGGTTTAAGTGGATTCACATAAGAGGAGAAGCCTGTTGGTGACTCCTCATCCAAGTGGCATTATCGAGCCCCCATAATCAGGAGCAGTATGCCACCAAATGCCAGTAGTTGGAGAACAGCACTTGCGGGAGATTGGTTTGGTCCAGTGGTTTTGTTTTGTTTTGTTTTGTTTTAATGAAAGGGTTGTGTTTTGGGGTGGGAAGAGCAAAGGTTGTTGGAGCTTATGCTGTGTGCCTGCCTCTCTCCTTCCCCACAGAAAGTTTTGAAATTATCGTGGGCGCTTTTTGAAGGTCATTCCTCTCTGCTGGCATATGAAGCTCCCGTATACAGAGCAGCCTTCCCCAATCTGGTGTCCACCAGATGGGTTGGGACTACAGCTCCCAGAATTCCAAGCCCAGTCACTCTTTCATGTTTCTTGGAGGGGAGGGAGGGATAGGGCTTTGAGCCCCTTCTTTACCAGTTGGTTGTGCACCGGTCCCCAGCTGATGCAGTTCCTCCCTTGTTTTCCTTCTTTCCAGGAATGCTTGAATACGACCCAGCCAAGCGGTTTTCAATACAACAGATAAGGCACCACAAGTGAGTGCTCATTTATGTTTTCCCCCCTCGCCCTTCTGTTTGATTTCATGAAGCTGTGTGTCCTTCCTGTGTTAATTTGCCACTTTCTGGGAGGGAGCAAAGTACAAGCAACTCCTCCCCCCACCCCCAGTAAAGCAAAAGCAGATGATAGCTAGTAAACCAATTTTATTTTTAAAATTGAGATCCCACTGCATTTTGCTTCTTCAGAAAGCCTCTGAGTACTTGATATTTTACACTTGATCGATAAGTGTACAGTTACGTTGATAAATAGTTTACGTTTACAAGGAAGGAAAATTTGCATTGTCATAAAACCACTGCAGCCACCAGTGTTTCCCCCAATAAGCACCATAGGCTTGAAATTTTGGAGATGAATATCAAACTTACTCTGGGAATATGGATTTCCACCTGGCCAAAGGAGCACCATCCGCACACACTCCACAGGCTTGAGGGACACCAAGGTTTGTAATCACAGAAGTTATGGGGGGGGCTCCCCAAATAGAACAGTGAGATCTGAGTGTGAGATCTTAGGACAGTAGATACTCTGAGCACATTTTGTTACAGATTCTACTTGCAAAGCCTTAATTTCTGTTTGTATTTTCGAGCTCTTTCAAATGATTCTTGGGAGAAAAATTCAAAATTGATTCATTTTTTCCCATAATTTCCCAATCTTGCCTTTTCTCTAAAGAGTTGAAGCTGTGACTCCTTCCCCATTGCAGTCTGGCCTGAGGTCACTTCATGCTTTCTGAGATAGAATGAAGTAGGTCTCCTCACTTCTAGTCAACTTCTCTGACCAGTAACCTGGCCATCCCTAGCTCTCCAAGAACCTACGTAGCCCTCTGGGAGGCTTGTCTTGGCACATGCTCTTCCTGAGACATTCTGGGCCTAAGCAGCTAAGGCAGCTTTGCCAAGCCTGGTGTCATCCAAAGGAGGACGGGAGTAGGAGTAAAACTGATTTTGGAGGCTGGAGAAATGCTGTGCTAGGGCTTTCAAGGTTGAATCTGGCAATTTAAAATTAAGAGTTCCAGGGATGTTCTTTTCGAGCAAGATAAGTTTGGTGTAGAATAAACCTCCACTCCAGTGTCCTACTTTCTCCCTGTCTTCAGAGGCAGCAGGAGAAAGGCACATTCTAGTTCTCTTCTGTGCCATTGCCTGCTTTCCATGAACCCTTTACAAGGACCCTACATGGTTGACAGGATTCTCACATATTGCTGCTGGGAGGCTGGGAAAGAGCAGTGGTTTCCTTTCTTTCTAACGTAGGCAGAAGATCTTTTGCAACACAGGGAGTCAACCCCTTCTGACAGCCCCCTGCATCTGGCCTTGAGCAGCATGCTTTTTGGCTGGGCTTGCATGACAAAGCTGACTCAGTCATCCCCTCCCGTGCTCAGTTGACTTACCTTCATTTGCTAGCAGTGCACAATCCAGAGTGATGGAATCAGTCCTGCATCAGCCATTTTCTATTCACCCTCCCATTTGTCACAAATGAAGCTGGCAGTCAGTCATCTACTGTTCCTGTTTTCCCCAACTGGAGTGGGGGTGGGTGGGTGGGAATCTGGCACTAATCTCCCATTGGCCACCAAGGACAGAATCAGGACATCACACACACCCTTTATGCTTTGTTCATGTTGGACCCTCTGCTAGGTAGCCACAGAATTGATACGAAGTAAAAAGGAGGGAAGAGAGGCTGGATCTTCCCAGGTCTTTCTTTCTGTCTCAGGAGGGGAAGGAACAGTTTGCCCCTCTGGTAAGCCTAGGACTGTTTCAGGATAAAAACAGTCCCCTCAGGAATAATTGATCGGTTGAGTGGCCTGGGTTAAGATGCTTACGCTCTCCAACCTGCACACGTTCATCCCGTTAAAACTGTCACGCAAACGAGCTGCAGAGAATTCACCAACTCTAGAGATGGAGCTCGCCTTCCATTCTCCAGCCACCCCAGCACCGTGTCTAGGCAATACGGCCTTGCGACACCATCTGCGCCCTGGGGTCTGTCTGTTCCTGCTTCCGTCCTTTTCAGGTGCTTTAGGCTGCTTCTGCCTTTTCTAGGGCAACACGGCTAGAATAATCTGCCCAAAGTAACTGCACCTTTGCTAGGCGGCTTAAGTGGGAAGAAGCGACAGCAATCGTCGAGTTTTATCCTCTGATGTCATGGGGGACGGAAAATGAGCGTGCACCTCTGCCCCCCCTTCCCCCTTTTCCTGGTTCTTCTGACATCTTGGCCAAAATAATAATAAGCCACGGGTGCTGGAGAGGGGGGGGCTTAACCCTGTTAGTGCAGGCCCAGCAGTCTCTTTCATCTGTTTCTAGGAACGAAAGAAGAGCCCTTCCGGAACCAGGCCCAAGAGTGGTCAGTCAATGCCACTGCCCACAATAAGACAGGAAAGGAATTAGGAAGGGGTCATCTGCCTGACCCTCTCTTTGCCCCTGTAGCTCTTTCCTGTTGCCTGATTCTCTTTATGATCCCTGGAGATGCTAGTTTGAAACGCGGGACGTGCGCTCTGCCCGTGACCTATGGATTTCTTTCAGTATCTGGATCTCAAACTTTTTCTAGACAGAGATTTCTTCCCTGGCCCTCTGGAGTCCCAAAGGGGACAGTCATTGCCTTCTCTGTTGCCTCTGCTACCCTCAGCCGATTTCCCGTTTTCCACCCAAATGGTGCTGCAAACCTTTGTGTCAGGCTAATCCAGCTGTCTCTGGAGACGCCGCAGTACCGTATAGCTGGGACAAGCAGTTCTCAGAGCTGGCCGTCTGGTGCGGCAGAGATCAAGCGTTTTGCAAAGGTCACGCAATTCCCTTAATGGGGCTTTTCTGCCGTTGTTAGGGCCTTTAACGCTCTCTTGGCATGGAGCTGCTTGGCAGGATAAGACCCTGCCAGACGTCACACCCCATCCTTTGCTTAGAAAGCAAGAACTGCAGCTACCACCTTTGTTCCTCAGCCCTGCGCCATTCACCTTCTCTCCCAGGGATTTTCAAACTTCACCACATTCCCCCTTCCCGTTTTGGATTCTTTAGAAACTCTCATGCCTCCCCACCTGAACATCTGTTAAATCCATCTGCTACTTTGCACACACTAAAAGTACACAACAGACCTTCCCAGCAATATGCCACCTATCTTCCAATCAGCCTACCAATCCTTGACCTGCCTGCCTGCCTGCCACGCACTGGCCCATTTTTTACAGCACTCCCCTCCCAGCCCTGATCTTTCCACTCCATTAGATCTTCATTTGTACTTTCTTGTTTATGCTGATCATTTTTCTAAAAAGTTCACACCTTTCTACCCCCCTCCCCTTCCAGAGTATGAGTCCCTGCAGTTTGGGAGCCCTGCTCTTCCCCAGCTGCTTTCTCTTGCTTTGCAGAGCCACCAGAGATGTTAGGTCTCTTTCCTGTTTATTTCTGAATTTCTCTCTCAACCCCAAACAAAATTGCACTGGTAGGGAAAGGAAGGTGATCTGGCCAGAGCTGGCCTCATGGTTGCTAGCAGCAAGGAACCCATTGCTAACTCTTCATATCTCAGGAGCCCCTAGTCATCTACCTCCTCTTGCTATTACATCCTGCAGGGTTGTCCAGCGTAAGTGCTTGATTTGCTCTAACAGCTCAGGGCAGCTTACCGAGGCAGCTTTCCTTCATTTTGTTCCAACAACAACCCTGTGAGGCAGGTTGGACCCAGAGTGTGATTGGCCCACAGTTGCCCACTGAGTTTGCATGGCTGAGGTGGATTTGAACCCAGATCTCCTACATCCTAGACCAGAGGTTTTCAAACTTGGCAACTTTAAGATGTATGGACGTCAACTCCCAGAATTCCCCAGCCACCCTCTGGCTGTCATGGGAAGGGGCAATCATTAGGAAGAAGGGACCCCACCTGGGAGGCCCTGGCCAAGGCCCTTCCGAAATCTGAGACTGCATCTGCTCAGTTGTGGGTGCAGCGGGTGAATGTGGGAAGGTGCTGAGCATGGCCTGGAGTGCCCCAGTTCTGCTCCCTCTTAGCTTTCAAGCTTTTCCTGCCCCTTCCCTATGCAGGCCAGGGTCCCGAAGCAGCAGAAGCTTCCAGCTGGCTGCAAGAGGTTGGCGAAGGCGGGGCAGGAGCCTGAGCACCCCAAACAGCTTGTTGCACTTTGGGAGTCTAACCAGATTCCTATAGCTGCCCATCTTAGATGGCTTCCAAACAATAATAAAAACTTTAAACCAGCATAAAACTCCTGGCGCCCCCCAAAACAACCCACATGGGTAGCACATGGGTCCGGACAGAGGACAGAGAGCCTTCACATATTCCTGGAACTTCCTGAGATTGGGAAGGGTCTCTCCCTCCTCCCCCAGCACGGTTAATGCCGTTGCAGAAGCCCCACTGGGAGCAAATCCTCTTTACTGCATATTTTGCTTTGCTCCCTAAAAAGGCTTAGGATGGCCCAGGCCCAGGGCGGCAAAGACACTACGTAAAGTGTGCAGACAGAGAGGGGATCCTCCAGGACTAATTTGTCAGGGCACACCTTAAAGGCCTTGCTGCAGCCCTGGAGAGCGCTGGAAGCTGTGGCAGAACCCTCT